>NC_049207.1:52276354-52584099 GCF_013347855.1 Anguilla anguilla | reverse complement strand
TTGACAGTATGTATAGAGATGCCGTCTGTAGAGTATGTAGAGGTATTGGCAGTATGTATAGAGATACTATGTGTGTGTGTGTGTGTGTGTATAGTTCCTTCAGCTGCACATTTCCTCTTAATACTGCAGTGTCCTGCCTTATCAAACTGGTGGACCAAGACCCTGAGTGACATACATGACTTATTTCTGTACATGCAGTGCCCCCTTATTGCTTTTGAGCAGATAAATTTCCCTGACATCTCACACGGGGGGGGGGCGGAGGGAGGGGTGTTGACAGCCTCAAAACGTCATTGGTCCCATACACATTCTCTCGCTGAGGTGCTGGAGCAATCGGCAATCGAGCCTTAATCTGGTGACGGGTGGGGGGGGGGGGGGGGGGGGGGGGGGGGCAGGACTTCCGAAGCTGTCTCCACACACCTCAGGTCGGTGGCATGTATCGGGACAGCGACTTACTCTGATTACAGTGGCTGGGTCATTTGTACGCGGTCCCTTTTTTTCCGAACGTGTCTCTTTCAGAGGCGTCCAAAGGCTTCATCAATGTCTTCTGGTGGGAAGCTGATAAGCCATAACGTCTTATCCAACTCAACAGGCCATCGAGCCCTGGACTGATCCTCAAACGCTTTCCTCTCCAACCGCCCAGAGTCTAGATCCGCCCCACTAAGAGAGATAACACATTTTTTATCGATCTCCCGATAAGCTTTTATACACTTTTTACTCTGTGGGGGTGAAGAAGGGGGGGGGGGGGTTGGTGTAAGGAAATAATAATCAATTAATCAGACACTAAGGAGCTGGAGTTTGACATGGAAATGGGAATTTTAGACTCATTGATGCCATTAGCAGCCGCGAAGCTGCGGCGTCTGGCTGCGGCCTGTCGGGTGTAATCACACTAACCCGCCTCCTGGTGTTTGCTGATTGGGTGTGTTTGCTTCTCAAACGCTGTAAGTGGTTGCGCACGTGCTCATAATGCTTGCACGGTTTAATAGAGAAGTTATGTTGTCGTGCACTACTGCTGTGTGATGGATAAGGATAAGGGGTGTGTTGAGTATGAGCACAGTTTTATTTCGGAAGGATTTTTACCAGTGGCCAGCTAATGGAATAGCATTAGCAATGGAGCATAGGCTTTCTAAGTCTTTTAGTCATTTTTATTTATTTATTTATTTATTTATTTTAATATAACCTAATATAACCATTTTCCCAGGCAGATCAATTAAGATCAGGCTCTTAATTACAATGTTGGCCTGGCTAGAGTCAAAACAGCTCTTGAAGGAAGGTAAAAAGTAGTTAGAAGAGATTTTTACATTTTATCTGATTTTAGTTGCACAGCATCGATTGATTTTTTTTTTTACAGTCTGTATTTCAAAGCTAAAAATATTTCTTCACAAAAACAGTTCTATAGCGATGTGGCACACATCCTGTCAAATGTATTTGATGCACTGATTCATATGTATTAGGCCAGTGGTTCCAAACTCTGTTCCTGAAGATCTACCATCCTGTAGCTTTTCATTTCAACCCTAACAAGGAGCACCTCATTCAACAGCTAGAGCAGGGCTGCTCAACCCCGTTCCTGGAGATCTACCATCCTGCAGCTTTTCATTTCATCCCTAATTTGGCACACCTGGTTCCACTAATTCGCAGCTCAACAAGATATCTCTGGCTGTTGAATGAGATGTTAAGGATGGAGGAAAAACCTATAGGATGGTACGGTTGGAAAAAGGATGGTAGATCTCCATGGAACAGGAATAAGAGCCACTCCAGTAGGCCCTCCTACTTAGTCTAGCCTCTCAGTGATCTTATACATGTCTTAGGTCTTTAAACCTCCACCCTGGATTACCATCAGGCAATTCAGTGCATTGTAGTTAAATCCAAATTATTTAATCAGCACGAGTGCAATTGCAAAAACATATCAAGCAATATTCCATTTTAAAAATGTATCTAAAACAGGCAACTACTGTAAGAATGGCAAACACATTTCATGACGCATTGATAATGATGAAGCTTACCTCACTCTTAATTACTGTATGGAATGCATCATACAGAATAACCCATGGCGGTAGCACTGCTTAAGAAGGCTATAATGATGTTCACCTAGAAGGCAATCATATCACCTTCAGCCTGACCAGTGTCTCATTACTTCCGTACTTACAGTACAGTAGTCTAATATCTAGGCTTTCACAGAAGACTAGAAAAAGTAATGTTATAAAAATCTCATCTAAACAAAAGCTATCATTCTGTTCTCATTCAAGGGCACACTCTACCCATTTTCCCTCAAGATAGAAAAGCACACATTTTGCCTAGGCACGGTTGTTGTCCTATGTCATGGATGTGAACAAACTCCCGTTGATTGTACATATTTATTATGCTCTCTGTTTTGCTTTATTGCACGAGTCTTCTGCTTTTCAGAAGCCCCTTTTAAGAACCTCCTAGTGCACCCAAGCGCGTGATAAAGGAGGCTGACTGAACTTAATCACAATTACATTTAATGTACTTTCCAATTTGCATTTTTCCCCCATTTTAAAATGTCTCCCACTGCTTTCGCAATTAGTTTCTAACGTGCACCTGAGGGTAGTATTGTCAAAGAATGCACTGAAATAAAGTTTATTCAAGTGTTTGAAAGCTATGTCTCAGTAACAATGCAAGGGAGGAAGTGTCCATGTGTTACGTGTTAGTTTTTAAAAAATGACAAATAGACAACATCACTATATGTGCTTACATATAAACACATTTGTGTTTGGATCTGTACGCAGTGTATCACACATGCCCGTCTTTGATCTCGCGTTTTGTAAACAAGTCGCTAATTGAGCCCAAAGTTTTGACAGATTCCCTCAGTGGGTCTAAGAAAATGTTTGTTTTTTTTTTTATCAGATATTTATCACCAGGCCATTTTCGATGACAGCTAAATTATCGAGAATTACACCGCCGCAACCTCGATCCCATCAATACCACACAGAGTCTGAGGAGCACGGTGCCCATGTGCCTGCCATGATTGACATGTTGTTCATTATTCATTTAATTACTTTATAATTGTGTTGCTAAGAATAAAAAGGTTTAATTAATTAATGTCTTGGGTAAATTAAAAACTTAATTTTTGCTTAATTATGAAAGAAAACCGCCAGCGTTGAGGAATATAGGCCAAGTATGTCATTTTAAAGACAAACTTCAAACGGCATTTCACAGTTTTTTTTTGGTATTCCATACGCAAAATTAATCATCAAAGATAAATAAGTTTATTAAGCTTCTGAGAATCAGGGTAACTAGTATATATATATATGGGATTAATATGTATTTCACTTGATTCCAGTCTCCCATCTTTCTACTAAGGTGTATTTAATTGGTTACCTGCAGCAGTCTAGCCCATTTATGTTCAAACCCTAGAAACAGAAAAAAAACACCAGAAATAACAGATGAAAAAACATATAACAGTGAGCTGGAAGCAGCCCATTAGTGCTGTTTTCAGTCGGCCTGGGCTCTCTGGTAGTGTTATAGCGCAGTCACTCACGCAGTCACACGGTGTGCTCTTCTGGCCCCGTGCTGTTGGTGTTGGCCAGATGGTAGGCAGCCCTCCTCAGCGACGTGCGGACGGTCCTGCTCATTCCTTCCAGGGTGACCGTTCCTGTTCCCATCTCTCGGGGCGGGCCGTGGCCTCCCCTCTGCCATGCGTTGGCATGTCTTGTCTGTGTGTGCGCTGAAAAGTACGGCACCTGATCACGCCACGCTGTGCCAGGGTCTGGAGCGCGAAGAGGCCAGGCAGGCCTGCCTGTGCACTGATTGGCCAGGGCTCCCTTCCTGTGTGGCATAGCGGGAATCATTATAGCTATCATCATCATCATCATCGTCGTCATCATCATCAGGAAAAGAAATGTCCTACCCAGGGATACTAGTTGTTGTTCAGAGAGTGGCACTAGCCTCTTTGGTAGACTGGCCGAGCATGTCTTCCTTGGGTGTCAGTCAATAAGGTTTGAGTGTGTGTGTGTGTGTGTGTGTGTGTTTTCGTGTTTGTGTGTATGTGAGTGTGTGTGTGTGTGTGTGTGTATGTGTGTGTCTGTGTACAGTATGTGTGTGTGTATGTGTGTGTGTGAATGCTTGGGAGCACAGCTATCTGTACACCCTCCTCCATAATGTTATAATGTTTCATTTAACCTTTGCAATGGCAGTAGGCTGAACCTGTAATTGTGAATGCAAATTGTGAGCTGAGGCGTATTCCCTGGTCTGTTGCCCAAGCCAAAGTGCTCAAACTTTCTTTTCTTCTGTTTCTTGATTAACCAGGCACACAAAAAGCACACCTGGGCTTAGTGATGAATGGGAAGCATGGATTGGGTGTAAATACTCTTTACAGTGACATTTTCTTTGGTCCCTTTGCCCTGTTCTCTTGGGGGAAACCTGCTCCGCACATATATTAAATGTGAGTACAGTGACTCAGATCCTGTAGGTCTCAGTCATCTGGAATTACAAATATCCTGGAACTCACCTGGGTGATTTCAACCAAGAAGAAGCAAATTGTGAAATGCTGCTTCACTGCTTTATCATATTTTAGTTCAATACGCTGATCCTCAGATTCCCCTCCGAGGTCCACGAAGGTCACAAAAAGATCGTATTTTCTCGAAGGCAGGCGCCAAACTATCTCTCGAGTCCCAAAACGCTTTGGGGGAAGAAGGGTGTTTCAGGGTCGTATATTCCAAAATTTATGCTGCCTTTGAAGGCTGAGAAGAATACAGCACAAGCAAACTTTTAAGTATTGGATTTTAAGTACAGGGTAGGCTACTTAAAGCAAAGGGTTCAGGGACAGTTACTGAAAGTTTGCTATCGTAGCATATACAGATATAGACAAAACTGTGGTTGTGGATACTTGACTCTGTTCTACCAGAAAGTTGCTACTGTTATTTTCAAGCGGACTCCCTCCCAAATACATCATCAACTCAGGAAAGGATACCTTAATTATGGACTGGAGTGCACCAAAAAGAACAGACATTATTATTATAATGGGGTTGTAACTGTGCTTGCCACAGGGTTGTGTTCTCTTGTTTTGGCAGTAGGTAATATGTAAAATATATTTTATAAACTATTGAAGATGTATACTCTAAAAAAAAAAAAAAAACTAAAAAAAACACTCTTCAGGTAGAAGGAAATGCCTTGACAACTCAGTCCTAATAAATGGTTACCCGTTTTGATATACATGAAGGGCACTACAAAACTGTGAGTAATAAGTATTACATTGTTGTGCAGTTGAGTGATTTTTCCTTTTATCTCAAGATCCTGTCATGTGTGAAAATCCGTGAGAAATATATGGAATTAAGAGATAAAAAATCTATATTATATTGACCAGGGATAAAATGTGTCAAAAGAGATGAGTCGGTGAAAATATTCTGCCTGTTTGAGTTTAACTTCCTCTCGTGTCTTGACTGGGTTTTCCCCAGCTGACCTCGTCCGTTGTCCGTTTGCATCTCTTTGAAGTAATTTCGGCTCTTTCAAACGTCGAATGCCTTGTTCCTGTAGCATCAGTTTGCTTGTCACTTTTGATTGCTCATAATATCTTCAGGACATACCCGTCTCTATTTGCAACGAAGCCAACTGATACCGAAAATAAATAAATAAATATATAAATAAAAAATGCAATCTTCCCTCTGACAAAAACTCTGTGCGTCTCAGGACACTAGGTAAAATTTAGATCCACCCCACACAAATCCCGCGGCCTTAACGTTGCTGCCTGTTCTGGAGCGAGGGTCACCTTTGAGAGGGAACGTATTCTGCGAAGCAATAATTTACCGCCCTTAACTACGTTTACTTCCCTTTCCCGCTATTAATGTGTGATGCGTCCCCAGTATATCTTGCCGCTTTCCGCCAAATTGCACGTATAATCGGCCGCTAATGCAGTTAAATCAAATGGAATCATAGTGACAGGTATAGTGCCCTAAGATAACGTGCTGGGAAATACATTGTCCTAATGGAAGATAATGGCAACCTCCACATAAGGCATTGATTCACCTATAATGCCTATTGATCATAAAGAACGCAATACTAAATAGCATGTTTTCAATTAATGGTACCACCAGTATATTTTTGACAAAGAAGAATCATTGATTTTTGGATGCATGCCTGCAGAAAGACTTATTTTGATGTGGATGACATAAAATTTAAATCTTCTGAAATTTTCAGTGGTGGCCTGCATAAGAATCTCCCTCTCTTGGTGTGGGTGCGTTCTCTCTCTCTCTCTCTCTCTCTCTCTCTCTCTCTCTCTCTCCCTCTCCCTCTCTCCCTCTCTCTCTCTCGCTGAAAATGTATCTGTACGTATTATGATTCACTTTTTAAAAATCCCCCCCCCCAAAAAAAAGGACTTCCTAAGGGGGGAAAAAGTGAAAATGTTGTAGCTTCTGTCTCTGCCACCAGAGGGCTCTGAACCTCTTTATAGATATTTTTGGGACAATAGCAATAACATTACCAAATTCATCCACTTCCGTATGGAAGATAAATGGCTCTGGACTTCAGGGAAATATCAGGTTAATGTGAGGCATTTTATGCACACCCCTACCATCATAACAATTAAGAGATGGGCTTTGCCTACATGCAGTACTGTAAGAATGAATGTATCGCTCCCAAGCCACTTGCATTGACTCCTAATGAAAAACAATAGAATAATAATACATATAAACAATAGAATGGATGAACACAGGTAGCTGATATGAGAACTACACCTATCACAGTGCAGACGGCGATTCTCAAAATCACGAAGGAGGAGATGAACTACCTGTTGTGATGTTGGGGCGACTGTGAGGATCTTGGGGTGACTGTGGCAATGTTGAGGTGACTATGGTCATATTGGGGTGTCTATGGTGATTTTGGGGTGACTGTGGCAGTGTTGGGGTGACTGTAGCTCTGTTGGGGTGACTTTTATGGGTATTGGGGTGACTATGGTGATGTTGGGGTGACTGTGGCAAGTTTGGGGTAATTGTGGGGATGTTGGGGTGACTATGGTGATGTTGGGGAGACTGTGGGGATGTTGGGGAGACTGTTGTCATTTTGGGGTAGCGCCTATAAGAGGAAGCAGCCTTTCCACATCTCTATACAGTTCAGCTGGCACAATAAGTCTGGGCCGTACATCAACGAAAAAAGGGCATTTCTCCGGGGAAATTCGAATGCTTTTGGCTGCGTTTTGTTTTCCTTTTTGATTCAGTTTACAATGAGGATATTTCTTTCCGTCTGATACAAAATCAGACTCCTGTGCTGTCAAGGATCCTAAATTTCAAAAGAGCAATGCAAACCAGACCTGAAGACTTTGCTATTACTTTTCTTTATTTCCAATTGTCCTCTCTCATTGCGATGTCCTGCCGTAGAGACAGCACTGCGAGGATACAATCCAATCTTACAGCTGAGCTAAGATTCATCACTCAGTGGCCTATTCGCCGGCATAGCAAAGGGTTTAAAATCATCGAAGCCAATGCAGGCACATTGGGTACTCCCCACCACAGGGATTGAAACATATAGGCCATATAAAGACATATAGGTTAAGATTTCCCCTGGGGCAAGCCACGACACTGGGATGCATCTGGGATGGATTACTTTTCCCTCCTAGCCCTCCATCCCCGCACCAGCACTCTCCTGCACCATATCCACTGCTCAGCCCTTCTCAGTGGGGGCGACATAGCTCAGGAGGTAAGAGCGGTTGTCTGGCAGTCGGAGGGTTGCCAGTTCAATCCCCACCCTGGGCATGTCGAAGTGTCCCTGAGCAAGACATCTAACCCCTTAAAGCTCTGGTGAATGAGAGGCATCAATTGTAAAGCGCTTTGGATAAAAGCGCTATATAAATGCAGTCCATTTACCATCACTGACCAATCAGTGCAAAGGAAAGCATTGCCGAACAATGCAGCCAATGTAATAATGCCTCAGGGATCCAAATACATCCAAAATGGCAATGAGGCAGTGGGTAGGCAAAATTAATTTTAAAAGACCAACTCCCAGCTGAAACTCGGGCTTACTTGACCCTCTTTCTCTTTCAGAAACGGAAGTGGGTGGTGTGGGTATGGATTGGCCTCTCCGGTACATGTCTCCTTTGTAAACATCGGAAGCGACGTATCGACATGCACAGTGGCAGCCCATGAGTGCCGTTGCTTTGTATGCAAATTAAGGTACGTCTCGCCTCGAGGGGGGGTCATCCAGCCCCCTCAGTAAGCCGTCTCTACCCTGGCAGGACGCCATTACATCATCCCGAGTGACCTCGGAACTTTCGGTGGGTAACTCCACGGAAAGTTGATTATAGGCTGCGCACGTTCTGTGTTTTGTAGTCTTTTATGCTGCTTATATCAAAGCCAATGGGCCTATTCCGTATTTATATATGGGCTTGGACAGGTCCTGCCATTGTAAAGCTGGCCTTATTTGGACGTGCCCAGGAAAATTACTGCTTGAATTGGACTTCGGGGGTTTTTTGCCATATAAATTTGTCAGGCCTCCATTGGTAATCTTTCACAGTGCGCATTGGGGATCCACCGACTGCTTCTTAAATTGTGCTTTAACTCACAGCCTACAAATCTGTGTTTAATAAGGTCTGATATTAACATCGTTTTACCTCAGCAAACAAATCATGCTGAAAGGAATGGATTTTTTAAACAGGTGCCCGTAACGAGCGCTTAATGCTCGCCTGTCAGAAGCTAATAATATGGAAAAGATGTTATGACTGCAGAAATGTTCTTGGGAACGCCAGGGACCGTTATTGAGTTGGATCATACCTGAGAAAATTCACCGAGACATTTTCCACCAATTGCTCCCCCAAGGTTAGTGCACTGTGCACGTGAAAATAGTGTTTTAAAATTCCGTATAATAACACAGTCCCATGCTAGGTATAAATATGCGATTTGACACAGGGCTTTGACTGCGCAATCAATACTGTCATATTCAACTAAGCCGGGATGTTGATAAAGAGTAACGCATGCGGGGTTTGAACTGCTTGAATAAACCCGTGCCGCCCACGCGCAAACACTCATAACACGCAGGCATAATTTCCCACACTGACAGCGATAAATACCGACAGGAAAAAACATACGGTGGAGGGGAAAAAAAAACAAAAAAAAAACCCCGGCGGTAACGAGCTGGGATTTTCGCATTCGAGCTGAGGACTGCCGGCGTTCTTGCTCTCCGCCGACTCCGACGCGTCAGACGGCGATTGACAGTTGGGGACGACAGTGAAACTCGGTCACGTGTTCGTAACGCCACACGGTTCCCTCCGTCACCAGTTCGGGTTGTTGCATAATCAATTTTCACTTGATTATTTAAAAAAAAAAAAAAAAAAAAAAAAAAATTATAATAATATATATATATATATATATATATAAATACACTTTACCACTTCCCTCTGAAGATAAAGACTTTGTCTAGCTCTGACCTGACACCTTCAAAGATGGTATCTGTGTACCCGAGCTCGGGCCTTCCCCCGATGGCGGAGATAGAGTTCGTTGCCGCCAACGGACTGAACTATGGCTGTTCATTGTTTTTCCACAGTCGTGGGGAGATGAAGGGGCCCATAAATCCCTTTTTTTCGAGTCCTCCTCGCGGGTGTGCGGACCGGAGTGGAGTTTGGGTCACTTCCAGGTCACCCCTGACATTGGAGCTTTTTCCCCTCGCACAACCCTCATCCAGCGAAACTCTCAGCTGAGCTTCCAATTCACCCGCTTTACAGGAAACAGGATGCCCCCCACATCGACCCATTAGGTACTGCATTTTAATCATCAACATTGACATTGAGAAAGTCAAAACCTGCATTGCTGCCTGAAAAAAAATTGTTTTTTTTGTTTATTTTCCCCCTAACACATGCTTGTATGTTTTTACGAGAACTAGCCCATAGGCCTGGGTCCAGTCAGTATTTTATTTCTTTTATTTTTAGATTTATTTGTATGAATGACTGCTTGCATCAGTTTTCTTGTTACCTAACAGTTTGGCAAGTTCACCGAACACAAAAATTAAAATGCCAAGTTATTTTAAAGTCATCTGAGGACAAATGTTGATTGAATTAAAGCCGTAGTATTGTTGCTGTTGTATAAGTTGTATAAGTTCTATAGAAATACACTGTGAATGTTATAATTTAAAAAAGAAAATCTATAAGCTTAACTAATGGAAGGAAGGAAGTAATAAAAAACCATGTCCAGAAATATGGAAATTACATTAGCAACACTGAAGGTACTTATGTAAATTTGTTCTTCATATTAAACACCATGAAGGTTTCACCTCTTCAGACTGTTCAGAATAATATATGAAAGAAATTGCAAAGCTCACTTGAATATTCTTTTTCTTATGTAGACTAATTAAATATACAGTATATAAGAGATGGCTAAGAGCAAAAATTATAGCAAGGTTCATATGTCAGATTCCTCATTGAGTTTAATTTTTAAAAAATCATGAATCATTATCTTTTAAGTCCATAGACTCACGTTGTCCAGAAACCTCAGAAAATACTTTAATACTCTGAAAATAGTTGAATCCAATCAAAGTAGGGAAAAGCTGAGTTTTAGTTTCATCAGTAGCTACAATGTCTGCTATTAGATTTCAACTCATGTTCTCATGCAAGCAGGCTAAACCACTAAATGAACCTCTTCCTAATATGTCTGAGATAAAAGGTGCTACATTTAAAAAGAGGTAGTATTTCGCACACTGGGCACCTGTAATTTCCTTCAGGGAACAAATTCATACGCACATTAGACTTGGTTGGTGGCAGACCTGAACTTCATAAAGTAATAATTTGATTTGGTTGGCATTTTTAAGATGAGCCTTCTTTAAAAAATGGGTTTCATAGCAGGGGAAAACTCAGGGGCTCAAATGCATTAGGCTGATATTCATATTATATTATATTAATATTATATTCATAGGTTTGGTCCCAAAGAAGACCTGAGAACCAAATTGTGAGCCTTTTAATTGGCTTTTCTTCTCTTTTTGCCATACCTCCTGGTACCTCTGGTGCTTCCGCACTGTGACCTTGCATCTATACAGTGCACCTGTAGCAGCTGGTCATGGAATGTGTCATGAAAACTCAACTAACCTGCAATCAAAGGCAAACCTGGGACTAAGGATAAAAAAGAAAACAAAGTCAACAGCAAAAATATTATGGAAGTAGATCTTTATGGTAGATATTGGTACTCCGTATATTGGATATACTCTTAATGGTGACGTGTAGGTCTTTGCCCATTATTAATTTTGTATTACCAAAATATTACACCTATTAAAGAAATATAACAGTATTGTGACTTCAGATATATGTAACAACAACAACAACAACAACAACAATAATAATGTTTTAATGTAGTTAATATTGCTTACTACTTAAAAAGCAGTAGCCAAAATTGTGTCTTACCATATAATATCCTTTCAGGTATATTTATTTGCAAATGCAATGACTTTGAGAGCACAAAGACATCAGTCACCCCTCAAACCTCCTCTCCAAACACACAATTGACACACGCAGATAATGAAGCTACTGAACATGCAATTTAACAGCTTTTGCATCATTGCGTCAGTAATTGCAGTATTACAGCAATGTTTTGATAGTATTGTGCATGCACAGGGTTACCAGCTCACCGGTCCCCTCGTTGTAGGGTGCTCACTGGCTCGTCTCTCTGCGATAGGACTGACGTCACAGTGGTTGGCACATGATAGCCGTGGTCTGCCGTGCAGATGAAACAGCTTCAGAATGTGATTAATTTTGCCCCGGCACAGTGTGAAACCGCTCCACGGAAGGCCTGCGTTCGTTCTTTCAAATTACTTCCAGAATATGTGACACTTAAACGGTGTCTTAATTTTGCCCTATAGGAAGTAGGATTCACTGACAGATCTGGCTGTCGAGTTGAATTGGCCATTGACATGAAAGGACCCATTCAAATTTGGAATATTTACATTCCAGAAAAAAAAAACGTATGGTTTGTATATCTTTACCGTGCTGTCTACTTTTGTTGCTGTATCTGTTGCACACATCCCGCAAATATAAGTGACTTGAATTCGTTTCATATAATTGAAGTCCTATGTTGATTTGTCCCTTGGAAATTATGATTGTTTCCATGTAATTTAATAAAGTCAGTTAAGATATAATATTATTAGCCACCATTTTCAGTTTAAAGGGCACGTTCACACCAATTAAACATTACGAAATCTCGTGACAAAACGTGTTATGAACGGCCTATAGCCTTCACATCAGTTCGTTGGTCAAAACCTTTAAAACGTTTGACAAATGGTCCAGATCCAACATGACAGACCATGTTGCATTCTGTACATGACGTGCTGCTGATATGTGCAACCAGAATCAAGGCAGAGTGAGAGAGATACAAAAAAATAATTGACAAACGCACTTGGTAGCGGAGTGCAGACACATTGGTTATCAACCTGCGTTCCTCGGCGCTCAACAGTAGACGTCTATTCCTGCTTGCGGGCGGTCACCAAAGCGTGTCCCTTTTTTTTCGCTCTAGGACCCAGAGGAATAATTGGCAAGAAAGGACAGTTTGCTATTTGAATGATGAAAAAAAATCCCCTTGGTTATGTGAGGAGAACCGAAGAGAAAGCAGTCACCTGCTGGTGGAGGACAGTAAAACAAGATAACAGGAAATCTCAGCACTGCCAGAGAATTCACCTTCTTTTCCCGTCAACTCTCTCTCAACGTGTTTTTCTAGGAGAAGCTATTTTCTCTGACTTTACTCATTGAGGAGCCGAACTCAGATGTACAGTAATTCCCGTAGCGTTATGGCATAGTGTTATATGCACTGCCGGCGTCTTGTTTTGCGAGAGAACGCTTTGATTTCGGGCTTCGGACTTAAGCAGATCAGAATCTTTTGATATATAAATGAGCGAGATTCTCCGGGGCTGTTATTGCGGTCGCTGCAAATTGAACACATTTCTTAAATTTGCCGCATGAAGCTGTTCAAGGAACTGGTTTTCTGAGGATGCAGCAATTTGCTAACCGCTAGCTTTTTTTCTGGGGATCCGATACTCTCACACGTTAGGGATTCCCGTTTATGCTTTTATTTTTTTATTTGGTTGGCGAGTCGGCTGTTTGAGATAAAGATACTCTACATTCCAGCTGCCAAGAAGTTCAACTGAATTGGCATTATTATTGTTTTATTTTTTATCCAGAAGAGGTGTGATCTGTGGGAATGAGACTGTGGAAGGCTGCCGGTGGTAGGGGGATTGGGTTGAGTTTAGGTCGGGAACTACAAGTCTAGATTCCGAAACTTTGCTTTGATATATTTTATTATCCACGTCCCCGTTATGGATCGGTCAACTTCCTTGGACATTGAAGCTCTGAAGGTAAGTAATGGCTGAACCAGCATTAAAATAATGTGAGATGCTACACGAAAATGACTGTCCACTTGTCTCCGCGATTCTGAAGAGGTTGCATGCGGATTGTTCTATCTTAACATGCAATGGAATATTTCAACAGAGGGTTGGCAGTCAATTGCATTGGGTTACAAGTTGATAGACTGAACATTAGGTAAAGTCCTAAGTTCCCATGTCCATACTGAAACGCTATATTGTTTGTACAGACTGTTATTCAAGTTGGACGCTGGCTATAGCCTACATGTGGGCTATCTGTAAATAGAACGAAATTAGTTTAGTTTATGTTAAGACTGTGTTTTTAATTTACAGTAAACACAACCAAAGAGGGTTTGTTCGTGAAGCAATTGCGCGTTTAGTCTAGTTATTTATCTAGTTACGTCTCTGCGGTAGTAGCTACAATAAACAAAGGTTAACTTATTATGAGGTTTTTTTTTGTTTTGTTTTTTTACATGGAGGTCAATTAAAAAAAAAATAATAATAAAGCCTTTCAAAATTTCTCAATCTTTGGAGCGTGTTTGTCGGGAGTGATTAGTCCCAATCCTGATGCTACAAGTTTAAATACTGTTAATGAGAATCCGGCGTTTGATTTATCTATTCTGTGCACGGAGCTCTTATGAAACCGATCTGTGGCGATGGAGAGCGTTCGTTCCAAGGTTTCACAGATCTGACGGTCGTTTGATGGGTCAAAATTGTGGTGTTTTACTTTCAATATCAACACAAATCCATCGCTAACTAGCAAGAAAAACGTGTTTTATAAGTAGCCATTCGGTTTTCTGATATTTTTGTCAGTGCGCAAGTGCATGGTAACTGGCCAGATGTCAGAATTGCTTCGATTTACTTAAAACGGATTAGGCTATTCCCATATCGATATTTTGTATAAATCGTCAAATTTAACTTTTTTTCCCACTTCCTGAAGTTGTTACGAAGGTAAAACAATTGATGTGAGCGTGGAGCTGCCAAAACGCACAGCAGTCTACCTCCTTTGAATAGCTAAACTGAAATGTAAGACCAGTCCGAAGCTCGACACAGCTTCCCTAGTCTAGAATGTGTTGAGTAGAAGTTGTTCTCAGGATGCCCCTCAGTAATCTTTGTTTTCAGTTTAACAGGTGTTTAATTAAAATGACCTTCTACTTCGGATGTCATCCATTCAATTGGCACGTGCACAGATTCATGAGTTAAGGCCGTTGCCGAAATCAAACAGGCAAATACATAATCTTCACTCATTACATTCGCCTTCATTGTTGTGTCCGTGCATCCAAAACGGATAAGGATTTAGCACCGATCATTGTATTATAACGGCAGTGAGAAGTCTTCTGGATATCATGAGGTCCGCTTTAACCTATCTGAGGGAATATTGCTGAGGAAAAGAAATGTATCGGTATACATGTGGTAAGGAACATGTGAAAGTGTTGATATTCTGACTGCTTTAAAAAAATATGGCATGACAGTTACATTTAGTGTGTGGTTTCACGCATGCACGCACGTGCCTGCGCACACGCACGCACGCACACACACACACCACAAACAGTGAATTGAAAATCTATCACAAAGCATTTGTACTAGACGACTAGATCAGGAGTTCTTCCCAAACTGGTGTCTGGGGACCCCTGTGGGCCAATGAAGAAGCCCCTGGATGTTTGTCAGTAGAATGGACAAAATAAATGGGTTCCACTTTTAGTAATTTAATTGTGAATATCTCCATATTTTATTTGCGGCATATTTATACACTTAAAACTGTCTTTCCACTGTAATTTATGATTTGAACTAAAAGCAGTGCCTTACAAGAATACTATACTCTATTTTTGCATACATGTCTGCAATAGCTACAGAATGAGATCCCATTTTAGACAAGCTTTCATGCACTACTGTGTTAAGTACACAGCGCTGTTCAGCTGTACCTCTGTCTCTCTCCAATAAACCAGACAAAGTCTTCCTTTAAAATAAAATGTTCCTGGTTGGTTAATGTAAAAAGAGAGCATTGCCAGTGAGCAATCACATTGGTGACGTGCAAATCTGACTGTATCGCACAAAATGATGGATGAGGATTTCCTCTCTTCTCTTCTGCGATGATGAAGAGCGGAGTTTTTGTTCAGCATAGCACAGCGACTAATCTCCAGCAGTTCATCAAAGTCAGAAGTGTACATAGAACGGTGTGACATGCGCTCATTATATGGATCAAATGGGTTTTTGTATCAGGGCTGATATCCACTTGAAGTTGGCACGGCTGACGTTTGTTATTACAGACCTACCGGTGTTCGCCAGTTCTGCAGCTGCAGTATTCAGGCGTACTGTACAGGGAATAACGAGCGGAGGGTTCCCAGAATTGGACTGCTCATTTATTTTTAGTTAATTGCCGCAGTTACTTAAGACCACTTGTATAACTGCAGTGATATTCATACACTTTTAAGCAGTGCTGTTTCAGAAATCCTTGGAAGTTAAGTCAGGGATTGCCTTGCAAGGTCACACAGTGGTCATTTGATGCCCGTTTGTGCCTTACAGGGAATGGCCAGAGGGTAAGTAAGTAAGTAGGTAAGTAGTAAGTAAGTAAGTAAGTAATGACCAGGTAAGGCGAGGCATGTACGATTCTCCCACTGTATCTGTATCAGTATGTGTTCAATATTCATGTATAATGCAGCTATTTAAGTTAGAGTAACACAGAGAGGACGACAGCTTTGTGCCAGCATGACAGATCCTGAATATTTCAGTGAGCTGTGACTGACCAGGTAGTGCACATTGATTGATATGCATAGGCCTAATAGGGAATGGTGCGCACTAAAGCAGAGGAATTCCCTGTTCAACACTACGTTGTACAATGAGCCAAGACCCCCCCCCCCACCCCCACCCCCGCCCGCGCTTTGCTGCGTCGATTTTTGTGTGGTTCGACTTCCTGGCTTTCGCCTCTGTTGTGATACTAAATCTGCGCGTGTGACCGCCGTTATCTCCGTCACCACTTGTGCAGAGTGATCCGGCTTATAATACCCCTCACGAGTGTTTATGACCCTGTCGTTGATGTTTTATGTTGCCGTTTTTTTTATCAGTACAATTGATCATTTCCCTAAAATAAACACGGATGCCTTTTATTGCCAAAGTGACCAATATCCCGGCACAGTAATAATGAATTTCTTTCGTTGGCAGTAAATTTTGGTTTGCTAATATACCCCTGTGTGAAACGGTTGCTGAACAAGCCCAATGGAGGAAGCCAGTCTGAGCAGCCAACATGCTGCAGCTTATGCACACAGATATTGAATATCAATTAGTTTCCCTTTGGGAAATGTCCCGGTGAAATAGAAAATTATTGCACAGGCCGAGGCTTCAGCTCGCGTATCGCTTACGTCTTGGGTTACCAGACGCAGGCCGACCGTAATTTCATTATGAATTACCGACAGTATTTCGGGGGAAACCCGAGCGCTCGGCGTGGTCTTTACACACACGCCGTGCCCTGCGTGGTCTGCCCGGAGGCGCCCGTGCTACCTTGGCGACTGTTTCTCAAAACCCCCGTTTTTTGAAACAGGTAATGAGAGAGCTTTAAAAAAAAAAAAAAAACATGTAGATAATTGGAATTGATTGCAATGTTTCACCTGTAATTTGAAAGGCCCTGCTTCAGCTGGCCTGTGTGGTGCCCCCCCCCCCCCCCCCCCCCACACCTCTCCATTCATTTTACACGTAATTAACTCAACCGGCCTCTAGGGACCCCCGGATTGCAATGGCGCTTATGCTTCGACAATAAAATGATTTATATGTATTTGCGCAGGTACTGTCACGTCGAGCAAATATTTCCCGCGGATCGCCCGGAGCGCGCGTTTGAAATAAGGGGCCAGTCGTGATATGGGGGGGGGGGGGGAGCGTGCGGCAGGGAAGGCTCGGAAAAAGGTTAACTGCGGGGAGGATTCAGAAACCGATCCTGACGCTCCGAGATTGGCGGGAGAGGTGCGGACTGCCGGGTGATGATACGCTTTGAAGCAGAACGGAAGTGACTGAAGTTTACAGATCAATAACAGCTCCCCGCTGGCTCAGCCTCCAGGTGTCCTTTCAGCCGCCGCGGCGCACAAAGGGTTAATGACAAATGGCTCGGCCCTCCCGCGGTGATGACATGATCGGGATAAACACAGACCACAGACCATAATAAACAGGCGCGCGCGCGGGGGGGGGGTCATCGCCGTGGAACCGTTGCAGTTGCTGCGTCGATGTGGTGATGTTCCATTCTGATTCGGCATTCTCCGGCATTTTCGCTGGGAGGGGGAATTCAAGGATGGATCTGCGGATTTTTAATGTCAGTGGCTTAATCATGGATGAGTCACACGTGGGCCTTAAAGACCCTCTCAGAAACGTGCCGTCTTACCACGAGTGCTGCCCTGTGCACCGAATTTCAAAATAAGAGATCATCAGACAATTGTAGTCCTGGAGGGCTGGCATATTTAAGTTCTTCTGTCACTTTGATTTTGATAACAGTAATAAAAAATGAATGAAAATAGGCCTGAATGTGTGTGCAGTTCATGTACAGCATCTTGTAGAAGTAGTTAATGGGTGTGTTGAAGGAGTAGTGGCTTTATAATCTGCAGACGGCTTTGGTTTCATCACTCAAAACGAGAAGATGGCGGAGAGGTTGTTTATGCTACCGGTGCTATCGGTGCAGTCCGCTGAACTTCAGTGGCGAGGAGGCGCTTCTCCTTCTGCAGCCAGCGCTGGAGGGGAATGGATTGTTCTTATGCATTTTTTAAAGAATCCATTGACCACATAAACATTGAACTATGTGCTTTGGCCCTGCCACAATGTGACGTCGTGTTGGGAGAAAAAAAAACCATCCATCCCAAAGTTTATCATGATTTTCCTCTCTTGTGAGAATGCAGGAGCACTCTGAAGGGACGAATAATAAGCTAACCGAGGACTGAGTTTGTGCACACATCAGTCGTCATTTGTTGGCAATTTTTTAAAGATCAACAAATGTTTTTCTTCATGTGACTAAAGAAGTGGGTGTGAGCTAGCCTTGGGGGGGGGATGCAGTATTTAACATTTGTTAACATTGCCTGAATAAGCGTTGCCCTCCTCCTGTCAGTGTTCAACAGATGCTTCTCCAAAATGGAAACTCTCTATCCCCATCATGGAAAACTTATCTTTTTTCCTTCCATTGCATTTCTCCCTGCAGCTAAATTTTATGCACAATATGTTACACTGTTGTCACAGTGCTGTAGTGAACCGGGGAAAGCTGCCATTGGAGGGGGTGAGAGATGGAGAGATGCATCTTGATAATATTGTTAGCTATCTTTGATGAAAAACGTTACTGAGAGTAATTGTTCAATGAACAGTCAGGGGAAAAGGCATGAATAATAAATGACTCCCAAGCCATTATTAAGAACTACAGATGGAGGAATTTGTATCTGTAGTTTTTTTTTCCTTAGCAATGAAAAAATTAACACACAAAAAAAACTGTATTTAGGATTTTTTTCTCTGAAATCTTAGCAGTAAGTTGCTACCCTACATTTTATCTCCATTCAATTATTAGATTTTTTTTAATTTTTATTTCAAATATATATTTATTTTGAGGTCAGTCAGGGCCCCTTGCAATTTTCTTCAAAATCAATGTCATAAATCAAAAGGAAAAAATAGTATGGGACAAATAATATATATATATATATATATATATAATAAATATGTGCATATTGTCAGAGGCATGAAAACATATGGCAAAGCCATTTCTAGACTTTTGGGGGGCCTTGGTAAAAGGCAATTTGGGGGGGCTCCAAAACACCAGTTTTGGAGCCCCCCCAAAATTCTTCTGCTGTCAAAGTGAGGTGGGCAGGCGGGGCCCCTGGGCGAGAAGGCGGGGCCCTCGGTGAGAAGGAGGGGCCCTGGGCGAGACGAAGGGGCCCTGGGCGAGAAGGTGGGGCCCTGGGCTAGAAGGAGGAGCCCCGGGTGAGAAGGCGGGGCTCTGGGTTAGAAGGCGGGGCCCTGGGTGAGAAGGCGGGGCTCTGGGTTAGAAGGCGGGGCCCTGGGCGAGAAGGCGGGGCCTTGGGCGAAAAGCCGGGGCCCTGGGCGCAGTGCCTGATCTGCCTAGAGGGAGGGACGACTCTGGTTGAGGGGGTCAGTGTTGAGTCTGCCCCCCAAAGAAAGTCATAAATATGTCCTTCAATGAAGAGAGGCTGAAAATGAGAACAGTACATGAAGAATAGTGAAGCATAGCACCATGTTTATCGCTGGTGCAGTATGCACATCTTTGGAATGTCATAATCTTGCATCATTGAGGAACCGAATAAAAACAGAGCAGGTACGTGAATTATATGATGTAATCTGTTCTCCCACTTCAGCTTTGGGCTGGAAACCTTGAAAGGTGAGTACAGGAAGGGCTCGGTCTCCAAACTGTGTTCTGGGCGGGACGGCAGGCGGGCTGCTGCCGGATTACCCTGTGGCTCAGCGACAGCTGCTGCTGCTGCTGCTGGGGGAGGGGGGGTAGCGCACAGGCACCAGGGGAACACCTGAGAGGCAGTCCAAACCGCTCAGCTCACAGGTGGAGGGGAAACGCAGAAGACAGGTAAAGGTGTAGGGATGGAACCAAGCGGCATAAAGGGTACGGGGAAAGGACAAGGTCGTTATATCTTGCCATAACTGTGAACAAGGGCCACCCTCCGTGATCTTCTGAGATTTAAATAAGTAAAGGTGAATATCTGATGAGAGCGTGCCACAGCTGAGCTGTCCGAAGGGGGGGAGGGAGCAGAACAACAGGAAGTAGATGAGTATGATAAGTGACAGAAAAGGAAATTAAGGCAAAACCTCAGCCCCCGTTTACGGTCGGTTCTGTGCTTCAAAAATAATTCTTGGGGAACACAAATGTTTTACGTTTTTCAGGCGCGGGTATCGAGCACAAAACGTCCGTGTGAATGTCACGCCGCGCCATGAGGTTATAGGGTCTTTGTCAGTCGCTGTTTTGGGAATTTGTTTGGGTAGTTACAGGGCGGCCTTAATCAGAAGTAGCCGCCGAGATTGTTTTCCAGCTGCGCCTGCCCCTCGGCTGTGTTTGGGCTGTGTTTCACCGCGGCGCGTAGCACTCCCCTCCCGCCTCGCCATAGCGTGCGAGAGAGGGCGCGCGGCCCGGGAAATGATCTATCCATCTAAGCGCAGAAGGCTGCCTCGTTAAGCCGCGTATTTCATTCGGTATTAATTTAGATGAGGCTGATAATGCTCGCCGCTCATGTAAATATGTCATCTGGCCGCTCTTCCGGGGCCGCTCGCTCCGTCGCGGGGGCGAAATTATGGGCGTGCGAGCGGCTGCCACTGTATCCCCTGATAAGATTTCCATTGTGCTCCTCCGGCAGTCATAAAGCAAGGAAGGGGCCTTGCCAAGGTGCTGTCCGGCCCCCCCCCCCCCCCAAAGCCCACACTTTTTCCCGGCTTTGATCAATTACCGTGTGATGTCATAACCTGGGCCGGCCCAGATGAGTGCATGCATTAGACGGAAGGGGATGGAATTTAGAAGGCTGTGTATTCGGAATCGGATGCCAACGTTCTCTCCCTGTACTTTGCAGGTCTTGAGGCTTGGGACTTGGGTAGTGGTACTTTTTTTTGATTGTAACTTTGTCTCTCTCAGATAAGGATATCTTATTAGTCCTCTAACTACTGACGGTTATTCTAACTGTACCTATCTGTAGCTCTTTCTGCATTCTCTTACTTTCAGCTTTCATAAGCTGCTTTGGCTAATAGCATCTGCCAAGTGACTAAACTATAAATTTCAATTTTAAGTCTTAAAAATCGTTGTTTCTCATTGAAGAGATGCAAGCTAAATACTAACGAGGCCTGTGCTGACGTGTCTCAGGCTTGAGGTGGTCTTCATAAATCTGTTTGGAGCTCTTTCTTACACTTGCACTCATTGCGTAGATGAATTCTAACGCTATGGTATTTTAGTACTCTCTGATCGGATTGCATTACCTACGCTGCGAAATGTTATTGGCCGTTATTATCCTTCATTGGTCCCTCCACTTAATGCCTTTGAGCACGACTTTGAAGTTTGTCTCACCGCTTTCTTTCTCTATCTGATATTGTGCTATTTTTGGATCATGCTGATTTGTCATACTACTTATCCTGTGGGGCTGAAGATGTTTCGTAGAATTCATTAGCCTTTGACCTTGGCTTTCAAATCAGCAATGTACCCCCCCTACCCCACCCCACCCCACCCCCTCTTTTAAATCACATATGAAAAGAGACCATTTGATTGGAGGGGCACTTTTAAAATGACAGAGAGTTGTAGTAGATCTGTTATATTGATTGATTTTGAGGACACCTTAATGCTGTAACTTTGCATTTGGAGATGATTCAAAGATGTGCCCCCGGCCTTTTTTTTTTAGTTGAGCACACAATGTCACTCTGAAAGTAAGCCCTTTGAGCATCAGGGAGGGTTTCACTTAATTTATAATAGCTACACACACACACACTCTCTCTCTCTCTCTCTCTCCCACTCTCCCTCACTCCCCCTCTCTCCCTTCATCTCTGCTTTTGAAAATCATGTCCATGCGCTGCATAGTTAAGCTCAAAGTTTTAGTTCAGTGATGTAAGAGAGCTAAAGGTATTACAAAAAAAAAAACCCTCTCCGAACTCATTTATTTCTGCTGTTCGGAGGTATGAAGACGGTCGGCTTTATCCGAAGCATAAAATAACAAATGGCCCGGCATCGATCCCTGCTGTAAAATGACTTGGTTGCTTCTGTAGTGCTTGATTCAAAATGAACAGCAACAACGATCTTTCGCTGAAAGGCCATGCTTTGTGACTCACTGATCGTTAACCACTGTTTGATCGTCAGAATGTCAGGAACAACATGATATTAGGACAAGGCCTTTCACAGGGGAAAGTGGGCTTGTCTCCTAAGGGAAGTCGGAGAGGCTCCAAGATGTGTAACGTTCAAGAAGCTCCTGATGTAGCGAAATGATGCTAACCCCGGCTGTGTATATTTTGCGCTCCCTCTTCGCTTCACATTTGGCTCGGGTTCATCCGTATTGCTTTGTTCTTTATGGCGGATCGCTTGCACTTACGCAGGATGTCACCGACGTCCACTGTGGGAGTTTGAGAATGAAAACCTTGCCGAACGTGTCCTGACAGCGCGGCGAATTTACGGCATTTTCCCCACGGGACGGGAGCGCCGCCGAGCTCGCCTTCAGTTCCGCTGTCGTTTCGCGAGACAAAATAAGGGCATTCTAAGTTTAAACGGATGCATTTTGCAGCGCCTCCCCGCTTCTCACTTCTCTTTCGCCCCTGTGAAACGCTTAGGGCCCTGTTTTGCTGACGGTGGTGTACACAAACACGCCCGGGTGTGTGCGCAGAGCATCCCCCCCCCCCCGTCCGGTTTGGTTATTTCATGATCTGCTATAAACCTGTAAAAATACGCCAAGGCTATTGTGATCTGTCACCGCTGCATTACGGTTATAGTTTCTGATAGTTTCATTATGGTCAGAGTTCCAAGGAGATTTTATATTCATGCCGGCAAGATATTTCATGGCAAGCAGGCCTTGGCCATATTTTGAGATTGAACAATCCTTTCTACAATGCAGTTAAATGTTTTTGTTTGTTTATTATGACATGCACACGCGATTATAATGTGGTGATTATATGCGGAACATCACCTTAAAGTGACAGTGATATTCCATGTAGAAAGCTACCGCTAATTTGTCTCTCAGTGTTTGTACACATGCAGGTGCAAGAAATAGCACTCTTTTTTTATTAATGATTCATTTTTAAATTCTGGCAAGGAACACTGGCTTGCCTTTTATGATTGTTTAGTAAAATTTTGATGTTGACATTGAAGCATTGCTGGAACTCCTTGTTGAACCTTCAAAGGGATACATTTTCCTTTGGGACAGCGCCCCCCCCCCCCCCTGCTCAGCCCATTTGCCTTTGCTTTTTTAAGTCAAAATTTTAAAGCAGCACAAAGTGCATCACAGAGCAGTACAGTAGTGTTCATTTTATTCATTTATTTATTATTTGCCTTTAAGCAGAGGTGGACCTTCCAGGGGTCAGAAAGTAAAAGTCCTGCCATGTATTTCATCCACCCCTGAACTCAGCCAGCTGATTTAGCTCTACCTCCTGGTTGAAGAATGATGCTCATTAGCAAATCCAGGTGGCTTGAGCAAAATCCTGGGATGAACTTTTACTTTCTGAACCTGGATTGTCCGCCTCTGCCTTTGAGCATGGATTGTATTCCATTTCAATATGCCGTATGATGTCGGTTGTCCCTTCAGCTGAGTGGAGGGCCAGTTGAATTCGTCGAGTTTGGTCCCGTGCCTGGAGTTTAAACGAAACGGGCCCGAACGGCCTCCCTTTTCCCCGCGTGGCCGTCATATTCAGAGTGGCTTCTCTCGCTCTCCCCCCAGTTAACGTTGACAACATTCCCGCCGCTCTTGAGAGCCCGGGACAGATTTGTGGACAAGTAGCAACGGAAGTGATATATTTTCCCCGAGGTGACATCGACGCTCAGAGGAGGATGTTTTTTTTTTGTTTTTTTTTTAAGCGTGGGAGGGTGGGCTAATGCAGTGTGTTAGCAGTTAAAATTCCTGGATATTACGAGCACCCAGAAAGAAGAAAAATAGATATGGCTCTCGAGCTGCACTCGACTACCGACTTGTTTAATGACGAGTGTTAAAAATAGAATCTAATGGGTAGGAGCTTTCATGGAAGTGAAAGCTGGGACTTGGGGGGGGGGGGGGGGGGATTTGGGGGCGTTTGCATATAGTGTCACTTGCAGGGTTTCCCTCTGGAGCTTCATTAGAGGAGGGCTTATCTGTGCAAATGCACAGTTCTTAACCTTTTGGGATGCGTCAGACTTCACTAACTAAGAGATGGAAATGGATTGTAAAAAGAACGGCACAGCCATGTGGTCTTTAAACTAAGGGACATGCAACTTGTGCAGACGTGTAAAAGCATAAGCCACAGCCAGGATCTGTGTTCCGGTGAGATTAAGCGGTCTGTCGCCAGCTTTTTTACGATGACAGGACTTTACTTCTCTTTCTCTCTTAAGGCTCCGTAGCGTTTAGAGATTTTTTTCTTGTTGGGGAAAAAAAAAAAACAAAAAAAAAAAAAACAGCAACAACGGAAGCTAATGCAGCCCCGAAAATGAGGCAATCAGTAAAAGTGGCTGTTTTTTTTTGGGAGGAGGCTTTTGTTAGAGGTTGCACAAGGAGACGGCCTGAGCGCCATGTCACACCTTCCCTCGAGCGAGTCAGTCACAGCCACAAATCACAGTGCATTCTGGGTCCAGCCGATGATTATGGATGCTGTCCCTCAGCCTGCTCTCATTCTGTGTTGCTTACCCCGTGTGGAAAAGGGTCTAAATTTATGTTCTTGGGAAGTGAATGATAAGCTCATGCTCATGCTGTCTCTATGTAAAAACAATATCAGGGGCGATACGGGTACGGAACTGTAGTCTCATAATTTGTTATCTGTGCATCTTCAATGTTAGTTCTCTGTATATGACCATAGCCGGGTTTAATATATTTTTTTAAAATAACAGTGAAATATATTTTTATCACATGGTTATATTTCTTGTTGCTATGAGGAATACTTGAATTGTCCTTGTGTTGATTACTAGTAAATATAGCTAATATGAGTAATACCAAAAGTAACTTGACTGTATTACATAACCCAGCTGAACAAATGTCAAGCTGAAACTCACAGTAGAAAAGCCTACAATAAAAAGGGTGTGGCTGTGATGTCATCCGTGCCTCTCTGACACAGCACAGAGCTAACCGTCTTGGTTACTGAAGCAATGAAGGTAAAGTGCTCATGGGTACAACGGCAGTGTCCAACCCAGGAATCGAACCTGCGACCTTTAGGTTACAAGCCCAGTTCCTTACCCATTATACTACACTGCCGCCCTGACTTTTACAACTGAATACCATAAATGCAGCAGCCCTTTTTAGGGTTATCCGTACCATAGAGTGCGCCATGGAGAGCCCTAACCTGCTGGGAATCACCACCAAAATGGCCGCTTATTAATGGTGTGAAGGAATCTCCGCGACCTGGGAGGAATAATGGGCTCTCCAGTGAAGCTGAGGTGTGGCCAAGGACGGCCATTTCCATCCCTTGCCTTGTTAAAGTGATTCAACGACTGTACGAAACTTTATTGGTGTTGTACTTGATTTCTTTAATGCTGCCTGGTGGCTGAGGGTGCTTCGGGTTTTTATGAAATGAAAACCATAAAATCAGTACAATGCCCCAGCCCTCCAGCGGCTCAACGCTCCTGGTCATCGTAGAGATATTGTGTGTGGAACAATCTATTTGAGCTATTCATTAAGCTGCATTGCACTGATTGTCCACCAGGTGTCATTATAACCACCGCATTTAAATTAACCAGTACTAATTGAACTCTTAATCTTACCATTTAGTCATTGAGACAATTGTTTCAGCTTACAGAGGAGGTGCTTTTCAATCTGTAAGAAAACACCAGTATAGTTACATTCATACAAGCACCCTTGATGGAGCATTAATAAGACTGATTAATGACTCGGAAAACATGGTCTCATGATACATTTGCTCATTGTAAAAAAAATATTAATTAAATTCTGAGTAGAGTGCGCAATATGGTGTTCATGTTTTGAACACCATATCAGCAATTACATCATCAATGAAGATCCAGTGATCAAAGTGATCCAGTACCTGTGGCAGCCTTACATGTCAAAACCATAACAAACCCACCACCATGTTTCACAGACGAGGTGCGGTTCTTTGGGTCTTGGCCAGTTCCTTTTGGCCTCCACACTTTGCTCTTGCCATCACAGCCACACAGTTAGAATTAGTGAAAGTAAGTCTGGAAAAGCATTACTTGTGCAAGGAGGGTCAAACTGGCCAGGTTAAAGTAGAATTTTACGTTCCTCTTGCTGTTTTTCTCACAGGATGACACAGTCACATCTTGGATTTAGTACGGATTAGCATGGCTAGCTGGCACAGGCTACACACCTGTATTGACCCGTGTGATTCATGTATTTTTATGTTCTCTATAAATAGGTTTTACTTTTTATCATGCAAATTACTGTAGTACTGCCTGGGGACTTACGGCTGCAGTATATCAAATAAGATTTTCCTTCTTATGGTTAAACCTAAAAAAAAAAAAAAAAAACACAATCCAGCCACAGTAATCAATTATGAATGGTAAACACCAGTAGGTTCAAACATCACACCCTCAAATGTAATATTAAACAGGAACCAATAAAAATGCAAACCCAAGATCAAATATTAATACGAAACATGAAACGCAAGACAACGCTTCTCAGATGCATGACTGAAAACATTTTAAAAATCCTGAAAAGCCTTGGTTTTCTGTGCTTCTTCATGAATAATAAAAAAAAAGATAATAAAAATTGTGATTTAAAAAAGAGAGAATTTAAGTACGCTGTGCTCTTTCCGAGTGTTCCCGTATACTCTTAGCAAGGCTGGCGTATCTCAGGCCCGGTGCTTCATGCACGTCTGGTCAGAGCCTATTACGATTTCTGTGGCGTGGAGCAGCTTGACATACAAGTTTTCCCCGGGGACAGGACGCCGGCTCATTGCAAAGCCATTACCCAATACATCTCAGTAAGTTTGAAGTGCCAAGTCCAAAGGCCTCGCCCCGCCTGCCTTTAACGCTGTCACTCTGCCGAGTGTAACCCGATAGGCTCACGCTGTAACCGCGGCGCCGCTAAGACCCAGGTATGCCCAGATCAGTGACATCACGCGAAATGAACGTAATAAATAAACACCGCTGAATATGCGAGGCTGCCCGTCAGCGAATCGTTCTGTGTTTCTTAAACGGGTAGAAGCAGATTAAATCAAAGTATCTTTATGCAATAATTTGCAATGCATTTCCTGGAAAACCATTTTACAGGGTTTTAAGCCCGGGAAGTAAATTGGATTATTGACCCGGTCTCTGTGATGTGTTGATTTAGATCTGTACCAGTGGGGTATAAGATTACATTACTATCTTGTACTTTTTTTTGTTGCAAGAATGCACTCAAGGGCAAATTCACATCTACTGGAATTTCTCTTTAAAATGAAGGCTTACATGAATATTTTAAGTTTAGGAGTGCCTGGTGTACTGTATGGGAGGGTTTTTGAGGGGTGACAATGCTTTGGGTTATATTGCAGATTCACATATTGCATGGCCATCTGTTAGTAAATCATGCTACGGGCTGGTTGTTCAGTGTAGTGGATAGAAGATAGTACTTAAGACCAAAAGCTTACAGGGTTGCATTATGGGTATAATTGTTGTGCCAATGAGCACAATGTTTAACCCAAATCTCTAGTTCTGTAATATCCAGCCACATTATTTGATTGGTTTCTGTGTAAAACAGAAGTTACACTACTGTGTGTCAGCCTTGTTTATGATGTATACTTTATAATTTCTACACTTTAATTATATGTAATGAATTGGATGTTTATCCCTGTACACACAAATAACCGTTCATACAAGTCTTATGAGGGTAGCACAACATGACGTCCTCTAGGGGATTCCTTGCAGCTTGTTTTCACAGATGCACTCATGAGGGGTTATCAGCCAGATCTGTGAACAGCCAGAGCTATTATGAGTAACCAATCTGCTCTCCACATTCAGTGAGTCATGGCGTGGTATTTTAGGTTCCAGGTTACCTGGCAAAGAAGCCATACTGTACAGCAGCTATCTCTGACTGCTTATGTACACCATTTGTGTGTGTGTGTGTGTGTGTGTGTGTGTGTGTGTGTTTGTCTGTTTGTGTGTGTGTGTGTGTGTGTGTGTGTGTTTGTCAGTTTGTGTGTGTGTGTCTGTGTGTGTGTGTGTGTGTATGTGTTTATCTCTGTATGTGTTTGTGTGTATACATGTGCATATGTGTATATATGCATGTGTGTGTGAGTGGGTGTGTTTGTCTGTTTGTGTGTGTGTGTGTGTATGTGTTTATCTTTGTATGTGTGTGTATATGCATGTGCATATGTGTGTATATGTATGGTGCGCGTTTATGAGAATAAGAATAAAGGCCGAAGGGGTGTTGACAGATCAGATATGCTATGAAGAAAATCTGCATGCTGGCCCTCTGACCATGAGCCCTAAACCTGGCAGTGTAGTACCTGCTCGCCTAGCGCACAGCTAAGAGGAGAAACAAAGCGTGGCGGGGCTCAAATTAAGACCACTTGACCATATATAACACAATAGTTTGTGAGGCGTCACGAACGCTGCGGTGTGAAGTGTCTGGAGTTGAACCTGCAGTGCCCTTGCTGTGCCTAGTGATGTCAGGCAATGCAATTGATCTAATGCATTTATTTATTTTATTACACGAGACTGATGAAACGCTTCCGTCACAACGTGGAACAGATGGGTTTGGTCCGGGCAGGACCACGGCTCTCCTAATGGAGTGTTTTGACAGCTGCGAGGCGAAATGGAAAACGTTAGCTATGGATCTCCATTGTACGGCTCCAGACAGATGTCCTACTTTGCTGGCACTCTTCGCCTATTTTTGTCTTTTGTCTGTCTTGTCATGCAAATCTGCTCCTGAGGCGCGAGCAACAAATCATCTCTTAATGCTTCTCAAGGTGATGCACATGACAGCTGGTCATTCTCTCGCTGTCATTTTTGCGCTAGTTCGCTCATTTGCATAGTTATCTTTACAGCGCGTTTCACTTGAAAAGGAGTCCGTCGCATTGTACTGCTCCTCAGGTGCCTGATGAAAAGGTAGCTCGTTTCTGAAATATCACTTTACCTCTACCTGAGTCATATAGGATTACATGCCACACTGCATTGGATTTTGAGACTCAGATCAACTCAAAATGTGGTTAAAATCTGAGTACATTAGACCAGGGGTTCCCCAAGCATTGTCCTGGAGAGCCACCCTTTAATTCCCAACCAATTCCTTAATTAATTGTGGTTATTGAAAACATGGGTTTAAGTTGCATGAATTTGTTCTGAAGCACAATAATGATTTGAACACAACACAGATTAGCTCATTACCATCTTCGATCTCTCCACAAATGGACTAGCTTCAATCAGGAGTTGTACATACTTTTAGCATTTAGGACACTGATTTCTCTTGTAGGTCCATCAATTAATCAAAACAGAATGTCGGTTCTTTAAAAAGGAATCATTTACCGTAGCGCATAAAAACAAAATCCATTCCATTGTAGTAATAAGAGGGCAAATCCTCTCTCATTAGACATTAAAAATTATCATTTAAAACAATTAGCAACTCTTTATACTTCGAGAATAGCAATTAGGGTCGAAGTGAAAATCAGACCTGTGCACACAGGGAATTCCAGGTGCTGGTTTGGGAACCTCTACATTGGACTGAATAAACACAACGGTGGGACGAAGAAAGCATCTAATATGGCTGCCAGCCATCTACAGTATGGGAGATGTACACAATTTATCTGTTTACTGTCGGCGCCATTGCCAAATTCATGTTGTTTAAGTGCTGCGAGTCACAGATAAAAATGACTGATAGCACCGGCAATGCAAGCGACATGAAAAAGTGCTTCGATAGACTTCATCACAATTACTATGCCAAAATGCGAGATTTACACAACAATTCTTGTTTTTCGGTACGTTCTCCCATTTGATAAACCGAAGGAGCATCCGTGAAATATAAGCCTAATCAGCCTTGCATCGCCTCCATTTTTTTATACACATTCTGCACTGTGTTCGCGTGGTGCGTACTTTTAAGTGGCCGAGTGTAACTAAAAACATCAGATAGATGTGTGAGTAGAAATGCATTCATTAACTGTGTGCGTTAATATATTTCAGCGACTGTACAGTGCAATTTCTAGGCAGAAATGCACTCCTGATAAATCTTAATGTAGTACCACCTTGTTTTATGTATGGATGTATGTGTTGAAGATTTAGCCAAAATAGGGGTAAAGATGTTACACTTAAACCCTCACCCACAGAATAGCCTTTTTTTCCCTCCTCATGACGCAGCAAGACGGTGTGTGAGATATTTTTATCCCGGCAGATCATCATTATTCTGACTTTTTCAGCAGGATTTCTGAAGCGCGCACACCATCCGTAGGAGTCGATTTCCCCCTTCTGAGCCTCACGCCAGCCTCCCGCGTGACTGTGTACCACCTCCCCAGTCACATTAAAACCTCTCGAAAAGAAATGTGAAACGACAGATCAATTTGGCAAACCCAGCGCAGCGAGCGGCTAACGGCTGTGTTGGCCGATGGACGTCCGGCCTCAAATTCGGGGTGGGGGGGTGGGGGTCTTCTTCTTTTTTGCTGACTCCTGAAGAGACCGATGTTGAGCTATTTGGTCTTAAGAGAGTTTAATTATCTTTCATTTGGCCTTTATGTACAATGCATGGGATATTTTTTCATTTTGTACTTCATGTGGAAGGAACAGGGTTTCATTCATTTCAAATGCCGAATCCACGTCTTATGGTGGTATTTACTGCAGTTTTCTGCGTGAGTGTGTGCGCACGTGTGTGTGGGTGTATGTAAGTATGAATGTTTGCCTTGTTATTTCTATTTGTACTTTTTTTTCTGACAACAGAAAAGGCCTCTCATATTTTCATGTAAGAACAGAATAAAAAAGATACGGTATTTAACACGTTTAAAGCATCCATATTCCTATTTCTAACGGTTTATTTAATAGGCTGAGCCTAGCAGTCCACACAGTTCTACAGGAGAAAGCTTGCATCAGTCAAAGTCATCATATCCTTCACTGATGACAGGCTGTTGTCTGTAGGAACCAGCCATTTTGGGACAGGTGTAACCCACTTTGCTTCTGTGTGGGACACGGCCAGTACTATCTCTGTACATTCTGGTCATAAGCAGCTAACGGTATTGGCATGAATCTGACACGTCTAAGCTATTGGCCACAGCCCATTGCAATTAGTGCCTTTCCCAATGAAGCCATTCGAGAGCCACAAGCAACTGTATCACTTGCAAGTCATGTCATGAGTTTCTGAAAACCTACTTATTTTCAGCATAAAATGAATTGAACAAAGTAGTATCGATTTCTAATGGTATTAATTGCCAATTGTATTCACCAGTGACCTTGTATACTTCTGCTGTGGTGTAAACTACTTAATCTCAGGTTAATAATTTGCATAAGCAATCATTAGCCTCAGTAGTAGTTGTGAGGTGAGTAAACTTGTTGCATTTCTTGGTGAAAATCAGGGTTAGGTCATGCCAAAGAAAGGCTGGTTGCCCTGGTAGCTTCAGTAAATCATAAAATCCAGTCTTAAACAACCCGCACATGTAAAATTCAGGAGTCAAGTTGTCTGAACCAGTCAAGGCCTTGTGTGGACCACTTGACATGTACTGGACATCCACGGGAATCTCAGATATGCACAGAACAATGTGTTTCATGTTGTGTGCTGTATAACAAACCACACATGTACCTCCCAATGGATTTACAGCCAAGGCCAGTCAAAATCTCACACTGAGGTCAGTTTTGCTAGGAAAGATGCCGAACTCGTCTGCAGAGCCCATCATTGATTAAAACTCAGGACTGCTCTTGTTGTTCTTTTTCGCTGCTTGATAACTGTTGGAAAATTCAAGTCTCTGTGCCGCAACATCTATTTTCTTGCAAGTCAAGGATATGGGCAGTTAAGTTATACTAGTCTCTGCAAAAGGAATGAGACAGAATTTCAAAAGGCTGTTTTTTTGCAAATTACTTCAAAGCTCGTCTTGCATACAGCTTGTAATGGTTGCTTCCGCTGGTAGTCACATGCAATTGGAATTTCAAATGTTTGTTTCCGAGCACAGATGCAAAATGCAGCCACTTAAATAACACATGGGAACTCAGTATGCATGTGCAGATAGAAAATAGATATAAACCATCTGCAAGGTTCATATCTATGAACATTGCCATTTAAGAGTTGTCACTCTGAAACAAGTCTGTGAAATTACCCATTTTGCTCTATAGGAGGAGTCACAGGCGTCAATGTTTGACCTGTCACCATGTCCCAGTGTTTAATTGTCCTCTTTCATTGAGAAGACATTTCCTCCCAATGCTGTGAAACTTGTATAATTTGTTTTCACAGTATTTTATTTCATGTCCTGTCAACTTGCGACTAGACATTCTGAGAAATGTCATGTTTTCTTGTATTCCAACCCAATCATTACAGCATGGTATAGCATCATGGAATAAGTCTAGGGCACACACACCTATTTTGAGAAACTGGCTGAAGGTAGATAATGGCTTTATCGCTTAGTATTTCATGAAAAAATTGTACTTTGCTCATTTCCATTTAAAGCATGCCTCATATAGCTAGAGGGATATTCATAACATCCAAATGGTATTCTAGCATAAAGCGTGATCATTTATGATTGTGTCATTGAACAAACAAGAATAATAGTATAACCTTACTGTATGTTGCATAAACTAACCGCATGAGGATCTGGCTCTAATCTCATAGTCTCTGTAGTCTGTAGTTTTATAGTTCATATCCAGTGCTACATTTCTGTATGTTGCTGTTTACAGAATTGTTGTCCGATGCACGCAAAGTACAGAGTATGCTACTCAGACGCCACTAAAAATAGCGCAGATCACAACGTTACCCTCCATTCTGCCCGACTCAGCTAATCCAATAAAGTAATTATGGAGAACTTTGAGGTTACTCACGCTCAGCTCAATTTTTATTTGATCATAAATGCCTGTCCCGGGCAAATGGGTTCCCTGTGTATGTTGACAGCACTTCCTGTTGGAATGCCTACGGTGCAGCATGTTATATTACCTCATAAGCATTTTACCGTCATATTCTAACATTTAGATTGGAATGTGAGGCCTTTTCTGTGGTTTATTGCTTATGTTATGAGGACCTCAAATTTTCACAATGTTTTGTGATCTACAAAGTTTTTTTTGTTTTACTTTACTGTGCAGTGTCCAGGGTTTGTATTCCATTAAATCTTTTTAAGAACCTGCTGCTCATGGTATGATGGTGTTTTAATTAGCTCTTAATCCAGTAGGTGCATTATGCATGCGTTAATGCATTAACACGTTGTACTTGACCATTCGATACTTACAGTATGCAGAGTTAAGCTGTATTCCCTGCCATGTTTGCTTAGGTTGTGCTCTCTCTCTCTCTCTCTCTCTCTCTCTCTCTCTCTCTCTCACTCTCACTCTCTCACTCTTTCACACACACACGCACACACACACTTAATGCCATTAAATGTTCTGCAGTTTACATGTCTGTGTAAAGGTTATTATTTTTTAATTGCTTTCTTGTTAATTATTTATTGTTTCAACAATGGGAAACAAAGAGAATTCCAATTTGTGAGCTCTCATTCCACTTGACCTATGACCATTTAGCATTATTTTATGTCATCACATAATTGAAAATTCAATCTTTTAATGGGCCAGTTCATACTGGATACTATTTGAGTCTGCTATTCCGTGTTGACCATGTAAATGGACTGCATTTATATATCGCTTTTATCCAAAGCGCTTTACAATTGATGCCTCTCATTCACCCATTCACACACACACTCACACACCAATGGTGAAAGGCTGCCATGCAAGGTACCAATCAGCTCGTTGGGAGCAATTAGGGGTTAGGTGTCTTGCTCAGGGACACTTTGACACTCCCAGGGCGGGGGATCGAACCAGCAACCCTCCGACTGCCAGACAACCACTCTTACCTCCTGAGCTATGCCACCCCATGTCTCTATGTTACCCGGCATCCAGTGATCAGTGCAGGCTGAAAGCTTTGTGCTCAGTAATGTGTTACTCAGTCTCAAAGCCGCTCACTAGGCTTTGAAACAGCGTCGCTTCTTTTGAAACCGGACAAATAACCAAAGAGGCAGCATGTTTGAAATTCACTGTGAATCACATGTTTGAGTCACAGTGTGAATTGTTTCTTTTCATGTTTCTGTCATATTTCAATAGGGCTGGATGACGTGATTCCTCTGGGCAAAAATTGTTTTCTTTTGCCCATTGATGTTTCAGTAATTTGTGTATGCCTGTGTTTGTGTGCGTGTGCGTGTGTGTGTGTGTGTGTGTGTGTGCGTGTGTGTCCGTGTGGATGTGTGTTTGATAGCATCTCTAGCATAATTTATAGGCAGCCCGGTCATGCTACCATCTCTACTGACAGAATTTCCTTGTGATGAATTGAGCATCCCCATTTTGTCTAGAGATACATGGATTATTTGATCTCCTCTTTTATCGGTACCAAAAACACCCAACTTCAACTCAGCATCCATGGTAAGATTAAACAGTAGTATTAAATATTTGGTCAGATTTTGTTAAACCAAATAAACTAGCTATATATATTCTTGTAAAAATGGAAATATTGCTCACAAATATACCTGGTCATACTGGTACTCCTCAAAAATGCCCTTTATCCCTTTAAGGTGTGAGATCACAAATTCTAATGCTGATGTAACCGTCACTACTGGTAATTTTAAGCAATGGAGTTCTAGAATTTTGAAAAAGTAAAAACCGACTCATTCCAAACATTCCTTGAAACCCGCTCTTCAAAGGGTTAATTCTGGCTTTGATGTTGGGAAAGAAGGCTTGGTCACACCCTGGAGCCTGAAGAGAATAGATCACCCGCACCTCAACACCGTTTCCCTCGGGGCCGTTCTTTTCCCTTTGAGAATTTGTAACTGTCGCCATGGAGAGAGAGAGTGCCCGTGGAGGTCGGCATCTATCCGTCGCCCAAGGTCAGTCTGTACACGATGGCCCAATCCTCACATTGTCATGCAGAGAAATGGTTGATATCGTTTCCCTTGGCTGTACGATCTATCCTGGCATGCGCTGTGTGCTGATGATAGCACAGGAAGCAGACCTGGGTCAAATACGTATTTGTTTTGGATTCAAATACTTTTCTACACTTTACTGATCTTGTCTGGTATATTGGAACCAATGAAATACTCAAAAAGTGAAGAGAAGAGCACAGAGAAGTATTTGAATCTAAAACTAATACTTATTTAACCCAGGTCTGTTAGGAAGTGTCCCTGTTTTATTCAAGGAGGTTTAGCCATGCTATCCATATAAAATCGTAAGATTATTCTTACTTAAAAGGACAGTGGTGACACTTCCTACAAATTATGAGCTATATATCGCTTTCATAGGCAAAACATGCCATCTTCATAGGCACTACATAGTCATTCATGTGTCATTAACTGCAAATTGGCATATGGGGTGTTATGTCATCATTGATGCAGCAGGAGGCATTATTGTGACACCCTCCATATGCGTATGTGTAGTTAACATGAAATATTTATGAATGGCTATGTAGTGCCTATGAAGGAGTTGTACAGCTCTTATAACTCCTATATAGCTGTAACGGAGGACCGAAGTGTTACCAAAATGATAAGTGTGGAGAAAGTTAATGTCCAAAATGAAATTGTCATCCAAAATGTCCAAAATTGAAAATAATGAAATGAATCACGGGAAAGCATTGACATGGTAATGAGTTTTTTTCCCCCATCCCTTTCTTTTATAAATGATGAATATTTGAGGCATTTAATTTTGAAAATGCTTCTGATGATAAGCGATGCTCCTGTCTTCTTTGTTAAGGTGTCAGTGGGCCTTTCTGACGCCACTGCGCTCACCAGGCCTGAAGTGAGCCGGTGTGAGCAGTGAGCTAACAAAGCAACACCCGAGTATGCGTGAACCCGGGACAGAACTTATAAATCATCCTCCAGGTTTATAAAGCATGAAGCACTGCGTACAGCATTATATTCATGGGATGTCTTTTTTTTAAGGGGGTGGGGGGTGGGGGGGGGGGAATATCATGATAAATGTTCTGTCTTCAGACCCTCCAAACCTTTAAAGTTATTATGGAGAGCCTGCAGTTCTTGGGCCAGATGTGCTGGATGGTATGGGGCCCGTTCAGAGGGGATTTTGGGGAAGCGGGGGGGCGGGTTATGTCGGGGGGGGGTCTGGATCGTCACATTAGTCGGTGGTACATCAATTTAATGTCGACTCGGCAGGCGTTGCACATCTGTTAGGCTTCGCCAGCTTCGGAGGAGGTACCTGTGGCCAGCTTTGCCTCCCTGATATATGGGCCTCGCTAATGCTACCTGGTTTTCAATGCTCTCTCAGTGCACTGGGAGTGGGGAGCTGGCTGCCTGGAGGACATGTAAAGTGTTCAATGCGAGATCCTTTGCTTCTCTTGAATGCAATCTCAGTACAGGCCGTTCTGTGCTATTCACAGATTTTTGATTTGTTCCTTGTGGAAATGATGAGCATGAAACTTCAAATCAGAGATAAAATGAGATTTGTCTGAGAAAGTTTAACATGAAACAATTGTATTGATTTTGATGTCTGTGGACATGAATGGTATGGCTAAAATGACATTCCATATTTCTGTTGCTTGAAAATCAACCTATTCCTGATCAACTAATATGCATGCAAAATGTCTCGTTGCCCAGGTCTAAGCAGGCATTGGTTTCAGTTTCAAAGCCAAAACCGTGTTATCTGAATAGTCTAATGGCCTGAACTGTGTAACATTTATAATGCCATGATTGGGTAAAATGTTAGTAAAAATGTCATTTGGAATGTGTACCCGTAGGCCAAAAAAAGAAAAAAAAAAGCTGACACAGAAGTACCTCAAATACATTTATGAGAAGAAGATTACCACCGCCACTCGGCTGGATTTTGTCAGGTAACGCCAAATTATGAATCGTAAGAAAAGCGGAAGCTCTACCACGCCGGCAAGCGGCAACCTTCTTCGGCTCCGACATTCTGTCTGGAGCTCTTCCATCACCGCACCATCGAATTCATGGCCGTAAGCGAGAGAGGCTCTCTCTCTCTCTCTCTCTCTCTCTCCCCACTCTCACAGCCTGATTATGTTCACTCGAAAAGTCAAATCGTGCTATCCCATCAGCCGAGATTTCGGGGGGAAAAAAACAGCAGAATAACGACAGCAGGAGAGGATGTAATTATGGTAGGTCATAAGCGTGCACGGTCACACCTTATATCATACCCCCCCCCCCCCGACCTGCCCCCCTCCAGCCCCCCCCCCCCCCCCCGCCTCCCCGTGACCCTGGCAGATCATGGTTAATTCATAAATTCCCTCCTTTTTATCTCGGTGTTCTCGCGCTCGGGCCCCGAAAATAGCGAGGCTATTTCGCTCTCCCTTCTGCGGGACGTCGGCGTGGCGCCGCGGCGGCTAATTGTCCCGGCGCCTTTCGCGTCGACCCCGCGGGTACGGCCTGCCCCAGTCGGGAGTGCTGGGGAGTCAGGGTGACACGCCGAGGTGCGGGGGCAACACAAATTAATGTTTGCGATGATGTATATGCTTGCTTGTAAATATCACTTCTCGTTTGTCACCGAATTGAATTAACAAGGGCCTCCTTGCTCTGATCTTAGAACGGGACGCGGTAAGGGTCAAGATTAATATTCATGGCAAATTATTTGCAAATCATCAGTATTCCGAAAAAGCTGTAACAGAGAACCGTGAAAGTGCAGGGGCTCATATTCGTACCTGTCTCCTACAATTATCATTAAGGAACCTAGCAGGAAAACGTGTAGTCGTCCCATCGTCGGTATTTGTAAATATTAATTTCCCACATATTTTTCTTTTCACGGGGGCAAGATTAGATCTGTGGCAAAGTTATGGGTTTCCCTGCATGTATATCTCTTATTTCCAAAACATTTTTGCAGACTTTCTTCCGGCTCGTTTTGGCCTTTGCTTCAGTTTGATCCCTGCGACGGCACTTCCCCGCCATTGGAGGAGCCCATACGAAGGAACCATTTCGCAACTAATGGGTCTCATTTTCTCTTGATTTCACTGGTGGGTGATTTGCTTTATGATCCGCCGTCAAACATAGACGCCGCTCCAGCAATTGGTGTCTGAAAACATATTCACACATCAGCTAGCTCGCTCACGTTGTCGCTCAAAGCCGCCTGACAACAGAAAAAGCACTGGCTCTGATGCTAATCCATTAGCGCTGGCAGTGCATTTCTATTTTTACTCTCTCTCTCTCTGCGAAGGTTCGCACCGAGACGTTTGTCATGCTTGTCAATCTTGTAAACAGCGCTATACAAAGTAAGGACAAAGTACAAAGTTTATTAAATGATTTATTATATATTAACTCCCCAGAGCTCGGGCTACATTCAGGAGGTACACCCTTGTCTTTTTCTTCTGAGGGAGCGCGCCATCTTTTAGAATTTATGGACAGCACATAGGAAAGCATTTAACGCTAATGGGTCTATATGAGTCTAGAAGGTGTAAAAATGTACTCCATCAGAGTAAAAGGTATTCTATCAGTGCTAAATGTACCCTATCAGAGTGGAAGGTGCTCTTTATCATAGGTTATTCAATACAGACACTTTTCGGTGTATACCTCACCTGCTAACCCTGTTTTAATATGTGACGCAACACTTCTGAAATGCTAGCCTGCCTTTAAACCGTTAGCTATCCATTATCTACAGTCACTAGTTTAAAGAGTTTATCGGCACCTTATTGTTATGGCTGTTGATCCTTTTTTCTTTTCAAATTATGTGTTTATTGATAAATCTATCAAGCTGGGACACATTCAGTACTTGTTTTGCCTCTCACATTGAGCCTCCGTTTGATTGCTCAATTAATAGCAGTGCGGTAAATCTCCATCTGGATACTGTCCATAAATTCATAAACTCTTCAAAATGGCTCGGCTCTCGGGCCCTGAGCAGGAGTATTTCTTCTGTGCCTGTATATGATTAGGAATCATGTGATCTGTCACTGTAAGTGGGAGCTACTTACTTATTTGGTTGCATAAGTATACAATTTTTACTTGGAATGAAAACTGTGGATCTGAGACGGTACGGATTGACTGGGATGAGTAAAAGGCAGTGTATCTGTTTACAGTGCTGAAAGTTTTAACTGTGCTGTTTGGTTTCATTCTGTTTAAATATGCGTAGATCAAGACCTTTTAAAAGCAGGTACTGGCTTAATGTGCGATGGAACTGTCTGTTGTTTTCTTGTCTGTATTCTGTCCATCTCTGGAACACAGATTCCATGTGGGACCTGCAACCTGTAATGTGATCTCATTATAGTGTTCCCTAAAGGATGCATTTCACCTCTGTTTCCCGAAACACACAGATAACAGTGAGAGATTCGTTCTCTCACACGTACACAAACATGGCGAGGCACTTAGCTCTCGGTTTATATGCTTCCACATGCCGATGTTGACTGGCATTTTCAAATTTAGACATCGTAAATATTTATGTTTTTTGTTTGGAATACGTTGCACCAAACTAAGCCCGACACAAATTGCCTCACCTAATAGACCTAATTACTTCAGTCTGCGTTGAGCAAGGCAGTTTATGTATTCCAATTACGTCTGAAGTATTCACACTGATTTCACATACTTCCTACACTATATTTAAATTGCCACCCACTAAATGGAACTTGTTGAAAAACAAACAGGGTTGAGTCACGTTTAGCTAAAAGCATAACAGTGATCATGAACTCAAGCTTTGGGGACAATCAAACTCACAAAAGTATGATCACCAAACCAGAATAATGAGGACATAAATCAATAATCAACCATTTCTCATTGACCACTTTCATGATTATTTATTGTGTATAATCTCATAAATATGAAACATGAAATGAAATCCATCTTTGTGAAGACAAATTCTGAAATGGGTTCACATGGCAACAGTACCACAATCTTAAGGGACAAGCTAGAGATTGGCTTGTGATCCCACCTTGTCATGTACATAGAGGAATTTACACACCAGATGCATTGCATGTTGCTGCATCGGTAATCGACTGAGTCATACAGTATAAAAGGTAAATGCACTCCATGGATTTATTACATAGTCTTGCAAACTTCTGTATATGACATATCAGCACTCGTATTGATCTTCGTTGGTTGACATACAGAAATTCGATGGATTGAAATTGTCTGTCTTCTCCCAGCTAAACTAATAAAATATTATTCACATTCATTTTGCATTTTAATGTTAATATTTTTTCAGTATGTTCATACAAAATACACGGGTGTTTTTTTATTTCTAAGATGAACTATTTGAGTTAAAAAAAAAAAAATTATTCTTTTTGCTACTATTTTAAGAGCTTTCATAAACCTACCAAATTGGGCAGCAGTCAAACCCTTGTTGTAGATCAGGGAGTGGGGCGTAGCATCTACGCTGACCCTAGTGGTTACCCATCAGGAGGGGGCTGATGTATTCAGAAGCTCAGTAGAGGCCAGGACTGCAGCTGCTCGCTCGATTCCACAACCACACACAGAAAAAAAAGAAAGAAAAAAAAAAAAAATTAATCAGCAACTGTGAGGAAACCGTTACAATTATTCAGGAATGCAATGCTTCAAGAAACTTAATGAAATGCGCAGCCTCCTGCATTTTAATTCAGACGCTTCGTACTGTAAGAAAAGGGCCATTTTGAAATAGGCCAACGCGTACGTTTGCAGCCGAAAGGAGAAGTGAGCCAGTCATCTGTGAGATGTCCCTTTTCTCTTAATCTCTTTTTGACTTGCACGCCACAGCTGAGAGGTTTTGCCGGAAAAGTGTGGTTTCGAATGAACCTGGAGGCGAGCATGATGGGAATTAAGCAGGCCCCTTTCTGCTGGCATACAGATCCACATGCATTTTCAGCCAGCCATATTTGTGCTGAGATTTGGTTATATATTTGCCCATCAGGCCTGTTATATTTGTTTATGTCTGTTCTAGAGTAAATTCGGTTACTGAACTCTCTCAGTCATTTCAGCAGAGGAGAAGAAAAACAATTAATAAACCAAGGCAGAGTCAGAAATACGTTGCGTTTTATTTCATTTCGTCGCCCCTCGTTGGAAATATGAAGCTAGTCGTTATCTTGTATTACCCCCGACACCATTTTGGTTCGCGGTGCATTTCCCCAAAGGGGGTTGGGGGTTGGGGGGTAAGGAGGGATGGGAAAAGGGGAGGCAAAGAGAGAGAGAGAAAAAAACAGCAGGAGGTAGATAGAGACAGCATCTTCGTGCGCTGCTGGATTAAACAAGGTAGCAGCAACAGGCGAGGTGAGGAGGAGGAGGAGGAGGGAGATCAGATTGAGCCGTGGGGAGCCATATGTTTTCAGTACATGTTTTTTGCTGCAGCTAAAAGCTTCGCGGAGACTGAGAAACGGGGAGGCAGAAAACAATGAAGTTATGATTGCAGAACAGCGGAGAGACGAGCATGCAGGAATTAATCATGCAACAAATGCATGTGGTGCCCGTATCTCCCCGTTAATATTATGATCGATAAAAGTGGACAAAATCTATTTATTTTACATGACTTCAGTGCTGCATCCAAATACTTCTATAAACGAGTTCTAAAACATTAAATGATACGAGACATGAAACTTGCACTTTGTATCATTACACGTGTTACAGAATGGTTTGCACAAGCAAAGATGCCTTTGCAAGGATTCTGACATGTTTATGCAACCGAATGTGGATTTACGGAAATGTCAGGCAGCGACGTACAGACCTGCTTTAATGAGGTCAAAAATAGACTGCAGCTACCATGAGCCAGCAGTATGGAGGCGACTGGGGAGTCTGGGGGCTGGGGGGTTTCAATCTGCAGTCAGCAGACCCGACAGTATTACACCTGCGTCAGTGATACAGTGCTACGGGATCCGTCTGAGATCAAGAACCGCTGGGACAGCCTTCCCTCACCTCTCTCTGCACAGGGCTCGCTGTATCTGATTGAAGCTGTTCCAGGCTGGCATCGCGCTGAATTACTGTTACCAGCTTACGGAATGCTGAGTGCCAGGTCAGAGACGTGCCAACAACACGACCGCTCAGTGCTTTCTTCTCAGCAGTGAGTCAAGAATTCTGCCCACTGTCACATGACAGTGGAAGGATGAGGCACAGGGGCTGGAAAAGGAACCGTAAACAGTGTTTTACACTAGCTCAGTTTATTGTTTAGTTCATTTTATTAGGAGCCCCATTTAGCTGACAAATGTTCTCCCCGTGTCAGCGTGGGTTTCCTCCAGATACTCGGGTTTCCTCCCACAGTCCCACAGACATGCAGGTTAGGCTGATTGGAGACTAAATTGCCCGTAGGTATGAGTGTGTGAGTGAATGGCGTGTGTGCCCTGCGATAGATTGGCGACCTGTCCAGGGTGTATTCCTGACTCTCGCCCAGTGCATGCTGGGATAGGGTCCAGCACCCTCTGTGACCCTGACCAAGAAAAACGGGTATAGATAATGGATGGATGGTTGGATTTAGCTGACACCAAAGCGACAGCTAGTCTATACAATAAATATAACAGCGGTGCACCTGTTTGAAGATGTGACACTGTGCGCTGCAGTTTAGTACTGATGGAGACCTCTGATGGAGTGTTCACTGGTGGCTCAGTGACTGAACAGTGGTGTCCAGGCGATGCCATATTGAACTTTCTCTTATGCAAAACCATGGTGTGTGCATCTGCAGACTGTTCTAGAAACTAACAATGTACAGATTCCCTCTGCTAATGCATGCACGGTAGAGATACACAATAGCAGTTACTGAGCCATATTCAGTACAAATGGAATAACATTTTACAGAATAAGTAAGTAAATAAATAAATAAGTGTTTTGTCAGATCACAGATAGCAGCCAGTAGATGATGTATTAACACTAAGTTTATGTAAGTAACAATGAAATTGGATCTTGATGATTCACTGCAGCTCTTTTCCCTCTTTCAAGTATTTCTGCGTGCAGATAAAAAATAGAACACAAAAGGCCTGTTATTTTGATAAAATGTAAGAGATAGAGTGAAGAGCGATATAAAAAGATGTAGGTTGGAGAGCACAATGATGCAGAGTCAAAGTTTCCGACTGTGTTTGTTAAAGCGTATTCAGTGGATGTACCGGGAAGTAGAAAGGGGTTTAAATATAAACATGATATTTTCACATAGTTAAACCTTTTGAATCCTTACAATCAGCGGCGTGAATTTAAATGTGGTGTTTAGCGGGCGGGCGACTTGAAAAGCTGTTTGCGCTAAGCTGCGATGTTGACGTGTCATCACATATCTCCTTCGTTTTTGCTTAAAGTCAAATAAAAATAGGCTGCGCGACGATAAATTGTTTGTCTTCAGGTTACCGCGTGGGTTTATAATCTGCAATGACATATTGCTGGTGGCCAGACAGGCAGACTTTGTTCCACAATACGGCAGTTTCCTCAGGTTTAATCCTCAGAAAATCCCTCGAGAACAAACTAGTCCTCTTTGGATATCGACCAAGGACAATATTTGCATTTAAGTGATAAACATGTGGAAATATCCGCAAAGTGACTTCAGCCAAGAGGAAAAATGTGGGTGTGTCGTCTTCATTAATGGATTTTGGAATAGTAATTTTCCAGACTCTACACCACTGATTAATATTACTCGGAGAAAAACCTGTATAGGGCAGTAGTGTCATGAAATCTAAGTTTTTTTCTTTCTTTTTTAGTAAACAGTTCTGTGTGGACACTGGTGTTAAATCATTCTACAAAGCTGACTGAACGCACTGCACATTTATAACAAAAAAATACAATCACACTTTTAATTAAGTTTCCCTTTGTATTTTGTCAGTGCTCCTAGTGTGTTTACAAATTGAAATATCCACACGGAATTGGCAATTATACGCACTGTAGTGGAGTATTACCAGTCCAATAAATTCTGTTTAAAATGACTCCAGGGTAGGGGGGGCGGGGGGGGTGGGGTGGTTGAGCTTAATGCGTTTTGACTGATTGGAAACTCCGTTCCATTACTCTCATGGTCAGAAGTTCAGTCGTGTCATATGGATGATTGACCTGTACCTATGCGGGGGGTCACGATGACCTTAACCAAACTTAATCATAGTGACACCGCTGCGTCTCAGCCATGCCTGTGCTAATGCGTGTAGCAGTCCCATACGAACCGGCCACGGCCTTGAAATTCGTCATTTCTCTTTAGAGCGTCTACTGTATATCAGGCAGACCGTGCGCTGCCAGTGGGGGAAAAAAAAAAAGTCTATCTTGCAGAGACACGGAAGCAGGCAGGCATTTGGGGGGATTTAATCCACACCTAAATCAGCAAAAAGACAAACCGAAGGAACACTCTGCACCCGTGTACATCAGCTTTTACTGCTGACGCGTGAGCACTGCTGATTTTAAGTTCTGTCTCTGTTTTTATTTGTCACAGTTTAATCTTTCTCAGGGCCCGCTTGTGGAGAGGACACTGCCAGCACTTTGAAGGGACTGAAAAAACAGCAAAATCAGCCCTAAAACTGGTCAGGCCATTGATCCGCTGGCGTTATACAGCCATTAACCTTCTGTACACTTAATTGCCATCAGAGGCATCTTCAAGTTTTCATCTCAGCTGAAAAATAGATTGCAGTCATATGTTCATATCGAAATAATTCATACTAATCACAATAACAATAGTTAAGTCCACTCTTTATTTTGTTCTTCCATTTCTTGCTTCTCTTCTTTTAATTCTTATGGATATGCCAGTATAGATGTCCTGAACTGTCAGACTCCAACTAAATGCAATGGGCAGCGCTGCTCTCGCGTTTGAGCAGGCGAGATTGAACCCTGAGTGCTTGAATGGATGACTGACTGCTGCCAACCTGGAAAATCTGAGAGTTCAGGTAAAGCAGCTAACCTTCAGTCATTTTACCTGCATTACAGCATGTGACCTCTGACCCCTGAGCTAGGAAACACATAAATACTGCTTATTTTCCCCTGGAGTCACTGTTACCTTTGTCTACTGTGTCATGGTTATATTGGACGTTGGGTTTTATATTTTATTTTATGTTTATATCTGCTGCTAGTGCTGTAGGTAGGAGAGAGGACGGATTTTGATTCAGGTGCAAGGTCACAAATATGAGATTAGATTGTTCTTAACTGAACATACTCTTGCTTATGTAACAATCACTTACTGGTAATAGAAAGGAACGGAGTTCTAGAACACTGACCGACAGTAGAATTTAGAAAATAAAAAATAAATAAAAACATTCCAAAAAACCTACTTTCCAAAGGGTTAACCTAGAGTGGACAAGCATGAGGGAATCGAGCATTATTTGTTTGGAGGGATCTAATAATGCTGAGCTGTTTGTCATTCGCACATGTTTTTGACAAGTTATCCATAACTCCTTAAGTATTTATTTGCTCCTAATGAAAAGTAGGTTATTAGAGAGCTCTTGAAGCTTTGCCTTGGTTTTTTTTTTGGTATTCATGGCGTGGTTGTAAGTCTTTTGAAACCACTGGTGATGAGCTGACAAGCCTGGCTAATGACTTTGAGAACCTGGCCTCCATTCTGTCTAAATAAAGAGGAGCACGGAGCTGCTCTCGTGCGCACGTACGGTTTTAGTATGCAGTGAGAGGTTCAGAATGAATAAGTGCTCCGCCTCGCACCACACCGACTTGATCAATGACATGTTCGAGCTGCCTCGTTAGGGGCCTGGTATGGTGATGTGGGAACTGCATGCGTCTCCGGTGCAGTGCTTCCCTATGACACTGCAAATGGGGAATCGCCTGGACTTATAGTGATGTCCGGATTTGGATTTCTGAAGTTTCATTCCCGCTGCCAACATGGGTGACATAAAATCAGAGCCTTTCTTTTTCCTATTAAGAATGGGACCCTTCTCCATCTGATGTTAAATGACTAGTATCATCTGTGTGAGGACAACGAGTGCACTTCACTGAGAAATGCTCAAGTGGTGAGCAGGAGCTATGGGTACCTTTTCCTTTCACTCTCCTGTAATAAGGCCCAGCTGCTGAGCTTCCTCAAATTCTCAAGAAGAGAAGAGGACTACAGGCTGTATGACTGTAGTGATTCTGCAGCTAAGAGGAGTGTCAGGGGACTACTGCGAGCTATTTAGCCCCAGGCAGTATATATCATTCGCCAAGTTCGCCAGCCTCTTTAATCCTTGGAGATTTGTTGACTTGGGAAGCACCATTGAATATTGAGACTACTGAGTTAAAAAAAAAAAAAAAAATTCTCACATCAGTAAGCAAGATTTAAGAATATTTACATAGTTTGCACAGTGTGTGTGTGTGTGTGTGCGTGTGTGTTTGTGCACGCATGTGTGTGTGTGTGTGCGTGTGTGTTTGTGCACGCATGTGTGTGTGTGTGTGCATGTGTATGTGTGCCCTTTATGTGGGGGGCATGGAGGTTCTGTGGACATGACCTGTGGGCCTCAGGAGCTGTTGTGTGGCTGCATGTCCTCCTTAAACCTGCCCCTTGGTTGGTGAGGGTTCTCTGCTGTGAAGGACGGAGGTTGGTGTGCATCAATTGGCGGGTCAATGGTGATAAATAGCGTAGCTGGTACCATGGCCTGGTGCCTCTCCAGAGATAAAACACACCATCCTGAACCCAGCGGGGAGGCACTGCACAAAATCACAATCGATCACAGGGGACACGAACCAGGCTAAAAGCTGACCCATTAATTTGAATAAATGCTCTTAAGCAAATTGACAATGTGCAGGTGATTTTTTAAAATTCATAATCCATTATGATTCGGGGAGTCAACGCTAGCATGCACTGGTAAAGGTCTTTGAGTGCATATTGTGTGTCGGTCCCCCACTCCATTCTATGAGGCAATTTCCTGGAATTGGTAAATCTGTACTTGGGCACATGTGTTTGGTTATATGAGTCATTTTATAATTTGAACAAATTCAGTGATCATCCAGCAACAGTGTTGTAACTTGTGTCATGATAATGACACTTTATGTACAATCACTTCACACCAAAAAAAAAAATGTAAATAAACATGTACAGTATATTACAGTACATGCAGTACTATCGAAGACATGCAACACTGACTGTGTGGGGTAGCCTGTCTGATTTTTAGTGCTTGTTATAATACCGTGTCTGATCTCTGTTGATATCTTTGGTGTTATAGTAAATATCATGAAGAAGACTTGTGTAATCTGTGTAAATTCATTACGTTCAAACATGGAGTTTATTCGGTATGTGTGTTTGTATGTTACTATTGTATATTCTTCTAAGTTCTAAATATCTACATTCATTATAAACATCATAAGGTATGCCAACTGCATGAGAACATCTCACTGAATAAGACGTTCTCACAGTAAATAAATATTTATAGCATATTAAGCTGTTACAATAAGCATTGTAACGTTTTTTGTGTCCGATGAGCCTCTCTCAGCATAATTAATTTAAATGGGCAAGCATGGCCAATGTGTTTTGTTTCGACCATAATTTAATCTGAATAACTACGAAGTATGTGATGGGACCAGATTCTTTTAATGATATTGCTGAATAAAAATGTACAGATTTATTTAGCATACCATTCACGTGAATGGTCTTATGGGTCTGGGCCTGTTTTCCATGAAACCTACATGATGACTTAAATACCTGGAGCTGTTTAATGGCCATTCAATGTTTTGTGTTGCTGTTGGGTGTTTCTATGTAATTCAGATCTCTTAAAATGTTTTCATGGCATTGTTATTGGTCTTACAGCTGAAGCGAAGACTATTCATAGACAAATCATAAAAAAATTATATATTTTTTAACTTATTTTAGTACCCATCAGTTGTTTGGTCTATCCAGGGCCTATCTAAGAATTGAGAAAGCTGCCCAATTTTGGCTTTGCCTTTTTGGTTTTGATTGAAGCTGCTACACATGACATGACCATTGGATAGATCAGGCAAGGCAGGGCGTCTTTGTCCCTTCTAAAGAATGCAGGACAAATATAAACAGCCAGATATTTTGAATAGTAGTTTTAGCGGTGATGTGGATCTTATCAACACAATGCAGTTGAAGTTTGACAGTTTAAAAATGGTAACATTTTTTTTTTTGTTAGTATAGCTCAGTTTTGTGATATCAAATAGCTAACAATGGGTAGATAAACAATAGAAGCATGGTTTATCAGCTAAAGTTATTGACTTACGTGTGGAGTTGTTTTGTGTAAAATGCAGCAAAATTATATTTGTTTGCCTAGTTAAACAACTAGCTACATATATTCTGTGGGTGGAATTTTATGATTTTTTTTGTTTATTTTCTCTGACGAGATACCAGACTAAGTACTTACACATGCCTTTCTCTACAGTGACCAATTTGAAATGATTTGAAAGAAATAATGGGGAGACCCAAGAGAGCCCAGGCTAGTGAAGTTTACATTTTCTGGATATTGTAATATCCACTGAGGTGTTATTTGCTTAATGAATTTAGCTTTCAAACTGAATAAGTCTTGGGAGCTGTCTCTGTGCTAAGACTTTCAGAGTCTCGCTGTCTAAGTTACAGCTGAACGTTTCTGGAATTTGTCTGAAACCGGAGCAGCTGTCTCCCTTCTGTGATGGCCCTGAAGCAGACGTAACCAGAGGGGCAACCGATTTTGGAAGGTGGGGTGGGGAAGAAATCGTGGATTGTGGGGGGGCGGGGGGTTGATGGGAGGTGTCAATGTGATCACAAAACGCTAGCATTGATAAAGCTATTTTCACCCTCTGAATACTGCTCAAGTACTATGTCTTTCAAAAAAAATAAATGAAACCTGAATTGTGTGGCCGATCCATGGTTGTAGCCTTGAACGACCGCATAGGCCGTTTGTGCCAGCAGCCTGCGCTGTGTGCTTGCTCCGTGTAATAACAAAGCAAATGCTCTATTGTTGATCTTTTTATTGTTGAACATTTCAGCATCTGAACATTTATCCCATCACAGTTATCCTTCAGAAAGCCACTAAGAAATAATTTTATTTATTTATTTACTTGACAGGGACAATACACATTGATCAACATCACTATTCTGTGATGTAAATGTGCCAGATTTAGCCAGATCACTAATTTCCATCTGTTGTGGCAATGGTGCTATGTACACCCAGGAAAATTGAGTTCTGCTGTCCATTGTCACAACGGTGTGTGCTAGAGATATAGGTAGTGCTGTCCATTGTCACAACGGTGTGCACTAGAGATATCAGTAGTGCTGTCCATTGTCGCAATGATGTGCATTAGAGATATCAGTAGTGCTGTCCATTTTCATAATTGTCTGTGCTAGAGATATGGGTAGTGCTGTCCGTTGCCACAATTGTCTGTGCTAGAGTTATTGGAGACGAATGGTCGATCCATTGCAGGGGTCAATGAGTAGATGGTGTCCTTCTTTCTCTCTGCTGGAAGTAAGTGCCCCTCAGTGTGCTGACACTCACAAGGTGTGAAATGTCTAATGGTAATCAATGACACCGTGTAAGTACACACTCAACAGAAAGGACTGCGGAGGAGGTGCAGCCTTCAATAAACTCCAGGAGGACTGGACCTAAGAGGAAGGGCCAGATCTAGTGACAGCAGCTCTATGGTAATGTGCGCTGTAGATTACCATGGGGCAGGTGTAGAGGTGCAGCTTGGCACAAACGGCTTTGAGGAAACGGTGCCTAAATGATGAGTCATTACAGGGCTGCAGCTCGGCCTTGTGTCTCTCTAGGACACCGTCACCAGCTGTGATTTCCACTGATGGTAGGATGGAAATGAAAGCACGTCAAAGTCAGACCCTGGAGACCAGCACACCTGTGGCCAGGGTAGCTCAGGCCACATGCAATTTGTATATTTAAAATCTAAACGTGTGTTTAGAATATTGAGATTCTTCCAGAAAATTCGATGCGCCATACCAGTGGCGAACCCTATCATAGCACAGAGTGTACTGCACATCCTGTCAAAACCCTCCACAAGAGAACTGAAACGGATAAATATAACCTTTACGTTAATTATTTCCTAGCAGGGTGGTTGAAATAAGTTATCTACTGTATGTGAGAAGCAAGCGACTCGTCTGTAGAAATTCCTATTCCTGTATCAGTATGGGTTTGCAAAGCGCGGGAGCGGAGAGAATTTACTGATTATAAATGGGCCCTCTGTGCCTTCTTGGTGACACGGCACGTTTGTATTCCTGAGTGTGACTCTGCTGTTGCGCTACCTTTTGAAAGTCGCTCTTGGAGAAGAGCGCCTGCCATGCGAATGCAGCGCGATGTAATGAATTAGCGTGACGTGCTGCGATGGAGTGCACGGCGTGTCTGTGTCGCGCGTTACTGTACGTGATTGTTTCACCATCCCGCGCGTTCACGAGGCTTATGAAGCCATATTTTTTTGTACTGTCAAGCGGAAGTGAAATATGGAGAAAGGGAGAAGTGGGAGAGAGAGAGAGAGAGAGAGGAACAGAGTGAGAGAGAGACAGTGGTGTTTGCTCTCTCTGACCTTATCAGAGTGCTTTGTCCTCTCGTCATCGCACACCCAGATTTATGTCCCTCCCCGGCGTTATGGATGGGCTTGTAAAAGTTCACGGATGCCCGCTGTCACAGAAAAGGGTACCCGAGACGAAACTCGGGAGTTCAGAGCGGTGACCTGCGCTGTTTTCCAGAGCGCACACAGCAGCTGACAGGGCGACCCGAGAGGGATTGTATTCTCACACCGCGAGCAAACAGAGCGATCAAACAACAACAAAAAGAAATGGCTGCCTCATGTCGGCACAGTGTGTGAGTGTGTGTCTGTGTGTGTGTGCGCGTGTGTGTGTGTGAGATGCTCCACGAAAAAAAAGAAATAAAAGATATTTTGACGTTTTCATATTTGTATTGATGTCAAATATATATATATGAATTTAGACAGCCTACATATATTATGACAGGAAACATTATTTCCGTTTTATTTATTTTTAAGTCATATCACTGATGTTTGAGTTGTTTTCGAAAGTATAATTGCTGACATCTACAAACGAATATAAATAATTGTGTATATTTGTGGTTAGTAGAGGAGGTGAAATGGATCATGTTATAGTTGGAAATACTACTTTGGAAATTGTTTCATGTTTCAGTCAGCATCAGTGATTGATTATGTTCCCAAGCAATTCCCCTCTGGAGGATGCTTGTACACAAGCACACAGCCATATACTTGACTTCCATGCATGAAAAGTGCCACCCAGAATAGCCACACTGATGCATTTTTATCATGAAGTTTACTGATCATTTAAAATAAGGTTATACTCCAGGGACTCAAACAACCTCAATCATTTTAATTTTTGTTGGTAATGAAACTCTCAATCTACCAGGGAGAACTACTGCACTAATTTCTTGAGTTTTATCCTCACTTACCTCTTCAGAAAAAAAAACAACTTTGTTGACATTGGAGAGTTGGAGTGTTTTTTGATGGTCGGTATCACTTTTAAATGCCTGCCAGCCAAATCTCCAAAAACTTTGGCTTGCAGAGAGGGAAAACATGGCATAATTAGCTGGCTACATCTTTCTGCTGATATTTTTATTCTAAAATAGGACCCCTCTGCATCTCAATTTGAAATGATCTAGGTCAGTTATTCCATTTGAGATCGACAGGTAAAAGGGGCTTGCTAATTTAAGGTATAGTGTTTTACACTGTTTAATTTTTTAATATTAAATGATTGCGTGTGATTTTCTATATTCTTGTTTTCCGAGGATACCAGATGGGAAATTATTTGCACAGTGACACCAATTCATAACAAATGGTGACGTCCTTGAATTGACGGAATTCAATACTTAGATCATCCATCACGATGTTCATAATTACCGTAGCGAATAAGGTTTCTACCCCAAATCTAACTTTCATTTGTTTTTGTTTTTTGAATAATTAAGCAACATACTGTTGTAATTTTGACAGCTGGAACCCACTTTGGATTACAATAAATCCACAGTATGTGTTGGTCTGTGGTCAGACATTCCATGCGTACTGTAATGTTTGTCAACAAGCCAATCAGGAGAAAGGAAAAGGAAAAGTGCCGGCCCTTGATTAGGCACATACTGTAGCGCTGCAACCGGCCTAGCTCTTATTGTGTACACGCACATTCGCTATTAATTGTGTCAAGAGAGCAATTATTTAGAATCCAGGAGATTAATTAAAAATCCCCCTGATGGGATGCACACCAGAGAGCAGTGGTTCCAAGTACATGGTCTTGGACAAACTGTTTTCAAGGGGTTTAATGGCTGTGTGCCACTGTCAAAGCAAATTTGTGCAGCGTGCTACAATGCTCTGTAGCGACTTTCCGCGGCCAAAGTCTGGTAATATCTTCCTGCGGTAATTGAATATGGGTCATACAACATTAGTTTAACTGTGGTCATTAACAGCATAAACATTCCCCAAAGTCTGTTATTTTTAGTTTTGTGTTTTAGCCCCGAAATGTTTATCTTTCGGTGCCCATTTTGTGTGAGACTGTAATGGTTCTTTATGAGAATACCCAGGGACTGCGGTGCTGTGGATGAGAATATTGTTATGTTTTCTCAAAGGAAATTATGTTGCGTTTATTGTTGCAAAACTTGTTTCATTTGTTCTTGGCACTAACCTGCATGTCACCATGAAATTCTTGGGATAGAAATGTGTGCGATACAAACCAAGAGGAAAACATATTGAGAGTGTGCTTCTCCTGGACTCTCTCCCGTTGGACACTGTCCATGTGTGTGCCATACTTGCCGTGCCAAAACGTAAGAAATCTAACATTCCCAAAACCTGAAACTACAGCATTAAACTAAAACCCCTCAGTATTGCTTATGGTGTCTGCTTTGGCATATCTTTTCCATCCTCGGCGAATGCAAAATAACATTCCCCAAGCACATTACATTAACATAGTAATATAGACAAAATATAAAGAGACAAAAACTTGGAATGTTACCTGTACAGCTTGGCCTTTTCAGAATGAATGCAATTCCTCACAAAATTGCAAAATAAGATATAAATTTTGCGCAGCGTGTCCACGAACGCTGTCAAGGTTTCTGAAAACAAACAAATAATAGAGTTTAATAGGTTTTCATACAATGTGTCTGGATAAATAAAAACAAGTACAGACATGTTGTATTCTTTCAATCAAACCCCTATCTGTCCTCAACCCCAGGTTCCTGGATAGAGGTTGGATTGACTAATGCAGGCACATACAGGGAGGTGGTCTCTAAAGCTGAAAGGGAGATGTTAGGGGCTCACACTTTGAAGTCTTTGATGGTCTCGCAACTGGACTCTGGCGGGACAATGACAATGACTTTAAGGTCATCCCTCAACCAGGTTAACATACTGAAATGTCCACGTGCAGGGTGAAAAGACAGACAATCCCCCCCCTCCCGAAAAAAAAAAGAAAAAAACAAGAGGCCAGCCACCACTATCCCACTCAAAATTCCTCACCTGTTCTACTAGCTACGTCATGTGACCTGCATACAAAGCTGGCCACTGGCACGCTCTTTAAACGCTCTCGTTTAAAGCCACAGCCATCCGTGGGCCACACAATTTGGTTTTTAAATGTTTCCTTTTTCTTTTTTAAAAGACATTACTGCGAAAAGCTTTTTTTGGTATTGTTCTTGCGCCGTTTCCCCATTTTGCGTGATCGCTTGTCCCGATTCAGTCTGGCATACCGGCACTGCTCGCATAGCTTGCCAAAATAAATGAGGTTGCATTTGTTCCTAACTAGTTCCTAACAGTCCCTTTTGTTAGTGTTCAGTGCAAAATGGAACAATGCTTCGTGCAAGACCTGCATTCGTCCAACAGTTTCAGTAGTACAAATTATTTTATTTCCTAATGCACCCAATTACATGTATTAATTTCAATTATTGCCTCCGCGAATCTGGACTGTTACTGCATTCAAATGAACTCGGAGAACAAATTTCAAGAGCACCCAGTTCATTAGCGGCGCTCAAATGGGCCTGCGTTGTAAGACACACTTTAGCGGATAAGATGAGTGATACTGATAGCAGCACGGAGGAAGGAAGACTGAGCTGATGGTACTGATTACCGTCATCAAACATTAATAACATCTCATTTTCTTTCATCAGCTGTGCTTTGCTGCCATTGCACCGCGCCCCGTTTGATAAAAAAACAGCGTGTGCACAATCATTTTCTGGTGGTAATTGGTGCAGATGAGACGCGTTGGCACTGGAAGAGGGCTGCTGTGTAATTGCCGGTTTTTCTGTGTTCATCGGCATCAACCCCGCTGCACACTTTAAGAACAACCCCCATTTTCAAGCAACACCCGGTCCTCGGGTTCGCAAATATCAAGGGCAGTTATTTTTTTCCAACGGCAGTTTCATTCCAGGCGATTCCCTCTGAACGCGGTTCTGCACATTATTCAGGAATTCTGCCCTAACAGAGCACGTGTGTACCCACTCTGTACCAGAGAGTTGATTTAACACTGGCCATTTTACTGTGCTGCTATCTTAAAGAGTTTCAATTGGCACTTGACGTGACAAAAAAGCAAGCCACGATCAAAAGGGACAAAGCGATTAGCAGAATAAAGCAAACGCCGATTGGTAACCTGCGATAAAGTGTGCTAGCTAGTGCTGTGTGTCAAGGCGTCATTTTCATGTACTTGGCACTCCACTGATAAACCAGCTTCATGCGGTGTCTTGGTCTTTCATTTGTTGTTGTTCATTTACATTTGTCATGTTACTTGGTTACAAAGGTCCCTGAAAATGTGGGAATTGTGAACGTTTAACATGCCTTTGACTTGGGCTGAGAAGATTCCGACAACGCACTATGTGATGAGGGAGAGAATTTTTAAAAAATTTATTTTCCCTTAAGGCTTTCCTTGAACCCAGGAAAAAGCGAACTATAGAAGAGCGGAGGCCGTAAGTTACTGTGTACTCTGTTTATGGAAAGAGTGAGCTGATTGCTCTGGGAATAGAGGGGCTGCTTCATTGAGTCCCAGAGGGTGTGACAATGACAAAAACAATACCTCATTGATCCCTCTCTCCTCTCCTCCCCACTCCTCTTCTCTCCTCTCCTCCCCTCCCCTCTCCTCTCCTCATCTGCTCAATCATTTTCTCCCGTTCTCTCATTTTCACTCCTTGGCCGAACACGAAGGAGGAGGCTGCACATTTGAAGCCATTTGCATGCGTTGTTGTTCGGGACGGGGTGATTCCGTGCCAGCGATGTCAGATGCGCTTCGTGATGGCCACCGGCACGCCCCTGGTTTTGATTCAGTGACTCGATGGGAGGCTTGTCACCGCACGCTATCGCCGAACAGGAACACGGGCAGGGGCTGGGGAGAGGGGTTTATCTGATCTTTATTGAACAGTTTCCCCTGATGGATGTGTGGCAGCCCTGGCTTCAGTCATTCATCTGTCAGGCACCGTGACGAATGGAAGAATCACATGGGCACGCGCATGCGTGCAGACAAGCTCACGCACACCTAAGCATGCACAAACGCAATTACACACACACACACGCACACACACGCATGCACAAACAGAACCACACACACACACGCATGCACAAACAGAACTACACACACACGCATGCACAAACAGAACTACACACACACACATGCACAAACAGAACTACACACACACACATGCATGTACAAACAGAACTACACACACACACGCATGCACAAACAGAACCACACACACACACGCGTGCACAAACATAACTACACACACACGCATGCACAAACAGAACTAGACACACACACACATGCACAAACAGAACCACACACACACACGCATGCACAAACAGAACTACACACACATGCAAGCACAAATAGAACCACACACACACATGCATTCACAAACAGAACTACACACACACGCATGCACAAACGCAATTACACACACACACACACACATGCACAAACGCAACCACACACACACACACACACACGCACAAACAGAACCACACACACGCATGCACAAATGCAATTACACACACACACACGTGCATGCACAAACGCAACTACACACACACACACACGCATGCACAAACAGAACTACACGATGAATGACGATGCCTTGATGTTTGCATCCTGTAAACTTGATAAAAGTGATAATTTGTGGTACAAATTCATGATCTGTCCGGACCTATACATAATGTAGCATAATGTACATAGTTTAATGTCCCTCTGACATTCTTTTTCTCCTGAATATATTTACTTTCATAATGGAATGAGGGGATTTGGCCCACCTACGTGTTTTTCTAGCTAGACAATTGACTTTGTAGAGTAGTAATTAATTATTAAAGAATGTTTTGAAACTTTTGCTTATAAAATGTTATGGGGAGTTTCTTGGCATTGATTTGCTTTGGGTGACCTGTATTTGATCTGAAAGCATTTTTTCACTGTCTCATTCTGTGATTATGTTATGCTCTGATGTGTGATTAGACTGTGAATTAGAATTTTCCCAACATGGTCTGCAAACGGTGACATTGCCATCCAAGCAAGCAGCGACCTAAACCAGCCAGAGACCGATGGCGTTTGGTGTTCCCCGATGGAGATTCGATGTGTCTCGGGGCACAGAGGTGCTTTGAAAGCACGTGAGAGACCAATCCATTTCATTCTGCTACGGGCTGTTAGCATTCATTAAGGAAGCCCAGCCTGTGGGCTGGGTGGCAATGCGGCATTCTGATAACCACCTCTGGCTGAAGCGCTGGTTTTGTCCAGAATGCACATCGTCAGACCAGTAGTGGCCGAGGCGTGTGCATATTCTGTGCTTTGCCTGAGGTCAGGAGTCACTTTAATGTGCGGTTATCAAGGGTCTCTGTGCTGAAAATGGTGTGGCACTGTTGCTGTCCTTTTTCTCATTTCCATTCACTGTACCTCAGTGCCCAGGATGCACAAATTTCAACTGCGCGTGATAATGTATCTGACGCAGCTCTATAGATTCATAGATCCGAGCTGGGGAAACTGATGTGATCTATAATGGGATAAGATCAATAGAGCTGCAGAGGGGCTCACTCGTAAAATGAGGCATGTGTAGAGCGCTTGTATATCAAAGCTTGAGACCCCCCCCCCCCCAGTGTACCGTATGCAGATGCATCAGGATGACAGCAGCACAACAGTGTCTGTAAATAATGTTACCATGTGGAAGTAATTTATCAATAAGGATCTGCTTTGAGGATGGGAAGCATATCCCCTGGATGTACACAGTAAGCATTCTAGTGTCCAGTACTCATATGATTATAATATAAGGTAGTCATGCTATTATGAATATCTTTTCACGTAATGGCGAATGCCTTATGAGGCCCATTGCAATTAAAAGCACATGCATTAAGCTGAAATTACTGGAGAACCTGTGGATCAATGGAAGCCAAGGCACTTTCCTGGGAGTTGTCCTCTAAGGCCGCCCGAAGGAAAGGTCAATACGCAGCTATCCCAGAATCCCCCTGTTCATCCCACACTGGCCCTGCTGCTCAGAACCCTTGACTGTTGCTGGCAAATGTCATCATTTCCGTCACAGTGTGTGATGAGAGAGAGAGTCGCAAGGGGGTAACCACAGAGAGGCAGGATGACCGAATATGGACATGCCTGAGAGAGAGAGAGAGAGAGAGAAGAGAGAGAGAGGGAGGGAGGGAGAGAGAGTGAGAGAGAGAGAGAGATGAATGAGGGGAGGGGCTGAAAGTTTGTCAGTGACTAACTTAACTGCTTGTTACAACATATAAACAGATAATGCACCTAGCTCTTGCAAAATGAGGCCCACGTTTGATGTGTTTGTATTTTACATAATTTAAGCTTTAAAACAACGCTGCTTAAAACAGTGCCATCTTCCAGCTTTCCAAACTGCCGCAGAGACAGCTGGACGTCTCCCTGTCTGCCTCTGCATGTAAAGCCGGAAGCTGAAGGAGGTGAGCTGGCCTGGGACTGACACTGGGGGAACGCAGCGATGCGCGGGCAAGAGGACCTTCCAGCTGAAATCGCCCAAGTTCAAAACGTGCTCAGTGTCACGTTCGGAGATGAGTCGCGGTTCGGCTTGTCGCTCAGCAACGCGGGGAGGCGTCGTCCTCGATTCGTTCTCTGAGGGGGACGGGTGTGCAGGTGGAGGCGCTACGCTACGGTACAGTACGGGGTGAAGCGGTGTGGATGGGGATTTCAGTCGGTGCTTATTGATTGCTCCTTGTCTGCGGAACACCGTGGAGACAATGTTCTTGTCTCCCCCCACAAATAATTCCGTTGTGCGTTTGTGATGGCGCACGGATTCTCACCGTGCGCATTTGTTAGGCCTGCCTGGAATGGAGTATTGTGCATTTGATGGCCAACCGTTTCAACCAATGTGAAACCAATAAAGCACATATGGGTAGCTCTGGCCTGGCATCCGGGTGGGGGGTGGGGGGGCATGCATACTTGTACAACCCATATGTAGTACTTCCTTTGAAGCAGATGTTTTCCCTGAGAGAAATAATCTGTCTTGTAATGCTGATGTCAGGGCGAGTGTGAGAATTGCTAGCAAAAAAATAGAGGACTCATGAGAATTAAAAGTTTAGAGTGCATTAAGTGAACCAATATTATTGAAGTTATACAAATTTATATATTTTTAAAAAAGCTAATTTTTGGAGCCAAAATATGTTATTTTTTGTATCAATGCAATTCCACCTATGCCCACCCTTACATAGCATCAGAAAAGCCTTTAATGTCTTGTCATGACAACATCATCATCATCCTATCAAGTAACTGGTAGGAAAAGTGTCCACGATTTCTCTGATGGTACGATCAGAACGTGATATGGTGGGCACTCGATGATGCTCCAAAACCTGAAGAGGTCAAGGCGGGAAAGACACAAACACTGCATGAGTAACATGGATTATGTGACAATCACTGCATTTCTCATGTTGTTCATTCCAAACACAGAGCTACTTCTCTCTGCCTCTGCTGTAAAGGTTTTTGCATCTTCTCTAGAGAACTAGAGTGATCAAATCCAGATCTGTGATTCTTTTACTGTCAGTACTTCAGCACTTAGAGGAATCAGGTAATCAATATGAGCTTTGGCTGTATATACGAACCGTCTACCGCCTTACTTTGTTCTAAATTTCAACTCTCACTACGGTCTGGATTTCGAGAGAACAATAAAAAAAGAGTGAAATGAATCATACATTCTGTCCAAAAAAAAAGTTATTAGAGGCAACTTTATTTTACGTAATATATTGCCTTCTATAGTGAAAAAGGACTTGTAAAAATTTCTAGGTTTTTTTTTGGATGAAATGCTTTACCTTGGGGAATTCATGCTCAGTTGTTTTAACAAATTACAGATTGATTTTCTGGAAGGAAAATTCACAACAAGAGTCTTTCACTGAATCACATGTATATTTTACTTTAATTTCAATTACCGGCTGAATCACGCGTACACATATTTTAGTTAAATTTTTTAATTAGTTTTTGTTCTGCGGAATAAAAAGTGCTGACGCGTTTGTTTCAGACTTCGTAGCTAGATGGTTGCATCTCTGATTAACTTAATTTCCTGTTTCAGAACGACTTGCTCCAACGTGTAACTGGGGTCAAAATGAAGAGCCTGTTGATTCTGTTGATAGTCATTTTGAGGATTTAAATTTTTGAGGAGCATATGGGGAGGGTAATGGGGCCTGCACGGACCTGCCCCGGCACTCCGCGTACCCTCGTCCCTGCTTATAAAAGCTGGTGGCAAACAAGGAAAACATGATGTCAGGCACCCGGAGAAGGCGGTACACATAAACCCCCCGTTCCCCTCCCCGGGAGGGAGAGGAAGCCAGCAAATGAAAGCAATTGTGGCTCCGCGCTGAGATTATGAGAGAGAGGATTCCTTCAGCCCAACACATCGTATTTTCACTCAATGCACTCTGAATGCAGTCTGAGCCTGGGCATAATGGTGGTGGTAATGTTACTTTTGGGGGGGGGGGGGGGGGGCAGATGTTGAGCTTGATAGTGCCCTTATGCACCCATTCCAGTTTTAATTCATTCCATAAAGGAGGTCCCCTATTAAACGTGTCTGGGAAAAAAAATCACAGGGCGCTTATAAAAGGTGTATTGCATTGCCGATTAAAACGGAAGTAATGGGGCACCATACAGATGTGCAGTACTGTCAGGTCACCCATTGGACGATTTCTGTAGGCTAGCGAGGCTACAGCTAAAGTGAGCCCTGGCCACGTTGTGTGGTGTCCTCTGAGCTCGTAACCATTTGGAGAATAATGGGGAGATTTGCCAAGAACAGCTGAGGACCTTCAATGAAATGAAATTTATTGTAAGCGAGAGCAAATATTTTTTTAATTTTTCATTTAACCCTTATTTAAGCGGTGGCCTGCTGAGGCCAGCCGTCTCTTTTACAGAGGCAAGCCTTGTACAAAGTCCATATACATATAAAATGTCTGAAATGTGTGTACATATGAGATTTTACTGATGTTTTCCCAGGTGCTTGTGTTTAACTGAAGAGTCACAATGCCACATGGATATTGCATGAAAACATAATCCTTTGTTCGAGTTTTGTGCCTCTCCTGTTGAGAAATTGCATAGACAGAAAAAGGAAATATGTGTCAAATGTTATTATAAGATTTTCGGCTTAAACTGTTTGTGTAAGAATGCTTTTGTTCTTGGGTGACATGCACACGGTCTTATTTACAAAGCTCTTCTCAACAGAAAAAAATGTTATAAAAAATGTAATTCATCCTAGAAAATAATATTTACTGGTGGCTTATTGCCATACTTTACAAAGTATTTCTCATGGATTTATTAATGATCCATAACCTGCAGCTGACAAAAAGCATCGCCAAATTTTAAAGGAACAAAGAGACTGTTTCTGGTGGAAGCAGATTGAAAAAGGACTCAGTGGTGAATGGGTTTTTCTTGTGCGCTAGAATCATGATCAGACTCTTATCTTCGAATAGCAGTAAAGTAGGGTGTGCATAATAGGACCAGACATTTCTTCGAGTCTAAGGTGGCAGTTTAGCAGAATGGTTAAGGAATAGTAACTCTGTGATTGGACGCTTGATTCCCAGGTGAGGTACTGCCATTGCACCTCTCAGCAAAGTGCTTAACCTGAAATACTTCAATAACTACCCAGCTGTATACATGGGTTGCATGTGCCAGGATTGTAGGCTGCGTTGTTTTTTTCTCTCTCTCTAAAAGAGCATCTGCTAGGTGCCTAAATAGTGCAATAAGAAACGATGCGTCTTTTCGTGTCTTCTCTAGACTGATGTAGTCATACTGACCATGTCTTTGTATATTTTTCTCAAAACTAAACCTTACATTGTTCTCACAGTCAAACATTCAGTTGTGGCTTTAAATGTAAATCGTGTGCAGAAACAATACTTTATCAACATGGACCACATCTTTGTTTTGCATCTCTATGACTGATGCTCGTACTGTAGAAGCATTTTTGTGCGAGCAAGCCTTCTTAAAATTTAGTGCAAAGCAACCAATTTATTATCTTCAGTCTTCATCCGCAGCACAAGAAAAGCCAGCAAACAATATACGTAGCGACTCCCAATGACTTTGTTATCACCGGCCACTTCCGTGTTTCCTACGGTTGAATATATGAATTTTTAATGCAGATGTGTCAAGATAGGATGGAAGCGTGCTTTTGAAAGGTGGAAATAAATTCACTTTGTGGCTATGCGGTGGTGCATGGTGAATCTCGCTGAAAAATAAATGAAGGTGAGACAACTTGAACTTCCCATTATTATTTTCTTTTTTAAAACATGTTTTACTTGTGATAATAGCCTGGATCAAGAGCTTAGAGACCCCCCCTTTTTTTTCTTTTTTTTTTTGCATTTTATGCGGTTGCTGAGTAGTGGAGAGTAAGTGAAAAACAGGTGCTCTCTGCTGAATTTAAATATCCTCCTGAGATCCCTCAATTCATTTTTTGTACACTGTAGGGGACACGAGTCTCTGGTCATAATCAACCACTATGCTGAAGCCTTCACTACAAGGGATATTCAATAAAAATAAAATGCATTAAAAACTTTCAGTGCAACATGTTTTTGTCAGCCAAGACAAAATATGTTTATTTTGTGTTAAAAAAATAAAAATAAAAATAAAATAAAATTATTTTTCTCTGCTGGGTCTCAGGAGGGCTATCATTTTGGATCAAGGAGAAACGCTCTGAGAAGATACTTTGAAAGCTGAAAAGGCCTAATTACTTTTGCAGATAAACTATAGCGAATATATTCAGAAAGGCAAACAGAAAAAGAAGGAAAAAACCTTCTAGTGTTCTCTGAGTTCACTGATGAGACTCAAGGTTAATATCTCATTCAGATGAAGACCTGTGCTGGAGGGCAATGTCTTTTGACTTCACTGAACATGGATGATTGGCTGTTAATTTATGCTATCTTTTATTCCCATAACACAAACTTTTTAAGAAATGAACTTCCATCTTTGTTTGAGCCGACACCTTCCATCTTTTCATTTCAAATTAGGGAGGCCTGGCTGTCCCTGGTTGCTTGTGGGTCTCACAGCTAACCTTTTCACAACTTGTATTTTTTATGAATTCTTGTTTACTCTTTAACAATGAATGAGTCTGAGCTTGTAGGAATCACAGAGACTGCAGAAAAACTGCGTTGGCTCAATGTTCTGCGTTCTTGAGCAGTCATATGTGTTATACCAGTTACAAGTGATAATTACAGTTTCCATCTAGTCAAATTCCACTATGGTGCTATGGGAAAAATACAAAATTTATTCATTCACAGTGGAAGTCAAAATCCATGTACTATAGTTAGGAAACCACATAACATGAAAGTATCCAGTGGAGGGGCTGCACTGTGTACAATACAGCTGCCTGTGGTTATAGGAAATATGGATGAATTTCAATGGAAATATTTCTACAAAGGAAGCAGATTCACACAATGCCTGTGCAATTTGCAGAATGTGTGGGGAAAGGACGGATTTCGTACAGAGTAAAATCTGGATTCCATTTAAGGTCATAGCAGTATGTGAAAGGACCACTGCTTTCATGGAATTTGCTTTGATCTATGGATGTCGTCTGTTTAACAGCAGGTGAAGAGAAAGCTGGAACTGGCTTACGTCATATCATACTTTGCATACAGTATCTCTTTGTCAAATTAAAAAAATGTCCTTTATGTGGTTTCGATTTGTGGAAATATATTTACTGTTATGAGAGTTCTTTTAAACCCCCTGCCTCATCTTTGGGTGGAAAGTGGTATTTTTGTGTTTACACGCATTCACAAATGCATTCAATTTTTTTGGTTTACTGATTAATTTAGATTTTTTAGGTTACAAAATAGCATTTATGTTTAACATGTAATGTCCGTGCTACCTTCATTAAGTTTTGCTGTTCTGTGTGCTGAATATACCAAAGATTCCAGCGGTGGCTTTTTATCTCATTTTCTCTTTTGATCTCCCTGTCCATTACAAGTCCTTGGCATTGCTGTTTTCTGAAATTTGCTTTAAAAACTATCTGGACCTGTCCTAGCAGTGAACGGTACTGCTTGCCTCCACAGTCCTGGTGCTAATCTTTACGTGTGTGCTGCACTTTCTGAAGCACTGTTGTGTGATTGTGTGTGGTGTGTCATTCTGTCAGCAACGCTGTACTGTATGCTGCTTTTCTGCAAACCTCCACAAAACACTGGCCTCTTACTTGCTTACACACATTATGTTGGCTTTCACCATGTCTAAAGTTGGGCCTGCGTATTACGGTTGCAATGCATGGTGAGCATTCTACTCTGCCGGCTGATTTATTTGTGTTTGCCCGAGTTGCTGAGCACTGTTCTATACACAGCGCTGTGTGAAACAGGATAATGTATGCATTAAACTCAGCAAAAGAAGTCACAAGATCACCCAGTGCTGGGAACAGTGGGTTGCCATAGAAATGAGAAGGCCAGGGAAGCGATGTTGCCCATAGCAACCAAAGCTTCAGAAATGCAGGCAGGCAACAAGTTTTCTGCTCTGGAGAGTTGTATGGGCAACACACAAAAAAAGTTTTTTAATAAAAAATTTAAGCGAACAGGAGACATTTTAAGATATCATTCATATTATGTGTAGGGCCTTCCCCATGTGAATCAGAGCTGTCTACGATGCATGACAGATGCCTGAGATCTTCGCAAACAACGGAGTTTGGCCAAAAACATTCATTAATGCCAGACTAACAACCTATCATTGTAGCTCCAGCCCCTGTTCAGCATCTGAATCCCACTGACACTGGTGGCTGGAGCTTACATGAATAGCTCACTGGTAAGAAACATGGTTTCAGCTGAAACATTTCAGTATGAGTCTGAATTTGTTAGCAATCTTGCCAAATTATGCTTTTCCATGGCCTGCATCACGCAATGGCACTGCATATTTTTCTCTGAGATGAGCAGTGATTGTGCACATACAGTATTTACTGTAAATTGACAACAGGTCAGTCTGCCCTCCGTTCCTACTTATTTGTCTATTTCGATTTATTCTGATGGATAGAAACCAGGGCGGGTAACGGGTAGAGAAGGGGCCGCCCAACCCCCCCCCCCACCCACCATCCCCGCGCGTGGGAATTGCATATGACCGCGAGGCTGCTGCCCTACAGACTGCGCCACCGGTCTCACCGCCCGCGGCAGTACTTTGAGATGAACAACTTGGAGCCTTCTTCCTATAAGACATAAGCCGGGAAGTACGAAATCGGCCCAGGACTGTGATGAGTGCGGTATTCAGTGGAGTGGGCTTTCTCTCTGAGGAGAACCTTAATCTTCTGGCCAACACCGCCTGGCTTTTTCCTGTAAGCCTCGCTGCTGTGATTAGTACTCCCACCACCAGGGAAATGTCGCTGTGTCTTAGTGATAAGTATTTTCTGCCGGAAATAAATGTTTTCCCACTGACACAAAGGTGCCAGCGATTTTGGGTTTTTTTTTTTTTTTTTTTAGCACCCAGATTAAGGTAAGGGAAAGTCAGTCTTGTTAAGTATTAACAGTTTAATAGGCAGGTCCAGATAAAAATGAGGAGAGAGGGAATTTGGGGTGACGTGTCCAATCATAGCATTAGCCCTCATGGACTGGATATACTGTATGATGGAGTTATAGCGACTGTGACAGCAGCCAATCAGAGTGTCACATTGGCTATTGCATCACCAATGGAGGGAGAGTTTCAGTTGGCAGACCTCAGTGTGACAAGTGAGTCTTATTCAGCTGGGCTTCTACAGCCCTATGGTACAAAGGCTTGTACAGTTCAGCTCCTATGTTTTAGAGGACTCTGTGCTGGTACTCTCTCAAATCCCATAGAGGGTGTGTTAGTTTAGGTACATGCTTAAATTTCAAATTAGAAAATAGCAGGAGTATGAATATATAGCTAACATATATAACAGTGTTTGTATTCAGAGTATGCTTGATCAAACTGCAGGCTGCCCTGGCAGTTTGAGCTAGATCCCAGTTGATGAAAAATATGGTACAGTACTTAAAATTTGACTCACAAATTTTTTTTCCTCTCCTCACACACAGTTTTACAAGCCCATTACAAGCCCAGCAGTCGCTACAGTGAATGAAAAAAGATTTTAAAAGAGAAGTAATGTGAATATAACAAAGTCACAGAGCGTGAAATCTTCATTAAATCCCAACCACAGTGATGCCTTACAGTCTCAATAAACCTTACATGACCATTGGTGGCTTTGAACACCGATAATACAGATTCTCATTTGTCGCCAAACATTTTTAATGACACGCGTACCTCCACAGTACCTCACAATCGCCTTATTTGTACCTCGGTTTAATCTCTCCGTGAAATAGTTTTGTTCTCGAACTTATTGACGCAAATACTTTTTCTTTTTTTTTCCATGAAGGACATTCCGGAGCGTGAGGCAGCTTCCTTTATTGAAGAGAATGGCGGGAGGTGTTGGGAAGACTCAGCATGCAAATTATTTACCTGCAGGTTTCGTGCAATATCCCGCTCTCATTATGCTGAAAGCACACCTGCGATTCGACGCTGCGCCTTCCCAGGGTGCAGTCTGGCACATTGTTAGGGGACACAAATTGCATTCTGTCTAATATACAGCAAGCAGCGCTGATAATAAATCACATCGCTCCTGGTGGGGAAGCATTCCTGCTGGTCATAGATTGTCAGGTGCGCACCTGCAAATATTTGAACTTATTTCCCCAATATACGTATGTATAGGTAAAACATTAATGAATCAAAAATGCAAATGTTTTTTTTTTTTTACATTTCCATTTTTTGTTGTGTTTTTAGCTTTTTTTGTGCTGTGTCACTATTAAAAATGATCTTCAGGGAAAAAGAAGAACATGGTGAAATATCAGAATCACTGCATATTCAGATATGCAAATGCACTGTGTGTGGGTTGTGCATACCATAGCCTGTTAAAGTGTCACAGTTAAGCTTTTTTCCAACTTATCTGTACACACAGGAAGTTGTGTTCCTGGGTCTGGGTGTGTTGGCTGTTTTATGTTCTCCCTCAGTCTTGTACTGTATCACTCAAAGTGAAAGGCTTTTCTGGCCTTCTCTGTTCCAGAGTGCTGTCTGTGGCTCGCCAGGGGGTTTGATAGGTTCTGAGTATGGATCGCATTCTCTGTTTGGACCTTTCCTGGCACGCTAACAATGGACTAGCAGCATAGTCTCATTTCAGCCAGAGATATGAAGGCATTTATGCATTCATGCGAGATGATGTATTTGCTTTGTTTACCATCTGACCCGTAAAGACCGCGACTCATGTTTAAGCTCTGATCTTTGTATTTGCTTGAACCATCCAGAGATAACGGGAGCTGTCTGCGGAGCGTGATCGATCATTTCATCACCCAAACGTTTCGAGGCCGGGCTTGTACATTATGTGCGTCTGACAGTCACTGGGTCTCTTCAGAAAATCATGATGAACATTTACCTGTTCCCTAAAAAATTACATATCTAGCCTTTAGATAATTTTTCTCTAGTGCCATTGTTTCCATAGTTCAACGACTTAATTTTAAAAATTTATTTAAAATTCTATTCTATTCTATCTATTTTTAAGAACCTACGGAAGAGAGCAACATGCAGGAAAATGTGAAGAAATCATTCATGAATTCATGCACCTCAAACAATTAACATTAATACAGCAGATTTGCTTTGTTTTGTGTTGTCGTGGTTGCGGACATGTCAATCATGTGGCTGCGCACAAGCTGACACCCTTTCGTGGCCACGCCCCCCCCCCCCCCCCCCCCCCCCCCCCCCCCCCCCCCCGATCGGCCATGAGAGCCCAGCAGTCCTTTGATCGTTGCGACATTTTCTCAAGTGACAGCTTCAGTGCATTTTTTAAAATATTTCCTTTACAACAGGAACTCTTTGGCAAAGTAGTTATGTGCCAAGATGTCAACGACATAAAAGGTACATGACAGCAAGTGAGTCCCTCCTCACCTGTGACTCTCCTGGAGCAGGAGTGCACAGGTAGATGGACAGATGCTGCATAGATGCTCCCTGTTCGCGAGCCAATGCTCTGCATTGTACTGAGATCTAAAGCTACAGATCATGCTATGCTCAGGTGTGTCCCTTCCACTGGTGCAAGCTATGCTTTGTTGGTGCCATACAGCTACAGCTGCAGTCAGTTTTGTGAGTAATTAACAGAGTAACCGATGGATACTGTTGCCAAGGTATGCTAACATTCACAATGCACCAGATCTACAGAATTATTCATGGCCTACACAAGGTAGATGTTTTAAAAAGGTCGTGCAGATCTTTCAGCTGCTTAAGAGCACCTTTCATGGACTGGCTTATTGTTTTTTTTTTTTAAATGCTGCAAGATAAACTTTTTTATCGCTGTGTGACTAATATAAATGACAGACAGATCTCAGCTGGGGATCTCCTGAGGGGCCTCTCTGTGTTTTTCCTGAAAGCGGGTGGATGGCTTTTTTTTTTTGTTTTTGTTCCTGAACTTGAAACCCCGGGCTTGCGTCTATCTGCCCACCGGTCGCTCAAAACGGCTCTCCACTCCTCCTTTTGTTGTGCATTTAATGGCCCTTACACAAGCTGTGCCCATCCCTCACGTCAGTCGCTGTCACATACAGTATCGGCTGCGTGACCTGACTCGGCTGACATTTGTAGTTCGGTGATATACGGCATTTGTATTCAGAGAAAGGCCTGCCTGCCTTTCGCTTGGCATCCATCACCATTGCCAAGTCTAACACATTACAGAAAATGGAATTGAAAAAGAAACAAATCTTTAATCCAATAAATCAAGAACGCGGCGTCTGATTGGGGCACGCGGTGGCCGGCTGGTGATGTACGGTAATTTTCGTGATGTGTTTCTCGTGAAACGCGACCGCGGTCGGATTACATTTTGAGAAAACTGTTAGTGTCTCTGAGGGCTATAGTGCCGCAAAGAAATATGCTTTCACGCATCTCCTTTCAGACTTTCAGCTCTAAAATAAGAAAGCCTTATTTTATGTTTGTGTGTGTGTGTGTGTGTGTGTGTGTGTGTGTGCTGCCCATACTCTTTTGCAGCATGTTTTAAACACTTAAAAAGCTCAAAGGGCAAAGTTAAAAATCGCTAGACGACCTTCAAAGTACTGCACATGCACTTCCAATAACATTGCAACCTGAGGGCGAAGTGGCCAATTAAAAAACCACTACACATAATAGCTCCGCGTGCATACTGATGTGAAATTTTGGTTTTCGTCGTCACGGACACGCAGTAAAATAGTTTCTCTGGCATAAAAGTGGCACCCGGACCGTGAGGTTAAAGGATGCCGGCGAATGCATTAATTTTGCAGCTGAAAATGTCATTCCTCGGAAAAATCAAAGGGCCCAATTCTCCTGACAGGTAGAAGGAATTTTCTGCACTCTGGACTCCAGGTGATTATTGAAATGGTAAAAAAACAGCCGGCTGTCAGCCTGCCTTTTTCTCGTTATCATCAATGGAGGCCAAGAAATAGTTTTTTTTATTTCAATGGGATTTGACTGCGTGCTATGTGTAATTATGTCAAGTCTTTTATCTCCGTGGAGTCATTCATAAACAGAGGACAAGTTATAATTCCTCAGATAAGGAATGTTGCATGGCTTCCTGGCCTCCTCTCAGGTCAGAATATAAAGACTTTTGCTCAAAGGAACAACCTCTCTCAAAATGAAAAAAAAAAAATATATATATATATGGAAGTTTATTTTTTAAATTTTATATTTGGTTGTGGCTATTGTCTCAAGCCTAGCTTGACTTACCTGTAAGATAAATTCATACCGCTCACTAGCACATCTTTTTCGAGGTTTGGGGAGGGCTGAAATTCTCATTTTTCCATTTGTATTGCAAAAAGTGACTGGAGGTGAACACAATATCATAATATATAAGTATATATTATGATATATAGTGATCATAAATATAAAAGTAAATCCCGATGTCGAAAAACTGTGCATAAAAATAGGTTCAAATACGTTATTTTCATGTCTTTACCTTTAGCTTTAGCATATAATAGGCAGACAAACCACAGGGGTTTTTTGTGTAAAATCCAATAGAAAGTGCAGAAAAGGTCAACACCAAAATAGATCTTTTGATTTCCTGGCTGAAACAGTGTGCTTCTTAAGAGACACAATGGGGCTCATTCAGTAGATGCAGTATCCTGGTGCTTCAGGTTTGTGGGCATGTGAACATCGTGCAACGACCAGTGCTTTAATGGCTGTCTCTGACAGTAAGCTAATTAACCATTGCTTTTGCATGGCTGAGTCTTCGAAAAAAGACAAGCACCAGAAGGTATCCGCAGTGCTTTACAAATGAGGAGGATGTGGTCGCACGTACACCGAAGTTTTGGTTACATTTCAAATTCAATAAAAACCTATACCCGGCCATAGCTGTAAGGTAGCCCCATATTATAAGGAGTTATGTAGCTCATAAATTTTTATTCAGTTATTCAGTATTCGGTCATATTTATTCAATTATTCAGTGGTAGTTGGCTCCCCATGTAACAGTTTTTAATAATGTATGCGGCCCGGTGACAAAGAGGTTGATAGGTGGGGATAGGTGTAAGGGCTCTCGGTCATTCTATAAATTCATTTTGTGCTAGTGCAACTGAAAGGAATGGTCTAAAGAGAGCTACTGAGTAACAGTGGAAAAAGGAATGATAAAATGGACTCACTGGTGTCACTTGAATAATAGACACCATTTTACTATCATAGGACAGCACACATAATATGCTGTACATGCTTTGAACAGAAGTGCGGTTACTGGACTGGTAATGTTATACAAATGGACGTTCAGCTGAGTTTACATTTCTAATGCTTCACACAACTGTAGGTGCGTTCAGGAAGAGCAAAACATTTCAATCTGTTTTTATGTGACATGTGGATGTAATGGCATCATACAGTATGCATGTAAAGCAACATAGTCACTGGATAAGGGCAACAGATCTAAAGTGAGGTGTCTACAACTGTAGATAATGGAGCAACTGCCATTCGAGGCATTGATGCAGCCAGTCAGGATGCTATCTATGGTTCATCTGTAGAAATCTGTGAGGATGTTGGGGGGCCATGTCGAACTTCTTGAGCCCCTTTGTGAAGAAATGGCGTTGGTGGGACGGTCTGACCACCATGTTCTTGTGGTAAGACCAGATTAGGTCATCTGCAATGTACACACCTAGGAACCTGAAGTGTGTGACACTCTCCCCTTCAGCTCTGTTGATGTGTATAGGTGCATGCTGCCCCCCTCTTCTTCCCTACAGTTTCCTATAGCCCACAATCAGCTCCTTCATCTTGATTGCATTGGGAGAGAGGTTGTTGTCCTGACACCACACTATCAGGGCTCTGTGACCTCCTCTCTGTAGGCCGTCTCATCACTATTTGTGCTGAGGCCCAAGATGGTGGCGTCATCCGCAAACTCGGAGCTGGAGCTGTGTAGTCATGGCAATGCAGTCACGTGTGAACAGTGAGAACCACAGCGGGCTGAGTACACACCCCTGGGGTTCACCAGTGTCCAGAGTCAGAGTGGAGGAGGCCAATTCTGACCACCTGGGGTCTATTCGTCAGGAAGTTAAGGACTCAGTTGCAGAGCGAGGAGCTCAGCTCCAGGTCCATGAGCTTGATGATAAGTTTACCAGGAACAGTCGTGTTTAATCCCAAAATGTAGTCGATGTTGGAACAGTATACAAACTGGAGAGGGTCAATGGCGGCTGTGTTGTCTTTCTTTGGTGAATTAGTATAAGATACAGTATATACTGTAGACACCATTTTATAAAAGCGACATGGCAAACCTGTTGAATATCATGAATATACTTTCACAGCTGCAAACCGTTTAGAGTTAACGTACAGTTGGTATTTATAACCTTCTATTTGTACCATAGTAGAAGAAAACAATAGACTTCATTTAAAAAATGGTTCTGATGAAAAGTTAAAAGTCCATTTTTTACAGTTACTTAATGTCAGCTTTGAAAAGTGAAAGCGATTAGCAGTCATTACAGTTATACATTGTGAAACCAGATTTGACTAGTAAACAGGGGATTTAGCTATCGATTTTAATCATGGAAATAAATGTAATGAGAAAATAGAGGAAAGTTCCAGCATAATTTGTTGGTGATGAGATGCACTGTTCCACACATCTGGTTGTTCTTTGTTTTATCTCTTTTTTATTCAAATTCTCAGCTGAAGTCTGCATGCAAATGACTCGGAACTGGCTGCGGCCTGTTTGTCCTTGTCAGCGCCGAAGAATATCTGTGTTCTTGGCGTGATGTGCAGCTCGGCTTTCACAGACGTGGAGAAAGTACACACGGTGACTCGTGTGTTTATATGAGCCACAGATGTTCTGCTGAAATCAAAATGGAACTTGAGCTTGCCTTCAATGTAAAAGTCAGACCCATATGGATATACAACAGCACCATGTTATGCTCATTAAAACCGATTGTGTATCTCAAGTAAAACACACAGGAACCTTGGGATAATGCAATAACATTCAAGAAGTGTGGGTATTATTCTTATTTTTATTTATCTTTTAAACATAAAACGATTACTTCAGAAATACAAAAATGTTGTGATGGCTCGCTGTGGGAAGACAAATGGCAGTTTGGCTTTCTTGCTCTGTAGAAAATGAGATTCAGTTGCAAAGTACTTTTAGGAGATATTCCTCTCCAATCTTCACTTCCTATTCAGTAACCCACATTGAGAAAGAGGTGTTCTCCATTTTAAGTTGAAAATACATTGCATGTGGGTGGAATATTTTTCTTGCAGGAAGAAGATGGGTTCATTCAATATACTTTGTTTGAAAATAAGGAAAACATTTAGCAAAACATGTTTATTTGGAAAATTGGCTTATAATGGGTCACGTGAATTATAAAATGTGTGTATAATGTTGACAGCATTTTTTCAGGAGCTGTCTTCTCATTAAATGTATGACAGATTTAAAGTCAGTGGACAGCCACAGTACATTTTCAAACTGTCAGCCCAGTCAAGGTAATGGTCACACGTACAGTACATTATAAATGTGACAGTGACTCTTGTTTTACAGGCAAATGTGCCACCTGAAGATCAGGCTTATGAAAGGACAGGCTTATAAAGTATACAGGACTAAAGTAGACTGAATCCAAGTGACACGGTCTACAGTAAGATCATGCCAGATTATGAAGGTTCTATATAAAAATGTCATAATGCTTGCTGTAGCTTTCTTCTGCTCAACAGAAAACCAGGAAGACATTCATGTAGATAATGCTAAGCATCCCTTGGGATTGAATTTAGATCCCCATTGTGTCAAAGTGGACTTGCTTTATCCCTCTGAAGTGCTTAAAACGTACAAGAGCATTCAGCGATAATTCTGACTGTTGAACTCTGCCTCATGCTGTTGGCCTGAATCTGGCGAGAGAGATGGAATGGTGGCACTTAGTGTGTTTTTATTAGACCATCAGTGCTACACTGACATGGCTGGAAGGTCACTACCAATACTGCTATCCACCCCTTGATCAAACTTGAATGCTTTAATGTCACATACACTGGAGAAATTTGCAGTTGAAAATGTGCAATATAACAAACGTCTTTCATACTGTGCTGTTTGTGAAATGTAAAATGCAGGTGCGTACAGAAAACATGCACATGCTTATCAAAATTATATTTTCCATTCAATCAGTTAATAAGTGGTAAAAGAACTGCATGCATTTTTTTTCCCCCAGTAAATTCCGGACCATGTTTAGGAAGGCAAACGGCACAGAAACGTATTCACTTTTTCCCACAGGTGACGTAAGAAGAAACGTAAAATGGTGTGTCCTCTAGTTGGAGTCTGAACTCACGGCAGGCTGTTTCAAAATCAACTGACTGAATTCCAGGGACTGTCATGGTCTGCTAGCTCTGTGGTCTGATTCATAAGGGATTAATTAGCTCTCAGCGCTTGTGAGCTGTAATGCTACCTTGTTTGCTGTAGATCCGTGTATTCGATGCACAAGGTAATCAAGTTCCGTAATGGAGTCTCCATGCATGTTAATGACTTGCTAAATTTGAACAAGATGATATAAGCTGAGGTTTACTTAGCAAACGCACGATGTAGCAAAAGCCAAAGTTTAGGCATAAGTCTAATTACGTAGTTTTCATTTTTGCTCAGTCTTGTGGGGAAAATTGTATCTGGGTAGGTCAGTATTTTTTCTCGACAATAAATGTAACTTGTAAGCTATTCTCTGTCTCTCCTGTGTGGCATACTTTCTGTCAATGTTTATATCCAGTGATTGTGTTCACCACAAGTTGTTACTGAAAGATGAAAAGCAATTATAGCCTTAATAAATATTTATGTGACATAACAATTCAACGTTTACAGCATACATATTAAACATTTACAGTTGGAAAATTGCTTACTTGAAATTTACAGTATTACTTGGCAGAAATATTTTTGTTATTTTTGTTATGGTCCAAATAATTTGTTTTGAATTTGAAGTGGCTCATTGCTAATGGTATTCTGCAATAATAAATTTGGGATTATAATCTCTCTAAGGGTTTGACCATCTTCTCAAGTGGTTTGATCACAGCATTTAGTGATATAATGAATTAATTTATTCTGTTCCACAATATTTACTGTCAATATAGCACAATAAAAAAAAACATTCCTATTACTTGGATCTTGGTAGATCTCTCAATTTATCGTTGCCCCTCTGAATGAATGAAATGTTTAGATGTTTTGAATATTAAAAATGAATATGATGATTACAAAACTTAAAGTGGCACATATGCATATGTATGGTCAATATGTATATGTATATGCACAGACAAATTATGGCAATGCTATATATTATGCACATGTGTGACCCCCATAACCCCTATATAACTTTTTAATGAATAGTTTATAGGCATTTGTGGTGGAAATGTAGTCAAATGGTTGACCTTACAAGGCATTATGTGGTAATGCACGACACATTAGGATGTTATGACATGTTAATAAAGGTTTAAAACATTCTTTACAAAGGTGTTGGCATAATATGCTTTATTAGCTAACTAAATAAAGAGGGTCATGATTAGGGGGGTACATTTTACATCATGTTTTCTCTACACAATGACATTAATCACAAATGCTAATTTGTCCTTGTGATTTCTCAAGTATTCCCACAGAACACACACCTGGACAGGAAAAGGGGAATAAGCACTTGACCTCTACCTGTCTACCTGTCTAAGGATTATCAGGCTTTAGTAGACTGATAGCCTGCAGACATTCTTTAATAGACGTTTTATTAAGCTATTCTGAAAAACAAAGGCATTAAAATGGGTGAAGCTAGGTTACATCTTACAGAAAATATGGCTGAAGACTGCAAAACATTTAACCATCTGCCTACATAGCAAAATGTCCAGTGTTAATTCAACTCAAATTCAAACCCAATGGGGACAAATTCTTATCTGATAGAGTTGAATTAACTCTGGGGTCTTAGGGTTTTGTTTGTTGGAGCACAAGACAGACGAAGAAAAGCCAAGCTGGCCCAGCTAGGAGTGATGAGTTGAAAAGCTGTCGCTACCGTTTTACATTCTTTTGTTTTGGTTATTTTAGTTTGCTGCTTTGTTAGTCAATTTAGTTTTTGCCTGGAGCCCGTATGGGGGAAGGGTGGAGGTGTTTGATTTATTTCATTTCGGGTTGGTGTGGGTGCGTGTGGTGTGGTGTGGCTCTCTCTCTCTCTCTCTCTCTCTCTCTCTCTCTCCCTCCCCCCCTCTCTCCCTCTCCATCCCCATGTGGTAACCAACGGTGAACACCGGGAACTGCCGCATCTCCCTCCCAGGGGTGTCACACCAGCGTGTGACATAACCATATTGGCCACTGGCTGGATGTACAGTTGTTCCTGGATAAATTGTTTTCTTCTTTTGGTGTGTGTGTGTGTGTGTGTGTGTGTGTGCGCGCATTTTATAAATAACATTCAGGGCATCAGCTGTTATCCACATGGTACAATATTTGCATGATCACCTTTCATGGTCAGAGAAAGTGGAAAATTGTGCTTATGGGATTTCATGTTTATTCACATCTGCATCTCAAATCTTTACTTATTCTACTGATGTGAGAGGACATTTATAATCAATTATAATGAATCCCAGATTCGAGGTCCCCTCCATTAGTAGACCCAAAGAGGCTGTCATTAGCTGTCTTAAAGAACTAATTAAAGAATATTTAAAAGAGAAATGTATCAACTCCATGGAAGTGCCTAACACTGCAACAGTAAGGTGTCACAATACATAATTAGTTAATTGAACATAGAGGCAAAGCAAAATCATTAAAAATGGTTCCTTCATTAACAAGTTTGCATCCCGTGGCAATAAAAGTCAGTTAAAATTTCATTTCTGTCCTTTTAAATATTAAAATACCTTGCTAGTGTTTTGTTTGCTGTGTTTTCTCTGTCTACTTGATAAAATCATATTTACCTTCTAGTCTATGCTCTAATACTGGAATTATACACAGAATGGCATTTTAGTTATAAATCAACTCTGTTAATACTGAAAAATTAACACTAAAATGTGAACCAACTTTAATATATCCTCTACTGCATGGACCTGAATAGGACAGCCATGGGCACAGGAGTCCACTTAAAAGATGTGGATGGTATTAATGAGGGTCTGTTTGCATAATTTTAAATTACTATCTTATTAAATCCCCTTCCATAATTTTTTTGTGTCTAAATAGATAACAGTGACCCCTAATGGGAAACCTTTGTAAATGGATAGATTTGGATGTTATCTTGATACATTTGGAATGAAATTTGGGGTGTATATTAATGTGGGTTTGATAACGCGCACTGTTTGTTGAACCCTTAAGCATTGCCAATTCGATTATAATTAATGGTTAGGAAACATATCCGCGTATTACCTACGACCCTGCAGGACCGCCCCCCGCCCCCTTATGTTTCCGCAAATATTCACTATAAATGCAAAACTGCTTTCAGACAACCTCGCTAAAGGTTAAGTAAACAAACAAACGGATGCAAAACCCCGTATCTGAGGCAGCTGAGAGGAATTATTCTCCACCATTATCCCTGGAACGCAGACGCAAAACAAAAGGGGGGGGGAGCTCAAGCCGCGGATGTGGCTTCATTATGAATTCCGTAAAACAAACGGCGTCAATCTTTTGACGGAGGAGAGATGATCCACTTGGCTGTGTTCCGCTCTGCGGGGCGCCCCGCCGTCTGATTGCCCAAACTTTTTTTGCCTCAGATTTTCTCCGCTCGTGATTTATTAGAGATTAATCTTTCATGAGACGGGCTCCTCAAAGAAGAACAGGGTGTATTGACACTGCAAATTGAGATCATGAAGCGTTGGGTGTAAATGGGTGGAGCCCCAGTCCTACAGTATGTGGTTTGTAAAAAATAAATCACCTTGCCTCTTTTCAGTTCAAACTGTTAGCTTGTTGTACATGGCTGAATTAAGACTCTCCTTTGACAAGACTAGATAGTTGTCCATAATAGATAGTTGTCCATAATATTTACATTTGATGGGTAGATGAATAGACACTGTGGCCTTGAATGTTGCTCTTGATTTCTTTATTTATCCATAACAACCACAAGTATCCATGCTCCAAGCAGCAGCCAGCTTGAAGTCAAGTTTAAAGTTCCATGTATATAATAACATATCTTTTGTTTGCTTAACTGCATGTCACCAAAAACTTCCTATATGATTGATTTATGCCTCACATAAGATCAGTAGTACGATCAGTTTAAGCAGGTACAACACTTGAACAAACCCTCTTCAAATTACTTTTAGTTATACAGTAATCTTTTAGAAACTTTGTTTTTGTTTTAGCAATTTGAGCTTGCTGTTGATTCAAGACAACCATTAGTAAACCATTGGTCTAGTTTTGAAGGATAATTAAATGCCCCTGTAGGGACAGGAAAAGCACAATTAAAGCTCCAAGCAGAAGGTAGAATAAATTAAATAAAAAATAAAATAAATTTAGAATCCAAGTACTAGCAAATATTATCATTTCATTAAAGGCTTCTAAACAAGTGCTCACTGTCCTGGACAACTGACAATGCAGTCATCATGCCAGCATGAGGTAAAAACAACAATAACCCCTATTCTACGGTGTGGTGTCAGGATGTAAGCTTAAAGTTGTGGCTAAAGCATCCAGCGTTCAATGTGGAATCTGACAATGTGAGAGACTCAAATTTATGCATCCCGGAATCAAAAATCATGTCATGACTGCTGAGCCCTGTAGTTTGTGGCTAATTGGAAAACTCCGGGACAGTTGAGGATGAGTTCCAATGCTGTACCTTCCTGTTCAGAAATCATTATCCGCACTCCTTCCCCCAATCCTTTTAAAAAAAATAAAATCCAAGCCCAAATTTCAGTTGATGAGAGGAAAGTGGAAGAAATAAAACATGGTTTTATGGAGACATACTTTGTACTGTGGACATTGACACTGGGTGCAACAGAAATCGAAATAAAACGAGCACGGTCAAGTCTGCCGGAACCAGTGCGTTCAGTACTGTGTGTTCAGCTCCACAGTGAAGTATTGCTACTGAAGCTACAAACCTCTACTGAAATAATTCAGTGCATAATATAAATGAAGAGTTCAAGATTAGTTGCTTTGCAAAGTGCATTGCGCGAGCATTCAAGCCTGTGTCTGTATCTACTAAGAATATTAATTCCTATACAGTACTTTTTTTTCAGGAGCTTTTATATTTATATTTATATCTTTTATAATCTTTTAGATCATTAGCAGTGATACAAAATGCAAAATACGACTTTCTGCCCATAGATCATATCTACACATGGAGCAGAGAAAATCCATCATATCGAGTTGATAACGTGCCTTAAGGCAACATCAAAATAAATTGCCCAGAACTTTTGAAAATGTCAGACTCTAGAAGTAAACTTCGGCGTGAGAACAAACACTTCCACTTTGCTTTTGACTGAGTATATTCCATCCATTCGTTCAGAACATCGGTCAGATCCACAGCTTTTCGATTCTGGGTCTAAGTAGGGTTCCCAGGGTTAGAGTTGGAATGGAATGGTTCACAGACCGGGCAGAAGTTAAAATGTATATTCATTACAAACTGTTGACACATTTTTTTTCAATCAGTTACTCAGACCGGACCATGTCCTGTCCGGTCAGGACCATAAACCGGACACGTACACATTTTTAGAGCCGGACATTCAAGTGGTATTCCAGGCCTGTGATCTACGTTTTAAAACACAGCCCTCTTTCCAATGGGCACTTCCTGCTTCTGCAGTAACTACTCAAGCCAGTCATCGAGTGTATGATACTGCCAAAACTGCTGCTATAAAAGCACGTCATTCGTGAATAGTGATGCACTAAATACATAGATCATTTCTGTACTGTAAATCAGCATTAAATGAGTGCCGTGAATTCATATTCTTACCCATTCTTCAATGGTTTTTTTTTATTTATTTTTTTAAATAAACGAGGAAAGGGAGGCTATCCGGTGTGTCCCTTTGTCGTCCTCTTTTTAAAGTCAGTCCCACCGGCTTTCTCTGATTGGCACCCAGAAGCGCTTAGCTTTACTGCGCTGGCATTTACAGCATATTCAACAGAAATATCCCTCTGGCATATGAAGGATGATCTCTACATAAGCCCTCTCCACTTTCAACTTGTCATATTTTAGCCCCCTGAAATTATGTTTCAATGTTGAAATATGGAGATTTTGAGCCGAAATGGCACCTTGAGTGTAGGCCCTTACTGGGTCATATTTATGCATCCATTTTGTGCTTCTTTTTTCACACTGTGTACCCTTCATTATACTGCGTTCTCTGTGTCCCCGTTAGGCCATTAGCAGGCATACCAAGAACACTGCAGTTAAAGTGCCAGAAATCCTCTGGTGCTCGTCCGTGAGCCGGTAACTATTTTCTCCTCAGAAAGCCACGCACCGTACTGTGATGAAGCTGCCACCACAGACAGTCGCGTTTATGTGAACATTATTTTCTGACTTTCCAGGAAATAAGCTATGCAACCACATTAAATCAGGCCAGTTGATTGAGATCTAACACAGTACGTCGCGTGGTTATTACGGATTAGTAATGTATGTGCATTTTAATAAACAGATTCAAGTTCAATTAATATTAAATTCCTGCAAGAGTTGCGAGAGACGATGTGCTTCGCTCCCTCAGTGACACAAAGGACGTGATTACGTCTCAAGTTCTGGACCATATGTGCTTGTCATTATCTCCCGTGTCGGTAATTAATCACTAAAATGAGTTTTTAGGCCCTTCCCCTTTCCTGGGAATTTTGGGATTTGTTTTTCGTACGCCAGCGAAACCGGCTAATTGGTGCTAGCGATGGCCACCTTATTTCAGCGCGTCCCCGGGAAACGACGTCCTCCTTGGGCCACGACAAAGCGTGTTCCGCGCCGACAGATGGAGCTTCGCTTTAATCACGGCGTTCTCGCCGTAATTGTCATCGGCTGCCCGTTTCGTTGGAAGACGCGACGGAGGCCGCGGTTTAGTGCCACCGATCCGAGCAGGTGCCGCCGTGACTCAAACTTTATCGGCGCCGTTACGAGCGACGAAGCCCCCCAAAAAACGGAAAAGCGGCCCGCGACGCTTTGGCCGTTAACGGGATTTAGCGATCGGTTGGTCGCGCGTTCGAAATTAATCAGAATTATCTCCACCGCTTCCTGTTTGATCGTCTGTGGCTCCTTCTCACACATTACTGCAAGTCATGCTTTGATGTGGGTCCGCTGGATCCGGGGCTTCGGGGGCTGCCTTCAGCAGACGCTGTGATTTATGGCCACGGTGGCCAGACGTTTGCAGCATTTTTCATAAACGCTATCCGGTGGCTCAGAAAAGGTCTGTTGGATGCGCGAGCTTCTGTCGCAGTAAATCCACTTTTTGCAGCCGGACTCATTTAGTATTTTATTTTTTGTCTCTGTGTTAGGTACATTATGTACAGTACATGAAATTGGCAAGGGGCGTACTCGCTGATATCCTAAAAAGAAAATGCAGTTTGGCGAAAATATTGGATGAGCGCTTATTCGGAACACATTTTCATTTTTTTTTTTTTTTTCTGTCTGAGCTGCAGCATAAAGTCATCGCACCACATAATTTTATTTGCGGGCATCGTGAGGGGAAATGGACCTGAAGAAGTGAAGCGTTTTTTAGTTTGAGTTCCTGTGGAAAAAAGTTTCAGAAGGCGAGGCATGTCCAGAAGCGGAAACAAAGCCCTTTAGTGCTACGCTGCATAGCCTGACACATTTACACTGTGTGTGTGTGCTCGCGCATGTGTGTGCACGTGTGTGTGTGTGTGTGAGCGCGTATGTGTGTGCACGTGTGTGCGTGCGCGCATGTGCGTGCGCGCATGTGTGTGCACGTGTGTGTGTGTGTGTGTGCGTGTGTGAGCGTGTATGTGTGTGCGCATGTGTGTGCGCATGCGTTGTGCGCTCACACACACGCGCGTTCCTTCTTGCCGGGCCTTTGTTTTCCCTTCATTCGTGAATCATGTATCCTGTTTACGATGTTTGGCTCGACACGCCTCTTCAGAGCATCAGAAAAATCCTCCTGCAGCGGACTGTGTGAACCGCCGCCCGTCTACAGACACCGCCTTTGATGAGCAGCACACACCGTCCTGTCAAAGCACACCGGCTCCTCAAATTTGTGGTCCCAAAGGGAAGCGCTCCCGCCTGCTTTCACCGGCCACCCCCCACCCCACCCCCCACCCCCCGGTCACCCATGCACTCTGTCCCGGACCCTGCTCCATTTCTCCAGGTGTTTAACCTGAGCCGCAGCTGCTGCAGTGTGGGCCTGAACGGCCTACCAAACACCAGCGTGCCGCCGGGTCTGATCCAATGCCACAGTTACCCGCGGCCACTGTTGCAATCGTACTGGAATGAATTCATTTCGGTGTGAGCTTTTTTTTCACAGCCACCCTGGACATTCATGGATCACGCCACACAAAAGTGTGTTCATTTTGTTTAGCTTTAGAAAAAGGGCAAAGCCGTAAAATGTAAACAGTGTCGCTCAAAAACATAAATAGGATGGGGGTTTTTTTTTTCCTGTCTGGGTTTGTGTTTCGGTTCAGTTCTCTGAAAAAAAAAAGAAAAAGCCCAGCCATTTAGGGACATACTTGATGATTTATCAGAACTGTTTTTTTTTTTTTTTTTTTCCGGTGAATGCAGATTTATGCAAAGCAGACACAGATATAGTGTTTATGCGGTTGTGTAAAGCCCGTGTTTGAGAAGCTGGGCTCTCTTGGCTCATCCTCTCTGTTGATCTGGCAGATGTGGGGTTGTTGTCCTGATGAAATGTGTTCGCCGCTCTCAAGGGGTGGACAACCGCCAGATTCCCCCTCAGTCGCTTCGATTTGTTGAGTCTCCTCGTCTTTCTCTGACTCCCCGGTCCTGATGTAGGCATGCGGTGAGTGTGTGTGTCTGTGTGTGTGTGTGTGTGCATGCATGCGTGTGTTTGTGTGTGTGTGTGTGTGTGTGGTGTGTATGTGAGCATGTGTGTGTGTGTACTGTATGTATGTGTGCCTCTGAATGCATTGCGTGTGTGTGTTCTTGTGTGTGTGGTGTGTATGTGACCGTGTGTGTGTGTGTATATGTTCATATGTGTGTGTATGTGTGTGTGCTTGTGTGTGTGTGCGTATGTATATGTGTGTATGTGAGTGTGTGTGTGTGGTGTGTATGTGAGCGCGTGTGTGTGTGTATATGTTCATATGTGTGTGTATGTGTGTGTGCTTGTGTGTGTGTGCGTATGTATGTGTGTGTATGTGTGTGTATGTGAGTGTGTGCGTGTGGTGTGTATGTGAGTGTGTGTGTGTGTGTATATGTTCATATGTGTGTGTATGTGTGTGTGCTTGTGTGTGTGTGCGTATGTATGTGTGTGTATGTGTGTGTGCGTGTGTGTGTGGTGTGTATGTGAGCGTGTGTGTGTGTGTATATGTTCATATGTGTGTGTATGTGTGTCTCTGCTCTATTGCCTCTGCTGGTTTGTCTTCTTTCAGGCAGCAGTCCTCAGTGCTGTGTTTCCCACTCATGCTTTTATACTCCAGTTTTGCCGAACAGGGAGTCATGTTGCCATGTTTTTTGTTTTTTTTTGTGAACTGTGGGTTGAGAGTTGCCTTACAGCTGTTGGCACAGGACGTCTGTGATGTAGGCTTCAGAAGGCATCTTCTCGTTTCCTTTGTTTTGAACCACGCGGAGCAGACTCGGGCTATGCAGTCGCCCATAAATGCACACAATCAATTACTCGGGTTTTCAGCCTACCCCCGCTGGCTATACTCGTTTGATGCTCACTGTTAATTTAATCCCACATAGGGTAGTCTACATCACTCCTCCGGTGAGCATTGGCATTTCGGCTTTTATCGTTTGATTTTGTTACGCGAGAGTCGACTGAACTGTCAGGTGGCAAGAAAAACGGTCCACCGTTAAAAAATATTTTTGGAAAGGTTACCCTGCAGGGATAATCTGGTACATGCATAAAAACTGGCTCGTACGTTGTCGTCTAAATTCATATCAGCAGTCACCTTATTACAAAATGATTAATAAAAATATATTCCTACCCCATGGGGAATAGAGATTGGCATGATTTCAGTAATCTGTCTAATGAAACTGTGAAACTGAACGGGTTACTGAAGAAACTCCTGGATACACATTGTTAAACGATGGTGTCTTTTTCTGGCAGGTTTAGGGACACAGTGACATTGCACGCATGTATATTTATCTTTCCAAATATATGTTCCTTATGCAATTTAATGCCTTTGTGATAACACGACTTAGCCATTGTTCTTATGTTATTATACTCATCATAGTATTGTTAGGATTCTATGAATCTGGATTTTTGTATGGTTATTTTTTTAATGTGTTACAGACTACTTTGAGAACAAAAAGTTTGGTAGCAGTCTCCTTCATAATATAATTCATTGATACCAGACGCCTTCACCTTCACAAGCTTTACACAGACATTCATAACAAATGGGTTTCACTTGGTATGGCAATATAATTTCCTGCTTCAATGGTGAAATGTGAACATGCTTATTTACAGTTTTTGGTATAAGCATTTATGGATGCTCATGTAGTGATTATGAAGGTGTTATATACAGATTATAAAGGAGTGGCACTACATGCAGCAGATGCTCTTACCCAGACTAAGAGTTACGTAGCTCTTATGAAGGGCCAATCGTAGAAAATTGAACACATTTATCAGAGCGAAGTGACAGGAAAATTAGCGTAGACTAACTGACATGATGGCTTGGCATATGTTCCTGGTTAGTTTTTGATCTTCTGAGAATTACATCAACCGTGAGCTTCAGAATAGCGCGTGCCACCGTTGTTTGAATGCAATGCAGCTTGTGCTTGTGTGACACGCCAACAAAGGAATGATCAAAACTACATACCGTATAATGTTAGTCGTTTGGAGAAGCCAGCTATGTCACAAGAAACAAGACCAGGTTAAAACCTAGTATATGGCTGGACCTAACACACGTGATCCGGGCGACCAATGGCGTGACTTCATAACTCGGCCGACCAATGGTGTAACTTCATCACTCACTCAGTCACTCACTCAGTCACAGACATTAGTGTAGGGCTGGCCCCGCTGTTGTGGTCCTGCCAAAAAAAAAAAAACTTGGGCCTGAGCTACTGCTACTGTTTTACCCATGAGCACCCAGGCCCTGATGGAAACGCGTTTGCCGAAACCGGCCCGTGCTCGCCGGGTGATGGGACGCATCGATAAAGCGAAAAGAATAACCTCCCCGAAATCGTCGGCGACTCTCTTTATCTGCTGCAAATTAAGCGGTGGCCGCGTTTGTCACCCGCCGAACCCGCGCCGCCGCTAACGCCCCGCCGCCGTGTTCCGGCTTTGTCCCGCGGCCCGGCGGCCGGCGTGGGTGTTGCTGCTCAATTCCCCGGGAGTCAGACGGAGCGAGAGGGGGGCCTTCGCGGCGATACCGTCCCGTCTATTCATCTTGAGAGAAAAGGGGGCTGACATTTCGGATAATGGGTGAAAAAGTCACGCTGTGGCGGGACGCCGCTACGGGACAAATTGGTTGGCCCGCTGTGTCATCGGGGTCCGCCAGGTGCTCTAATAATACGTCTGCGTCCTCGCCGCTGGTTATTCAACGCCCGGGCAGAATTGTCGCGACTCTTTTTTTTTTTTTTGCTTTCGCTCGGAAGTTTCTGAAACTAGGCTCGCTTGCGCGGATGTCGCTAACTTGAACACGGACGTACAGTTCCTGTCCGTCCTCACCGGGAAAGGAAATGACAAATTTGCTGCTGAGGAGACCAACTGTGACAGTGAGCCTAATAGTCAATATCAAATTTAGTGTAGTTTTAAAATTTGTGCCAAGCCACAAAAAAAAAAAAAAAGAACCCACCCAAATTTTCCCAAGATAAATAAGTCAATAAATATAACTGTGAATCAAACTAATGAACACAAAAACAGGTTACGCCATCGTGCTCTCATAAACTCACAAAATCCTGACGATAAGAAGGCAGTGAGTCTAGACATGAAAAAAAAGCTCCTTTTAAGATGTCAGTGACTGCTCAGCTGTAGCAGTCTCGGGAAGCTCCGGCTTATTGAAGTACGACGCTCGCGCCGAAGCGTCCCGCTGCGCCGTGACGTCTCGGGATGAGGCCGAAGTCCGCGGGCATGGCGTGAGTCTCGAGTGCTGGCGGCGTGTTGGGGCGCACCGAGCTCATAATCGAGGGGTTCCGCCCCCAAAAAAGACGCTCGCCACGACGCCAGCGGAGCAGCGGTGGGAAAATTACGAAATTATCCAGTGCATGCTCCTCGTGTTCCTCAGCATGTCTCGTGATTGGTTGACTGCATGCGGCCTCACAGCGAGAGCTCACAGTTTTTTTTAAGTTTTTTTTAAGTTTTTTTTTTTAGAATGAGGGCAGAGGTTTTGATTGACAAAGGAAAGCATATAAATGTGATAGCCTGGGTAGCCAAGAATAGTTATGCGTTTAGTCACTGAAATTGCCGTTGTCTGAATAAAGCAGCTTTATACTGTAGTTTGTGTATACAGAAGTGTGCCATGTGTATCTCTATTGGTGTTTGGGTGATTTTTTTTATAGTTGTTTATACTGTAGTTTATTTAAGAATTTGTCTCAGCACACGTGTACAGAATTAATCTGTGACAGCATCACCCTCGACGAGGAGACAAAAGAAATCAAGACCGCCTCTTATGAAAAGAGGAACTTGGGCTTTGACTGAAGCAAGCAGTTCATTGATTTGATTGGTGAGATCAGGGCAGTTGTTAGCTAGAGGACTTCCCTCTCGAACGTCATTACCAAGCATCTGACCCTCGTACAAGGCCCTGAATTTTCACACATAGTCTGATGCACATGCGTTGATTGAGCCCATCTGGTACTCGTTGGGCTGCGTGCCAAAATCTGTCATTTTTGGGAAATCTGTGAAATCACTGTTCTGTGGTACATGGGGCTTGATTGTTGGTTCTACACTACAGCACAGTGTGCTTTGTACCAGGGACTGGGTCAATTACCCAGTGAGAAGAATCTATATACATAAATGATATGCAGACACAGTGTACTGCAATATACAGTTTCAGTTGTTTAGCTATTACTGTACAAAACAGCATCCTCTTTCCTCTGACATGTGGTCTACCTTGTTCCTGGGAAAATTATATAATGAAATGCAAAATCTGTTAATACACAACAAAAATGGCAACATATTAAGCCTACATTTTAATGCACAGCAGTTGTGGCATCTGGTGGTTGGGACATTAAAAAACAGTGCATTTCACATACAAGGTGAGAGGTCCATCGTAAAGTTAATTAAAATGCAAATTTTGCGCATATGATGTGTTGCTTTTAATCTGATGATTTTCACTGGCAACGGCACCACAAACGGTGTCAATATTTCTGTCTTGCTTTTCTCTCTCTCCATTATTTTACTGTTGCCTTGTGCATTGCACTACTGTTTACAGACTAACTGCTAATTAAAATGAGCTTGTCAGTTTCTTCAGGGTTTGAACGTGGTGCCTAAGACAGCTTATTACATTACAGATGTGGCAGACATTAAATAGTTCCCTTTGTACTACGCTTTTTAATTTGTTATTACGTAGATTCGTGGCTTATTCAGTTCTGCCTAATAGTGTGAAATAGTGAATGCTGTAAACATCGTGGAGTCTTTAGTTTGATTTTTTAAAGCCTTTTTATTCAATGGACCTTCAACAGACAAGGAATTGGCCTCGTAACTGAGTCTGACTGTTTGAAAAGATCTAAAGTTCCCCTGAATAAATGATTCCAGGAGCACTCAGCCTATTTCCTGCATTTCTAAGCGGTATACCAGAAACGGCACCCATAATTGTGTGAAGCTGACCTCTGTCTGCTGTAAAAACATGATTTTTAAATATCCTGCTGCATTCTATGGACTAGCATAACCACTGTGATGCTCTGTGTGCTATAAGAATAAGCCTTGTTGTATTGGCATCCACCCTGTTTACTAATGAGTCATGCAACATGTGTGTGTGTATATGTATGCTATGATGGTTGATCTCATGTGTGTGTGTGCGTGGGTGTGCCTGTGTGTGTGTGTGTATGTATGCTACGATGGTTGAGCTCAGGTGTGTGTGTGCGTGTGTGTGTGTGTGTGTGTGTGCGCTACGATGGCTGAGCTCGGATGTGTGTGTGTGTATGTGCGTGTGTGTATGCTATGATGGTTGATCTCATGTGTGTGTGTGTGTGTGCGTGTGTGTATGCTATGATGGTTGAGCTCTGGTGTGTGTGTGTGTGTGTGTGTGTGTGTATGTGCGTGTGTGTATGCTATGATGGTTGAGCTCTGGTGTGTGTGTGTGTGTGTGTGTGTGTGTGTGTGTGCGTGGGTGGGTGGGGGCAGTTTGTGCATTGTTGAAGGCCCAGTCTCTGACCCCTCAGTCCGCTCCTGGGATTACAGTATGTATTTAGCGTGCCCTTATGGCCTGTGGGCATTGGGCCTCATCACAAGCAGCTCAACGCCCTCTAAAACTTTCAGTGTTCTGTGAGTTTCTGCAAAGTGCGGATTTTATTTTATTTTTGCAAACTGGCAAAATGAAATTGAATTAAAGATAAGGTTCCTACTCAAATTCAGTGTTTCAGTCACCTAAAGCGTGTCCACACTGACACACAAGTATACAGTATATATGTTTTTTCTCACAGATGATTATTAAGCTATTGAACAGGTTGGCCTGGCAAATATTTGAAGCTGTTATTAAAGTTGCCCTACTATACTGGGCATTATTAAAGTTGCCCTACTGGACTGGGCAGCAGGTAAGCTCTACAGTAAGTTACAGTTAAAGTACAAGTAGACACGACACAAAATATGTAAAAATAAGGACCACTTCCCTTCAGATTGGACATGACCAAAACAAGGCCGATAGACCGAGCTTTCAGAAACTTGAAGATGATTGATTCGGCACGGAACGACCTTCCCAATACCGAGTAGGGAAAGTCACCTGGATCTCGGTGGGAGGCATGCATGGCAATTCTAATCTCAACTTCTATGTTTTATGCATTTCATCTAACTCGTAATAGACCCAGAGGTTGGCTTGGTGGTGATATACAGTAGTAGCCTAAAACACCACTTGACTAAAAATTCATGCTTTACACGTAATAAATCGACTCCCCGCACATGTATGTCATCTCCTCTCAACATGCAGAAATTTGTCATGCCTTATTTATGACGTGGGTGTGTGAAGCGATTGGTACCAAAAAGAATAAATTCACCCCCCGCCCCCCCCCAGACGTGATGTTGGTGTATGAGTGGGGATGCTGTCGGAGGTGTTGTAGAGTTACGGCCTGGCATCCGTCATGCCTGCGGCTGGAGAACAATGGAGTTCCGTGGAATCCATGGAAACCGTGTTCCGGAGCCACGCCCCTTTGTCCCTTTACTGTGCATGCGCCAGGGGGGTCGGAATCTCACGCCACAATGCTGGCTGCATCGATTTCTTGTCTTTCACTTAGGGATTAGAGATACGGCCCGTCGTTCTCAGATCCGATTAGATCGGAATCGTCCGCCATCTCCGCCCCTGTCATAATTTGAAATATCCCGGTAACAAGATTAATGCTCAGCCCAAGGTCATAAAAATGTGGATATGCTTAATTTTGTGTGGGCCATTTCCAAGAAAATATACATATAATCTGCTGTGGGAAATATTACAGTTATGTACAGTAAGAATTGATAATTATTTTTTAAGCAAAGATTTTACTAAAGGGGGACTATTATTACCCTTATTATTATTGGTATTGTTGTTGTTTTGTCATTATTATTGCTGCTGTTATTATTAGGTTCATTCTAGCTCCTCTAGCTGATGTATTTAAGTTATTATTATTTTTGAAAGTATCAGAAAGTAAATATATTCTTCTTTATTAAAACTTGAGGAGAGAGCGCACATACATATTTTTCCCTCCTTGAAGCTCAGGGCTTATTCCAGTGCCTCTTTATTTTCCATGTTTAAATGCATTTACATTTTTGTTTCAGAACATTTGATCCTTTGATACGCACAGGCTTCTCCCATTCATTCAGACAGAACTGGGTTGAGTGCAGTTCACTCCCGACCCACGGGACCCGGTTTCTATTTCGTATTTCTTTAGCCGAATTTGCCTGGCGAAGATGACTCCGCCATTTCCGTGTCCCAGTCAGTTTTCGTCATTTGCGCAAAGACCGGTCAGCTCGTGAGCCGGAGTGATTCCGAGACGGAGGACAAGCGGAGATTAAAGCACGAAGGTCCACGCGGCGATATGACAGCACCAGAGGAGCGAGGGACGCGGGGACGGGATCAGGCTGACCACACTGTGCCCGCCCTGTCGCGCTAAATAGCTTACTGTCGGGCGCATCCGTGTTGCCGTTCTCGATTTGTTGCCGTCACGGTCGAGTACTAAAAGGGGCTCTTTTGCGGGCAGTTGCCCGCGTCTCCGCTAAGTCAGTCATCAGCGGACACGCAGTCCCGGCCCAGCGGGGGTTCCAGTGCGAGCGAGTCTTTGCCTTCATCCGGCGTATTGAAGTCAAACGCGACGCACCCTATCAGCGGAGTTCGGGAGCTGTCAGTCGTGCCGTCGGCAAGTGGGCGCCAGCACAAAGACCGGGGGGGGGAGTCCATTAGGGGAAGGTCCAGATGCCCTGTCAAGAGCTGTCATTACCCCTCAGCGGGCCGGCACCACTTCCAAAAAGTGTGGGAGGGGGCGGCGGCGGCTTTTGTGCGAGCCGTCAGGAGCGCAATTTCTCAGGCTGCGGCACCGGGTTTTTGGGCAACGACCCCGCAGTCTCCGAAGAGTCATTTTGCTTGAAGTCGGCCTCCATCACGTTCTCTCTGGACAGTGGATGAGAGCGATTGTGGCAGCCTTCTCTTTTTTTTCCCCCTTTCTTTTTCTTTCCCTCCGTAGCCGCGATGGTCGCGCTGCTTCGGTGTGGTGCCTTCGACCTGCAGCCGAGGCTGTCGAAGTTTCTCTGGCGCCCGGCGATCAGAGCCGAAGGTACTGGCAGATGGCCCCCCTTCAGGAGATGTGATTGGAGACCCATGCGTGCAATTTACTCAAATCGCTCTTCTCTCAACCAGCTTCACGGCAAAGATCGTCCCCTGTGGCGTGAAGTTACAAATTACATTCCAATTAACTTCTTCAGGTACAAGATCTGGATACCACTCACCCAATGCCGGTTAGGCTGAAGTGCTTGCATGCCCCCCCAGGAAATGTTTCCAAAAATTGCTAGCGTGTTGAAATCAAAACCACCCATTTGAGAGTTAAACCGGAAAACCAATTACTTGCCCATGCAACCATTAATTCTTTACCCCCATTGTTTAATTTAACTTTGAAGTACTGATAGGGATGATGCCATTGGACGACGGGGCACTCGTAAGGTACCTTACTGTACATTGTCTAAGGAGTGTTCTTTGGCCAAGCGAATCTCTTCAATTAGTGTCAAGTTGATTGCACAGAAGTTCTCTGGCATCACATTATCCCTCCATCTGAGTGCTGTCATAGTTTGTTCAACATTCCATCTGGCTATTTTCGGTTTAAAGTCAGTTATTATGAAAATCCCAAATCGAAGCAAACCAAACTCAATTTCTTGCGTCGTACTGTACATTACTGTCTGTTTTCAGATCTTTATGGAAAGACAGGTATTGTTTACCGTTTTTAGGATAAACACCACCGGGACGGGAAGAGTGTGGAAATGTAAATCCGTTCCCCCGGGAAACACGCTCAACTGCTTCTTCCCGCCAAAAGAGACGCCGTGATTCCACGTGTGGAAGTCAGAAACCATGCCCTCCGCCATCTTTGATACTCGCTTCAGGAAGCATTTCTCTGAGTTCTCACCTTTTTTTAAAAAAGGTCCCTCGTGTCAATGTGAAACACTGTCAGATTTTATTGAATATAGCACGTGACTGAGGTTAAAATGGGGAAACGCGTTTCTGTTTCTAATGCTCCGGAAAATAATTAACGGCTCTATCTCGTGGCTGTGTGCTGTTTTGAAAATCGAGCCCGGGCCTGATCCATAAACTGTCAGTGATGGGAGAACCCACCGAGCTGCAAATTCATATCTAACGTTTGAAAGGGGAGAGCGTGCTCAGTAAACGTCAACGTTTAATTGAGGCCGCAAGCATCGCATACGTGCGACTTCTCTGTCACAACATTAAAACACATTTACTGCTGAAGAGTTCCTTTGAATGTGCAGCTGACGTAGGCTCTTTGATCATACAAAACTTGCTTTTATTCTCCTTTTAGGCATGAGTGCTTAAGAAATATATTCTAGCTGCAAATGATAGATATAGACGCCCGCTTTTATCTTCCATTTTTTACAAAGACATGTAACGTGTGCTGGATACAGTACTGGGCCTAGCTCTTCCGCACAAACAAGACTAAAGGGATTAGCATTTGTAAACAAGAATAGCAGAAGATTCACTGTAGCACTGCCACAACACTGAGTATCATACTCATTTATCACTGCACTGCAAAGGTAACAATAAATAATTTAGTGCAATTCAAGTCTATCATATGTCATTAAAATATCAAAGAAATCCTACCTTTTGTTATGTGTCATTTTGTCTGGCACACTGATGAAACGTCACTCTCCTACTAAAGTTAGCAGCTTCCAAACTGTGTACCTTTGTCCCGACGTGGGCGGGGTGACAAACAGGAATGTGCTTCTGAAAATAACCTGGCGGATTGTCACCTTCACATATTTCCACCTGACTCAAAAAAAAAAAAAAAAACAGCTTTTCATTACCCCTATAAAAGATGCCATGACATGCAGCTGTTAGCCAGCTAATTGGTTAGCGGCACTCTTTCATAGGAGAGCGGTTATCGGCAGATTCATCATATGTAGGGCACGTTCGTGTGAATCAAACTGTACAGTAAAACCGTCCAGTTAATGAATTTATTTTTGGCTGATCGCTGTCTTGGGTCAAATTAATACTGTAATAGGCCCCAAAGGATTGGATTTGACTTACAGTTTGAATTATAGAGTAAATCAAATAAAGCATCACTGAGGTCACATTTAAACATGAAGTTATGCTATTAAAACCTGAAGACATATTTACACGTATGAGCATTACTGTGATAAAAACAGAAAGAAAAAAAACTATTCACTTTGTGGTACCCTGTAAGATGAGACCTAACTTTGTGCACTAATACTTATCTGAGCGACTATAAGGTATAAGTAAAAATGGTGTCTTATTCCCATATTCTAACCTATACCAGTTATTAGATACGGTAAATGCAGTAAAACACTTGTTAGTTTAGTGAGGCCCACCATGGTATGGTGTAAAATGCTGAGATTACAGTGTGGGAGAAGAGACCCCATGACATACGACATGTCATATAACGTGATTTTCAGTGAGATAGATTTGCACACATGCCCCTTTGAAGAAACTGCGACTACCTTGTAGGTAATGAGAGATATCCACAGGCAATAATTTTGCTGATCTTTTACTAAAAGAGTTCAGTTTATCTTGCAAGTCCTTTGTCAGTGATTGTTGGGGACCCTCAAATTACCTTGATACCCTTGGGAGTCAGGAGCATCCTCTTTAATATCTTTCAGGTAAACTCCCACCTACTTCCTAATCATTGTTATCATTGAGCTGCACACTTTTGTCATAGTCAGTTGTCAAAATAAATAAAATAAAGAAAGCGTTTTTCTGATCAGCTGTTTAGTTGATAGCATCAGTGGAGGGGTCCTCCACACACTGGGATAATATTGATCTGCGCCGGGACTTGGTTCCGCCAGGGTGCTTGTTAGCCGGCCAGAAAATGTGCTCACAGCAGCAGCGGCCTGTTTTGGCGCTCATAAAATATTAGCCGAGCGCCGAGCTCGAGGGTAGGTCTGACGTTCCCGACACATGTCTCTCTGCCGTGTAGCGCTGTGGACCGCGGGCTGCCGGAGACTTCACGCGGAGGCGCCGGACGCATCAAACGAACGGCCTGTCAGCTCCCCCCCCACGTCTGCACACTCGCCACTTTCCAGCAAATTCCCCCCCCCCCCCCCGCACAATAATTCCACAGGAAATGGATACCAGGTCACCGTCCAAATAAAGTTATGAAGTTCCATAGCTGTATTTGCTTTAAGATAGTGCTACTTTTTTCTTTCTTTTTTTTGCATATTTGTTATCCTGCTTTTCCTTGATAAGTAATTTCTGTCCAATTTTTGTGTATGATTTTTATGGGTTAAAATGAAGTGCAAAATTACCTTTTTATGACATTGTCAATGTATTCTTTTGCAGTAATTATCATTATGAATACGTATCATGTTCTGTGTGTGCTAGGACCAGCGTTTTATAGATTGATGTTGTGTCAGGTTAATGTGAAAAATGCATGAATTCAGCCATTTCAGAGAGAGAGAGAGAGAGAGTGAGATCTAATTTCATCGCTTCACGCTCACTTAGCTCGATTATTGCATGTGACTTCTGTTTTGGGCGCGGAAACAGCGTGTCAATCTACTGAGAAATCAGACAGCGCAAACCAAACTTAGTTTAACAGTTGTGTTGAAATACAAATCCACACAAATCAAAACCCCACATCCCGGGAGTCTGACTCGCGTTAAACGAAAGCGACGGTCGACGGAATATTTCGGCAGACGCGGTAAGCCGTAGTTCTCGGTGTGTGGTCGTATGAACGGCGATCACGGGGGGGAGCGGTTGAAAAATGTGAAACTGATGAAAAGTGTTTGTGCTGACTGGATCGCCACCTCTGACGGTTTTTCTCCTGCTTTTTCCAGATGACCCAGGAGCAGTACATCTTGGCTGCGCAACCTAACAACCTTCAGAGGCCGGGATGTGCCACCGTTTATCCCGTGGGAATATACGGCTGGAGAAAGAGATGCCTGTACTTCTTCATCCTCCTGCTGCTAGTCGTAATGATTGTAAATCTGGCGTTGACCATATGGATCTTGAAGGTCATGAATTTCACAGTGGTAAGAAGATTATGTTTCCATTTACACTTCTGAGCAACAGTCTGCCGGGGAGGTTGTCTAGGCCGGACATGTATGTTAGCATAACGCAGCGTATTTACCGAAAGATTCATTTCAAAACATGATTATCCCGTAATTACCTCTAATATGCATGTGACAATGACCACTTGTAGTTGTTTCCCATTCTGAGTACATTGCACCAGGGTAATTACAGTATTTGATGTATGGCATGTGGTTGTTATAAGCTCGAATCTGTTTTCACAGATAATACTTATATCTTAATTATATGGTTGTTTTCAACACAAACAAGAATATGCAGACAAAGCCACAATGATAATAATAAACAGCAATTGAAAATACAAAAAAATGACTCCATTAGTCAGTAAATGTGAATATTTTAAGCTCCGTCTTGAAGGAATATATTTGGAAGAGCTTACAAAAATCGTCTGCCTAAAAAAAATCCCTGCAGTTTCAGGTACTTGAGTGTTTCGACGTAATCCATTTTGTCATGCAGATTTTTGCAAATGTAACCTCAGAACGTATTTAAGCTCTCGCTACTAAAGTATGATTGATTTTCATGGGCACTTAGTGTTTACCGTCTAAGAAATTAAGAAAACGTTTCAATCAGCGTTCGGAGGTGTGAGTAGCCAAGGACAGGTGCACAGCAAGCTCCCAGCGTCCCAGAGAGACTCAACAGTGGAGTAAGGAAAGAGCTGGGAAAAACCCTGCGGATCAACGCCCTCCCTCCATGGGTGACAGTACAGCTGATTATGCAATGGGGCAGGGCGGCAGAGTAGCATAGTGGGTAAGGGACTGGGCTTCTATCCGAAAGGCCGTCGGTTTGGGTGCAATGTAAATGATGTGTAAAAGTTGTGTAAGTCGCTCTAGATAAGAGCGTCTGCTAAATGCCTGTAATACAGGCATGTAATGCAATGGCCGGCCGGCTATTCTTGACCCAGGCACACCCAGACCACAGGCCCTTGTGTAGTACCTTCCATCTAGCCTAATATGAGCTTCTGACAGGCACGGTGCAAAAAAAAATATGTATACTTCGGTGATTTTCCAGAAAAGAAAAAAAAAACAGTGTGTCCTCTGCCAGGTCTGGAGAGTGAAGTTAAGCAGTGGTGTAATCCAAACCATGCTCCATTCACCAGCTGAGCAGTGCAGTCGATATGTTGAGAAACACATTTCTCGTGCAGCTGGACTGCAGGCCTCCCATCAGCCACTGCACGGAACTGCACGTCAACTGAAATTAAACCCTCCCTCGCTTCGCGACATCATACAGTACAGCCGGGATTCAAATTCTTGGGGCTTTTCACTGGATGTAATGAGTGCTTTATCAGGGTGTGCTATTCAACAGCCCCCGTCTGAACAGGCCTGGAGTAATCTCTTCAGCAATGTGGCTAATTACTGTTTGGATAAAATTACATCCACAATGGCATATTTTGTTTAAGCACTGTGACCGATAGCAAGATTGTGTGGGCATACAGTGAAACATGATTTTTTTCAAGGGTTAATTTAAATGTCTTTTTCTAATTATCCCTCAACATCGAGTGCACTATGCGGTATGTACACTCGTGTACACAGAGATATGAGTCAGCTCTGGTCAGGATTCAGTCCTACCGCATTGAGTATTATTGACATATATCATTGCAATGTGTGCCTTACTGAAACCAGTCTGTTCTTTCCCACCTACCAGTCTTCATACAGATGTAGCTCAGCTTGCAGATTAAGTTATCACTGCCCAGCAGGCAATGGACTTGGAGTTACATCATGATATACACCTCATAGATCATAGATATACCTCATAGACTATAGATATACCTCATAGATCATAGATATACCTCATAGATTATAGATATACCTCATAGACCACAGATATATCTCATAGACCATAGATGTAACGCATAGACCATAGATATACCTCATAGACCACAGATATACCTCATAGACCATAGATATACCACATAGACCACAGATATACCTCATAGACCATAGATATATTGCAAGGCCATAGATATACATCATAGATCATAGTTTGAGCCTGCTTCAAGTCCTGCTTTTAAAATACATTCAATTTTCATCTGATAACTCTTTAATTTTATGTATTTATTTATTTTAATTTATAATAAATATTTCATTCACATTTTTTGTTTGAGCTCTCAAAAACGTGGTCTCTTGAGTTTTTCCAAAGGTTTACGTACCCTAAGCAGAATAGCCAAACAGATCCGAATGCCCTAAAGACATCAATATCCGATGCATAACACTAATTGCATATTATTGCCTCACTTGGCTGTCATGTTTATTTGCTTAAGATGTTTGAATTTAGCAATATTCTAAAAGCCTAAATAAGTTTCGTCTCTTATGACTACTTGCTAATTAAATATTATTAGAGCTCAAAAGTTAATATTTTCACATTACACTTTAGATTTACCGTACAGTTTTATGGGTTGATAAACTCATCAAAGAATGAGCAGAAATGAGCAGAGACACCAATCCTTGAATCTTTGCAAAGACCAAAGCTATTGCCATTGCAAATGCGAAATTGTGAATTAAATGAAAAAGCATGGATTTATCTAGCATGTTACACTATTGACACACAGCTCAAAATAACTAAAACTTAGTGTTTAGTGATAAATCTGGTTGATGAGATGGTCCTTGTAGTAGGATAATCCCAGTTGTGCTTCTTGGTTTGCACTGCAAACATTTACATTAAATTCAAGTGGGCTTTAAGCTGTTTAAACAAGATGGGAAAACATTGGCATTGCAGTAATCCACAGCTCAGTGTCATGGTAACACTATAAGCCTATAGTTTGCAGATACTCACCACAACAGACGTTCAACGCTGTACTCTATATTTAACAAGGAAGCACCAGAACAATCTTGATTTATGTATCTGAAGTATGATTTCAAATTCTGTTTCAGCACTGGTAATAAATTCCCTTGTTGTTCCCCTACTGCCCAAACCGCCAATCCCCCCCCCCCCCCTTGCCTGAGTGTTATGTGGTCTTATGTGGTCTCATATGAGCTCTTCAGGCAGATGAATCTTCAACTTTTTGGACTTTGTTTGATTGGGAGAGTGAAGTCAGTGGGCTTATGATGTCATCAGTCAGAGTGAATGCATTATGCATTTACAGTGGCAGCCAGCCCAGCCTCTGGCCTGTGGTCTGTATGCAAGCAGTATTTTTCCTGCTACTTGTTATCTCAGTATAGCAGTCATTGAGATATACACTGTGAACACTGCAGACAGCTTTTGCTTACCTGTTCCATTGATTCCTATGGGGACGGCTGAATTGGTGAATGAAGCCAGTTCTTGGAGGCTGCCATGTTTGACTATGGTACTTTTGGCACCAGATATGCATGTGCACTGAGTACTTAAAAGTGAAGGATTCAATGGGCATTAAAAAAACTTTTTCTGTAGGGCTCAGAAAAAAAAAGAAATAATATAAAAATAATCACTTGAGAGTAATTCGTTTGGTGTCAATAAATTTTGGAATTTAAAGTACTGTCCACAATAATATAATATTAGCAGGATAAATTCATAGTTTTGAATGGACTTCAATGAAGAAATTTGCTTTCTGGGGACAGAGGCTAACTGAACTGCAATATCTCTGGTGACCACTGGGGTTTGCGAGCTTCCAGGGGAATGTCACTCCCTGGTCCCCTAATAGCAGTCTTGTATGACCTCTAATTGCTATCTGCTGTTACCTTTCCCTTGCAGCGGGAGCTTCCAAATAACATACAATAGCGGTATCTAAAATAGTGTTATTTCTTCTTGTGCGGCATTACTATCGAGGTTAAGGTGCTGCGTGTACTCAGTGAACTGAACAAAATCAATACAATATGCTGAACGTTCCAGGATGGTAATGGAACTCTGGTTTCCACTTTATCCATTTCTGTTTTACTTCAAACACTTAGTTTTCCTACTATTTGTGGACTGAAAGGGCAACTCTGTGCAGGGTAGTTGAGAATATCTCTCTGTGCCCTAAAAAAGGAAATAGAGTCAGTTTTTTATGACCAACCCAAATGCTGTACGTTAATAGCACATCCATATAACCAAAAACTACTCACAAATTCATTATTTCTGGCATCTATTGCATCTGGCCACTATGTATGGATTTAGTATGTTGGCCATCCTTCCAACTTGGGTCTTCTCCAAGTGATTTGGAATCTGCAATATGATTGTAGGTTCACAAGGACACTGCACTGTCCTTCATCCCAAGTGCTATTGATATGCCTAATGGCAAATAGCACTCTGGCCGCATTACTTGCACGACCCCTGCACATTTGCACATTTGTACTTGGTATGAATTTCCATTTCCCTGCACTGGCTCAGTGATTTAATTGTGCTGGTGTTGTCGTGATGTTGTCCTTTTGCATTCTGTCTTCCGTATGTGAACCCTGGCTGCAAAACAAATTTCCCCTAGTGGGACAATAAAGATAACCTTGAACCTTGAACCCTTGAGCCTTGTACTGTGCTGAGCATCAGGTTAGAAGTACCAGTGGAAAATAGAGATTTTTGAGCCTTCTGTTAAAGCGAAATGAGATCGGCCTGAGGTGGTCTTGATGCAGAGTGCACTGTATACCTGGGAGAAGACGCATAAATACGACTGCAGATGTCACGAGGAAGCGGGATCGAGACGAGCGTTTTGATCAGCTTCGTGCGGCTCCATCGCTCGTCCGGTTCAGACCCCGGCCCCGATTTTCCTCGTCCTCGTTCGTCAACGTGAGATGAGGACGTCTCGAAAACTTTTCAGGTGACGGCAGCAAAAAAGTGTTATCTTTTCCCATCTCTGTCTATCTGTTACTTTTTGTTTTTAATTTAATTTCTCAGGAGGAAAAATAAAAAGAAAGAGGTGAAACGGAATTGCTTTTTCCGCTGTGATTGTAATTATTAGCGTATTTGTGGTGGCTGCGCGGTGTGAAGTTGGTGGCTGGCTCTACGGAGCTTTAGCGGGTCTGACAGCAACCTTGGCGGGTGAAACCGTCGCCTCAGCGTGAGTTCCGGTCGCCTTGGATCTTGGATCTCACAGCTCAGCCCCCCCCCTCCTCCTAATCTGACACGTGCGGCATCTGTTTTTTTTTCTACAGGAAGCTTTTCGGCTTAGCCTTCTCACCCCCCCCTCCCCCCCGCCCGATCAGGGACTCAACTCTTCTTAAAGTCATGAAATTAAAAAATAAATAAAATGTAAAAAAACTTTTCCTAACAAAATGCTAAGGGAGACCAGCTTGAGCAGGGCTCCAACCCTAACAAAGCACAACAACAGCTAGATCTTGCTGAGCTGCTAAATAGTAGAGTCAGGTGTGCCAAATTAGGAGTTGCAATGAAAACGTACAGGACAGTAAATCTCTAGCCGTTGAATGAGGCATGCTTTGTTTGGGCGGTGAAAATCCACAGGACAGCAGATCTGCGGGAACAGGGTTGAGCAGCCCTAAGCTTGAACAACGCCCGTTAGAAATGCATCATAACAGATCTCATAGTCCCCGAAAGAGCAGAATAACATGGATCCCATGTCTTCATCAGCATTTGTCCTTCTCTCACTTTTAAGATGCATTATTTTCATGGATGTTCAAGTTATTTAAAAAAAGCCATTGACTCTTTAAGCTTTTGGTTTGAGTTTAACACCAAACTCAAGTTGAAGGTGAATCGCCATTAATAAAAAAAGCAAAAAGTATATTTCTGTCATTAGCTTGGACTGCTGGTAAGATGAGCAAGCCAGTGATATGAGTATCTAGCTGCTCATTAAATTTGGTGACTGTTATCATGGAAGCCAGTTATTGTAGCTACTTTGATTGCATGATAGATAGCTGGAGAAGTACTTCAATTACAAGGTAGATTACCAAACTGTTCATCTAGGTAAATAGTTTATCACATTTAAATGACAAGTTAACTTTAGAAATTCTCTGCAATATTGCCCACAATGATTACTTGAGTTTGGACTCCAAAAAATAAATTAAAAACCTTGTTGTGATCAATGATGTTTGATAGAACAGCAGTGAACCTTTGAACTTTACCATTCTAGGTTCTACATTTTATATACTATGTTTTGACTTGTGCCTCCTTGTTGCCAGATGCAGTCACAACTGGAGACTATAAATGGTACTACTTCAGCCCTAATGATGATAGCAATTATAATAATGAGGCTTGTTTTTTGTCAGGGTTAATTCTGGCTCCTTTGAAGTGAGTGGCACTATGTTTTAATTCCTGGGTGATTGGTTGTATTTTGATCTTATTTCTCCTTTGATGGGTCTATGCATGCAAGAACACAAGACAAGCGTAGTGAAATATAGTCAAAGAACTGCTGTTTGGACTGGATTGGTACCGTGGGAGCACTGGAAATGCCATGAACATGATAGCACCATTTCACCCTTTCAGCAATTGAGCTGATCCCAACATTTCTGAGCAAACTCAGATGAAATCTGGCCGTACTAGTCCAGTACGAATTTACATCTCGAGTCTTTTTTCCATTGTGATCCAGGCTTAATAAAATAAATACATACATCTGTATGCATTATCCCGGTAGCAAAATATGTTTCATTCATTTTTTCCCCTTAATATATTCAATACATGAAGCAATTAAATAGATGGAAGATTTATGATGTGTTAAGCAGATGTTAGACATTGCGATATAACCCTGGGCTCATTGTATTGCTGAATTATACCCCTATGTAAACAACGGTAAAACATCTGTTTGGCAATATGGCATACGTATTTCCTCAGCAGTTGAAAAAAAAGTCCCGGTACATTATGCAGCATGTGTATTCGGCAGACCTGGGTCAAATACATATTTGTTTTGGATTCAAATACTTTTCTACGCTTTACTGATCTCGTCTGGCATATTGGAAGCAATGAAATACTCTCAGAAAGTGCAAACCCCACCTTCTGGTCATGTTGGCAGCCTCAATTACACCAGGCAAGATCAATAGAGCACAGAGAAGTATTTGAATCCGAAACAAATACGTATTTCACCCAGGTCTGGTATTCAGGAAGTGGTTACCTTTTAGAAAACATTTGCATGCTTAAGTGCAAGAAAATGTAACTGCAAGACGCTAAGCAGACTACCAGCAATGCCCTAGCTTTGATGTAACATGGGTTTGAGTTCCACATCGCTTTTGAAAAGATAAGTACAGCAAGACCTTTTTAAATATAAACTGTAAGGTGTCTCCTCCATCCACAAGCTAAAGTTATTTGGTCATTAGAGCTGCAGTTCTGAGGTACGATTCACTCACTTTTATATTCCTTTTGCCCTTTATTATTATTTCAATGGTGATGCCTACAGTATGTGAGAGACCGCACAGACCACTCTGAATCTATAACTATACATTTTATGGCGCTGTGTAAGACCTGAAGCGAAAATTAAGAATACATTTGGATGTATGCCATGCCTTAATCAATCAGCAATCATATTTGCTTTGAAATGTAATTTTTCCACATATGTGAACCTTAACCGGGAGCCATTTACCAGTGGCTATATATGCATGCAGTTGCATACAGTCAGGGCTTAAACTACATTCACGTCCTTTATTTGAATATACAAAGGAACCGTGGGGTTTGTTAATGTAATAAAACATGAAATGACCCCGGTCATTATGACTTATCCTGGTTCCAGGAATAGCAGTCGTGGGAGTTGGAATCAAGCTAGTGATAAGTAGGCTCTCCCTCCCTCCCCCTCTCTCTCTCTCTCTCTTTCTCTCTCTCTCCCCCTCTCCCTCCCTCTCTCTCTCTCTCTCCCTCCCTCTTTCTCGCTCTCTCTCTCTCCCTTCCTCTCTCTCTCCGTCTCTCTCTGTTGCTCTCTATCTATTTCTCTCCCTCTCTCTGTTGCTCTCCCTCTCTCTTTCTCTCTCTCTCTCCCTTCCTCCCTCTCTCTGTCTCACTCTGTTGCTCTCTCTCTCTTTCTCTCTCTCTCTGTCTCACTCTGTTGCTCTCTCTCTCTCATTCTCTCTCTCTCTCTCTCCCTTCCTCCCTCTCTCTCTCTCTCACTCTGTCACTAAGTTTCCTCTCACCCGTTCAGTTTTCGAGTGTAACCGTGCTTATCTGTCTAAAAGGTAGACAGGCTTTGAGTCTCGAGCCATCTTTGGTCAAGTGGAAAATGACCTGAGAGATATCAACACCGCTTCTCCGCGGCGCAGCGCCAAAGCCAAATGAGTGCTGGATGCAAGACCAATTACAAGCAATTTAGCTTGTGTTTCACTGAATAAAAAGTCAAATTTAAACTTACAGTTAAAAAAATCCTCTGTAAAATTTTCAGACAGCAGCTGGGAATTGGGATTATCTATTGGTATTAAAATCGCAGTAGGTAGGTATTTTACTGCCACAAATGTCGCAATTCAGTAAATGGTACATGGACTATTATTTCAGACGTCTGTTTCAATATATAGTGTGTTCTTTCAGTTTACAGCAAAGATATATCAACTTGTTTTATAGGATTTAGGTGTTACTAACCATTTTACAGAGCTTAAATTAATGGTCCCACGCAAGTTGCCATGGCGGATGCATATAAAGTATTATTGTAAACATGTCATCATTGCACGTAGACAAAAGACTAGGCTTTGTGTGTATGTGTTTCTTTGGCACAATGTGTGGTCTTTTTAAGCTCCTGTCTGTTTATTTATGTACTTATAAATGTATTTATTTATGTAATTATTTATTTGTTTGTTTGTTTGTTTGAGAAAGGAGGCAGCTTCTTATGAGCTGTATGTGCATGCATATGTGTGCGTGCTTGCGTGCATCTGTGTGTATGTGAGTGTGTGTGTGTGTGCACGTGAGTGTATGCGTGATTGCGTGTATGGGTGTGTGCGTGCATGTTCATGTATGTGTCTGTGTGTGTGTGTGTGGGCTGCACTTCACGTTCTGGTAAACCACCGTTGTGAGATTGAATCATTTGACCTTTGTGCGTCACAGGCAGAATCAGCTGCAGCCCTCCCCCTCTGGGGCCGGTCTGTGACCCCCTCCTCCCCCAGATTGTTACTGAAGTGTAAAAACTTCATCTCTGAAGTATATGATACACACTCACTTTTAAGAGCTTCTATTCCCGTGTTCTGCACAGCCAGAGTGTTCAGGGTGATGGAACGTTCGGCTTAGTTTAAAAATACTAGCTGAAGGGAAAATGATCCAAATATTTGATAAACGAATAAACATTTTATGAGTGCAGGCATATTAAATTTTTATTAAGGTTGAGCCAAAGCAATATTCCTTAAATGTTTGTAGGAATTTTGCTTTTTGATATAAATCAGTGGATGTACTTAAGTTTCTAAAGAATGCAGGATAATTTTGTGTATTCATGCACTGAGCTTTGGAAACAGGTTTGTTTTCTTGACATACTTTAATGGGACATAGGAACAACTGTTTTGGTTTGCTGATTTTGACAATAGGAAATGCTATATTAACAGTCAGCCCCTGCGCTAACTTTGCTGAGAAACATGCTGTTATGTGTGGTGCTTGTAGCCTGTATGCTGTAATACATTTTCCCGTTAAGTTTCTGAGCTGAAAGACCTATAGAGCATACATTAGGGAAAATGTAGCTTCTTTAATAAGGGATTTCATCAGGTCTTGCAGTTTAATTGGTACTTTAGGGTTTGATTCTGACTTGAAAGAGGTACTGTAAATGCGAGACTTATTGGCTACGTTTCATTTATTCATAAGCTGAACATAGCTGAGTGCTTGAGCATTCGGTGTGAGGCATTTGTCACGAGTAAAATGAATTTGGCTCTTCCCTTAAACTGCCTATCGATGCATGACCACATTTGCCAAGGATTTCAATTTCTCAAGCATTTTATCCTTAGAGGGATTTCTAAGAAATGTGTGAGCTCTTAATAAAAAAAATGGCCAGCATGTTACAAAATACAAAATTGAAATCAACATATAATGGCTCAAATACTGATGGTCACTGCCCTGAATCACATGCTTTTCAGTTTATAGCAGAACAGCGTTCTTTTAAAGTAGGTAATGATCTGCATAGCAATGTGCATTGCATATATAAACAGGAATTTTGTTATTATTATCCATTATTTCTACCCACTTATTCCTGGTCAGGGTTGTGGGGGGGCTGGAGCCCAGCATGCATTGGGTGAGAGACAGGTATACATGACAGGTTGCCAGTTCATCCCGGGCCCCACACACCGTTTACTGAAACACTCACACCTATGGGCAATTTAGAGTCTCCAATTAGCCTAGCCTGCTTGTCTTTGGACCCACGCAGACACAGGGAGAACATGCAAACAGGACACGAGCCATATCTCTATAATGCTTTGATGTATTGATGCCAAACGTGGTAGCCCTCTACCTAGTCATGGAGTGTTAAGGGCACCCATCAAGTTTCATGAAATTTGGCCACTTGGGGGTGCTATACCAGAAAAAAGCTGTAAATGGCAATTCCTCTGGAACAGAAACAGATATTTCAACCAAACCTGTGGACCATTGCAGTAAAGGATACTAGCTGCCAAACAATGGAGCGTTGGTGCCAGCCATTTAGTTTTTCAGGCACCTTGGATTTCGTCAAAAACACATTAATCCTCTCCTCCTAGAATTGTGGCCCAATATAGTTATAAATTTAGGTATTATGTCTTTGTACCATTGGCTTTAAGAGTCTTTAAAAGATATTTGCTTGGTTGACAAATTTTGCTGCATTTATGTTATACATTTGGCAGCAAAGTTGCCATAATGGATGAGTGGCCGTATCTCTGCAACACTTTGGTCTACTGGCAACAGTCTTGGTGCACATGCTGGCAATGAGGCCTTGGAGGCACAGACTAGGTTTCATGTAATTTTCCCCCTTGGGGGTGCTATATCTGAAACAAATATTATATGATGATTACTCTGCAACAAATAGAGTTTTCTTGTTGTGGACCATTGCAGTGAAGGATCCTGTGAAATCGTGTAGCTTTTTTGTTGGCCATTTTGTTTTACAGCCATCTTGGGTGCCCTCAGTAGTATCATCAATTTGCTGAAACCCAATTAGCCATATATCAGGCTTCATTGATCCTGCATCAGTGAAACTTGACATTATGCGCATGTCAGAGCCTGGATAGCAAAAGTGTGTCGAAGATGCCACTGTACCCAATGCGCTGAATCAAATGTTTTGTCCGTCATAGTGCTTGGCCCCGTCATTGCTGCTTGCAGCTATATTTATTATTAATATTATTATTAGTAGTAGTAGTAGTATTTCCCTGCCTTTTGCCCAGTGCACGCTGGGATAGGCTCCAGCACCCCCCGCGGCCCTGCCCAGGATGAATGGGTATAGATAATGGATGGATAGTAGTAGTATTAGTAGCAGTAGCAGTAGTATTGTTATTCATTTACTTTTTAAATGATAATTAATTATCATGTTTTTATCCGTGTACATAAGATGCGTAAAAGAGTGATCAAAGATAAGCCTGAACGTGCCAAGAGTCCTGATTCACGTGGGTCAATCTGTGTCTCCATTTCTTATTTTCAAGCTGATTAAATATCTGAGACTGACTGACGTGTTGGTCACTAGTCAGCACCCTGAGCCGACCAGAGGAGGATGGGTTTCCCCCTTGAGCCTGGTTCCTTCCGAGGTTTCTTCCCATCTGCCATAGGGAGTTTTTCCTTGCCACTGTTGCCTTAGGCTTGCTCCTGTGTGGGTTTAGGCCAGGGTTGTCTGTAAAGAGTATTGTGACAACTGCTATAAAATACGCTATACAAATAAAATTTGATTGATCGATTGATTGAGTGATTGATTCAGACACAAAGAGTCTGAATGTGAGGATAATTGGAACGGAGAAGCTCTTTCAGAAAGGACTTGTGTGCACACAAGGAGCACAGCTTAGTCTTCGGCGAGCAGTAGCTATGGAGCACGGCGAATGGTAAAAAAAGAACCCTTGGAACCCTATTAATAATGATCACATGTGTAAGCCATGACCTTGCTCCTCTGGAAACTATTGATTGACTCTCTTAATGAAGCCGAGTTGGGTAGAAAAGTTCTATCCAAGATAATAACAAAAAAGCAGATGCGAAAGCGAAAAAGCTCTCGTATGTGGTGAACGGAATGACCCGGAAAATTATCATGCGGAGAAGCTGCTCTTGACCCTTGACCTCCGGAGGCTCCTGTGCTGGCGTGCCCTCTCTTTATGAAGGAAAGTCGGAGGCTCATTATGCATTCAGTGCGATCAGCATTGTTCATATTTCCAAGAGCACCAGTTTATGGTTTGTTTTCCATTTATTTTCAATGTATTTAATTTTATTTTTTATTTTTTGTATAAACCACACAAGTTTGCAATAGCACCACTTGTTTAAGATCATTTTAAAATTACAAATAACGTACAGAAGCAACTGATTGAATGATGTAATGCAAAATGTTTGTGTCCTCAGGTTAATTACAGCTACTACTGGTAATGAATGAATGAATTAATGAATTCCCATTGCAGAATGGAAGGACTGGCCTCTTTGGAAACCCACATTAATATCATTATTCCAACTGAGTTATTCATAAGTTACAAAACATGCAATAAATTGTTATGGAGCAAATGGCTAAATGAATGATTAAATAAAATCATTATTGGCTGCAAGCTGACAAAATGGAAAGGTTTAAAGAACGCTGTTCTTGTTTCAGTATTAAATAATACAAATAGTGATATATTTGATGATTGACTCTGTTGCCCTGCTCTAAATTGCCGGACAGCTGTTGTAAATATGAAAATTTGATCAAAATTTCTAAATTGGATAAATTGCATTGATTCATCATCAACAGGCATGTAAAACAAGGGAAGCATCTCTAGCTGCCAGCCAGAAATGTACTCTCTTAAGAAAAAAAATGACTGCAGTTGGTTGCTATAAACAGATTTTGTTGAACTGAAGAAGATAACGCAGACACAATATATACAATGCAAGTTTAGGATTTTGCATTCAGGGCTGTTGCATCATAATTGTGTGTGTGTTTACACGAGGTTAGGGAGGGTTCAGAATCTGTGTTTTTATGGAACGAAAGTAAATAGTTGTTTATTTAAAGCAGAAATTCTGCACTGTGAAGGTGCTGGGTATTTTTCCCACCAATCTTGCAGATGGCATATCTGCCATAATAGTGACGGTTTTCATAGCACTGTGAAAATCAATGAATGTTTATGAGATAGCAGCATGTATTACAGTCTTTAACAATTGCATATATATTCTACAACATTAAACTTATTCATTCTCCCACTGTAAATAAGTAGAATAGTTCCTTGAATTTAATGATTTTCCTGTACAAAAAGATGTATAAAGTTTTACAGATTACATTGTTGTATGCTAATTTCTTCTACCTTTTACTTCACCTAATTGTTCCTAAGAAGCTGATTTATATATTTTCTTGCAATTTTCTATTGTAAAAAAAAAAAACATGCAAATTGAAATTATTGTTGTTGAAATTATATGAACACTATGCATTGCTGGCCCCTGTGATAGACTGACGACCTGTCTAGTGTTTATTCCTGCCTCTTGCCCACTGCATGCTGGGACAGACTCCAGCACCCCCACCCCAAACCCCCCAAACCAGCCCCATCCCCCCTGGTGACCCTGACCAGGAACAAGCCATTTAGAAAATGAATGGATGAAGGGATGTACATTGCTGTAGGGTATATTTAAAAAGTATATTTAAAAATGTCTTTATTTATTCCGTCGAGAGAGGGCCCATGTCGATTCAAGTATTCCCGGGGGTATTCAGTATCCTAATGAGTGACTAGTCACTGTCAGATGCGCACTGTGTAAAGATGACCGTGTCCATTCGGGTTTCAGAAAGAGGGAGATTTGTTATCAGGCCTCGCTGTCAATCAGCCAGCGTCCTTTGGGGGTTTATCCACTGCTGTCACTCAAACCTGCTGACAGCTCATGGGGCCGTAAACAGTTTGCAGTGTATAGAGACATTTGAATGGCTGTGCTATGATCTTAGAGTCTGTCTGTTGGAAAGTAGCATTTATATCACCCGTTTACTGTGTGTTGTTTTTAAATGTATGCTTTGTGGACGGTTGTGTTTGGGCTCTGCGTGCAGTTAATGTGTTTTGTGCATTATAAGGATAAACAAAAGAATAACAATCAAGGATTAAAAAAAATAATCCTTTAGAAGCAAACAAAATTTTGAGGGTTTGTCTGGTACAATGAGCAGATTTATTCTTGTTTATTGGCTGTGTGAACGATAGTCACAGCTAAAGGCAAAGACAGTTGCCGCTATGTGATTAGCAATGTCTTTTATTTTCAAATTAAGTCGACAATTTTAATTAAGAATTACAACAGCATTAACAGAAAAAATGTTTAAAGAAAGAACAAAATGTAATCCTTTTGATTTTGATTAAAAATTGCATGCATATTTAAACCAAATTATTGTATTTGGCTTGCAATTATTTCCCACAGGTACTGTATCTTGGGCTAAAATATTCACAGCATTAACTTGACAAAAAACACTGGTTTTCCATATTGATATCACTGCAGGTTTGAACACTTTATACACTGAACGAGAAACTAAACTGTGAAAGAATATTCGCACTGGAAGGGAATGGAGGAAAAGACAATTGGACAGGTGGTATGATAAACATTTAATACCACAGAAATGATGGAAGCAAATTACAGTAATAGTGTTAAACTTAATTGTGACAGCAGCAGTAAAGAAAATTTAATTTGCTCCCGAAGGCAGTGTAGCAGCAAGGTAGAGGCATCAAATGATGTATTTAGACATAAAACATGGATGTCAAACTCAGTGCTAATTCGGTAATATTTACTTGTTAAGACCATTTAAGGAGCAACATGCCCACAGGTGGACCCAGCGAAACAAACTGTCTGAGACAAGAAGGATATCTTCATTATTCAACACAGGTCCTGTGAAAGCAGTCCTTATCCGCTCGCACAGCTCTGGTTACGGTGGTGCTTATCCACTAGTATAGGTGTGTGTGTGTGTGTGTGTGTGTGTGTGTGTGTGTAGTCAGATAGGTAGTTGTGTGGTCACAAATAATCGACAACACCCCCCCCCCCCCCCCCCCCCCAGGCCATATACATGATATGTTCAAAGGTATCTGGATACCCCTTGGTCTGGGGCTATTTTTCATGGTTTGGACTTGGCCCCTTAGTTCCAGTGAAGGCAAATCTTAATGCTACAGCATACAATCACATTCTCGACAATTCTCTGCTTCCTCTGCAGCTTTTGGAAGGCCCTTTGCTGTTTCAGCATGACAATGCCCCTGGGCACACAGCAAGGTCCATATAGAAATGGTTTTGTTGAGAAAGGTGTCGATGAACTTGACTGGCCTGCGCAGAGCCCCGACCTCAACCCCATTCAACACCTTTGGGATCAATTTGAAAGCCAACTGCGACCCAGGCCTGATCGCCCAATCAGTGTTCATCTCACCAATGCTCTTCTGGCTGAATGGAAGCAAATCTCTGTAGCAATGCTCCAATATCTAGTGCCAAGCCTTTCCCAGAAGAATTGAGGTTGTTATAGCAGCAACGAGCGGGCAAACTCCATATTAATGCCCATAATTTTGGACGCGATGTTGGATATCAGGTGTCCACATACCTTTGGCCATTTAGCGTAGTTGCATACACCACAAGTTATAAACACATCACCCTTAGTGGGGTCAAATAATTTTTAATTTATAAATCATCGAAGTCAAACTGAAGTCCTGGAGGGCCCTGTGGATAGTCTGGTCTTTATCGACATTAATTATTCAAGACGTAATTTAAGTTGATAATTTACTCAGTAAAATGATTTTCCTATTTTAAGCTGTTAAATTTCAAACTGGCTGTAATAATTGTACTTTTCCCCGGTTAATTGAATAATAACACCAGTTAAATAATTGTACTTTTCCCCTGTTAATTGAATAATAACACCAGTTAAATAAGGCGATTGCTACAGTGCTTTTTGTATACAGTACATGCCCCTTAGGACATGATACAACCTGATATTAGCTGAAACATGAAAAACTATTTATTGCATATTACATGAATAACATGCTTTACTTTAAGGGTTGTGGTTGAAGTTATCGTCCAGCAGCCGTATTATATAACCAGAAAATAAGTAAGGGATGATGAAACAAGAGGCTGGGCATTATGTAGTTTGACTGCCCGATGGTAGTAAATTTGCCTCCGGCAATTTCCCTCTGCTAAGGGCATTCAAACTGCATACTGGAATGCCTAGCCTCTTAGTCATTATCCTGCTTATACAATGGCTTACCAACAAAAAGCATTATTATAATCAAAATGGGCATTTCAAAATATGTGATTCTATTGCGACGGAAACGTTACTTAAGTATTCCAGTAAATATCCCAAACCCTATACCACTTAGCAACGAGCACATTGTTCTAGTCCCTCTCACAGCTGGATTAGATTTGGTTCGCTTTTAGGTCAAAATGGTCACATAGCATGTTTTTTTTTTTTTATCAGCTAGCTAGCCAACTATTGAATTATATTCAGAACAGAGGCTAAATTATAGACATAGTAAAACCATACTGCCCAATTCAAAAGTGATCAGATGTGTTATGAACGTGTAAACAGAAAAAAAGCAAATGGGATTGGATGGATCGGATCGGGCATAGCCATTTATAACAAAAAAACATAATTGTCTATGTTTGCTTTGTTGACTGTTGATGTGCGTTAATTAGAACTGTGATTAAGCTTTTGTCGGTGCAACTTCATAGCTTCATGGCTTTATGGAGAAATAATCTGCATGTCCCAGAGAGAACTGAGTATTCAGATATTGTATAATCTGATGTAAAACATGTTGGGTGTGTGTGTGCGTGTGTCTGTGTGCATCTGTCTGTGTGTTGTTGTGCTTGTCTTCGCTTATATGTATGTGTGTCTGTTTGTGCGTGTGTCTGTAAGATTCATTATGTCGAATTGCAATTCCTTGGCCTTTTCCTCATTTTTTTTTTGTCCGAAATGAATTTCTGCCTTGATTTGACTGGCATTACCTAATTCTTTTATTTCGGTTCTTTGATTAGATTTCCCCCCCTTTCTTTTTGGCAGGAAGGAATGGGCAATCTTCGAGTAAACAAAGAAGGAATAAGACTGGAAGGCATATCTGAATTTCTCCTCCCCCTGTATGTTAAAGAGATACAGTCAAGAAAGGTAAGCACGATGTTTATATTATTCCATATGTGATGAGCTGTTCAAAGATCCATGTACATTTACTATAACTTAGAAGGCGCCGTTTTGAAATATTGTCATGTGAGTTCAGTCTTTGTAGACTGTTTCCCAAAGGACTCCATTGACCTGATATGGACGCCATGAATAATGGGACATTAGCATACTTGTGCTAGATGTCACAACCAGTTCTTTCTGTTAACCATCATTTGATAAAGGACTTGCAGGCATGATTTGCCTTGTCATCCAGTTTTGTTTTGTTTGTTGTTTTTTTTTACATTGGAGTTCAAAGACCAAGCAATTTGTAGGTATTACGGATACTGAGAGAAAATTAAATCAACAGACGGAAGTCAACAGACATTTAATTTACATTTCTGAGATAATAAAGGAAATAACAGTGAAAAAAAAAACAAAATAATGCAAGACTGGATGCTTTCAAACTTATTTCTTCTGCTGAAGCTTGATGGACAAGCTGCTATCGTCTGGATGGTTCAAGTGGTGAAATTAGTGTCATTTTCAATATTTTGCCAAGATTAAATGAACTGTTTCTCAGGGAAAATGATCAGTTGTAAAACAACTCTGACAGAGATTATATTGGTCCCCTAGGATTCACATGTACTCCATTTGAGTTAAAAGTAATTTGCTGTATTACTGAGTTCAGATGGTGAAGGAATCTACAGAATACCAGAGTTATGCAAGGCAGAGGATGTGTCTGATGCTTAATGAAATTTCTTACTGAAGTTCCATCTAATAACACGAGACAGTACTGGGTCACCGTGATCCTGCTGCAGCTGGCTACTTGGATAAAAAGTCATTTCTGGTGACCTCAGACGTGAGAAACAAGACAGCTTGTTCTAAGATGAAAATGATAATGTGGCTCTCCAAAGCTACCGAATGGTTTGTCCGAGTGCCTGTATTACAAATGCGCCACATTAGATTCAGGACGGAGAATGCCGTGTAGTGTAACCAGTTAGCTGCCTATGAAAAGGACATCGTGTATTTCTGTTATGTTGGTTGCAAAGGCCGAAGGTGCCTGTTCCAGAAGGAAATAATTTTTTCCAGCAGCAACTAGAGAGTGACCGCACATAAAATCAGAGTAACAAGACTTTCAAATGACACACATGACAATAACACCCACATGAACGACACTTGCAAAAAATCGGTTCACTTTAACCCAAGGTATTAAGTGTATGAGCCTTATTCAGATTAATGGGAATGCTCGTGAAATATGGATCTTTTTATGTGATGGAAATAAATATGTAATAAACAATGTCAGATTTTATTGAATGGCTTTCATGCATTTATAGCTCACTAGAGAAGACCTAGGAGAAAACCTTATTGAATTAAAGGTTTAACATGTATTGAAAGTTCATAGTCCCTTTTTGTTATTGAGAGGCACTTTGGTTACCACATGTGAATTGCTGATGTTTTTCAGCACAGAGCTCAGTGATGGTGCAGCATAATGGTTAGGGGCTCGCCCAAGGTTGCAGGCTTGCACTGCCATTTTACCATTGCTGCAAGAAAATATCCAGCTGCTGGATATTATATATATAGGCTATATATATAAAAAATAGTGTACGCTGCATATGTCAGTATGGATGAGAGCAAAAGGTGAAAGCCTAACAAATATGCCCCCGACACTGCATGAATAACTATGAGATGTTGTTCTTTAAAGAGAATCATCCTGCTAAGGCTCATCTTGTTAAGGTACTGTTCTAGTGTGTGGATGGTCCCCACTGTCTGTAGTGTGTGGATGGTACCCACTGTCTTTAATTTGTGGATGGTCCCCACTGTCTCTAGTTTGTGGATGGTCTTCACTGTCTGTAGTGTGTGGATGGTCCCCACTGTCTCTAGTTTGTGGATGGTCCCCACTGTCTGTAGTGTGTGGATGGTCCCCACTGTCTCTAGTTTGTGGATGGTCCCCACTGTCTCTAGTTTGTGGATGGTCCTCACTGTCTGTAGTGTGTGGATGGTCCCCACTGTCTGTAGTGTGTGGATGGTCCCCACTGTCTCTAGTTTGTGGATGGTCCCCACTGTCTCTAGTTTGTGGATGGTCCCCACTATCTGTAGTTTGTGGATGGTCCCCACTGTCTGTAGTGTGTGGATGGTCCCCACTATCTCTAGTTTGTGGATGGTCCCCACAGTCTCTAGTTTGTGGATGGTCCCCACAGTCTGGTATCAGATCCAAACCGTGACCCTGTTGACTGGCCCGAAGCCCTGCGCGTTGATGCTTAATCGTCCCTAGCGTAGCCCAAGGAAGGAAGTATTTCAGTGGACCAGGACGACAGCATGTGCGTCATCCAACGGCAGTAACACCTGCCAGCCAGGTGGGGGCCCGTAAACCCACCTGTTAGGGCCCAGGTGGAATCCAGCCGCGTCGATGGCCGAGGTCGCAGGTCACGGCAGATGACCTCTTGCACCCGGCCCACCTGTGCGGCAACACTCCTCAAGGCCTGGTCCCTGCTCTCCTTCTTTTCTCTCTCCGTCAAACAAACCCGCATGATGACACTTTCGCCGACACTGAGGCAATCTCCCCGAACATCTGGTCGTTAAGTTCGTCAAAAGTTTCCTAAGTCGTGGGTAATCCTGTGATCCATTGGCACGCGGGGCCTGTGCTGCTGCCAAAGGCCTTTATAATTGTCCCTCACGGGAGGCAATGAGAGGGAAAGAACGCTTTTTGTTTTTCTGCCATCTTAGCCACAACAATCCCAGAAGGTGACAAATATTCAACAGCCTGGGATTTATGGCTTTTTTATTTTATAAATATCTTAGGCTTTCCCCGTGCACTTAACATGAAATTCCTATTTATGCTTGAAAGTATATCAGACAGATATAACTGATAACAGTACCTGTATGAGCATTTAATGCTATTGCTTTCAATATATTTCTATCATTCATAAAAATGTATCAGTAAAACCTATAAATTTTAATAAAGGCATTATGTTATATGTGTTTTTCGTTTGGCAGGCAAAATAAGAAAGAATTAAGTTAATGTAATGTCGGTCAGCACCATGAATCCATAACCACTTTAGGCTTGTTTTCTTGTTACATTTCTTAATGTCTGTTCATTGTGTACTTAACGCTAAACAACTTAAATTTCATTTAAAAAAATCTCATCAAAATTCAAGCAGTGGTGTGCAGTTCATGAATGTTAACTTTTAACGAGGACGATGGGAATTGGTTCAGAAGTACATATTAACAAAGTTTAAAGCGATGCATTTTATAATATTAGTGTTTTCCAAATAGCCTAACAAAAGCATGACAAATATTTGGTTTCTATATTTACCAACCTAAATTTCCAAAAAGAAACCTCTCACAGACATACAGCTAATAACCTGTATCCTAGGTAACAATTTGGTGCCGCTATCCATGAATAGCATTTTCCAAACAACATACTGTACTTAGGTCAAATTGCAGTTGTGATTATATCTGTAAAGCACATAACAGCCTGTCAAAGCTTCATAATTGCTTATGATTTATGGGGGGAAAAGCTGTTTTCGTGTTTTGGTAGGAAAAATATATTTCATGCCATCAGGAAGTAAGATTAGTGCTATGATTAGTTCTGATCATTAGATCACTGCTACGCACAGTGCTAGTCAGTTATAGATCAATTTAAAAAATAATAACTTTTGAACTTTAACTGCAATGCTCAAATTACCTAATGCAATCATTTGCAGTTGCAGCTGCATATTTGCTGCAATTAACCTGGCAGTGGATAACCAAAAAAAGAAACTAAAAGCATATGTGTCACTGATTGCAAACTAATTAAAGTGCTTTATATTTTAACATTTAGATAAATTGCACTCACATCTATTACATAGTAAAAACATTATTTAAGTTGGGCGACATTAGAATGAGTGGTTATTCATTGTTGTCATAAAGGAGGGCATACTACCTTACTTGAACTCACGCTGGAAAACCTGTTTTTAAAAGCCTTCTCTGCTATTTGCTTCTATTTTTCGTCATCCTGAAAATGGTGAACGAAACACATCATACATAATTAAATTCTCAGTCTTAATTTAAATCTAGCAGTTTATGTGGCAAAGAGGAATTGGCTGTACTCCTTCCTCGATTTAACGCTGAATTTGATTGAACACCACCCATTTCATAATGTACATTGTAATGACAATGCAGCAGATATGGTATGCCACAGATGATAATATGCTATAATATAATACGATGTTGACTTAGGATCCTGTCATGGGCAAATATGGATCTGAGATTATGCCATTTAAGAAGATTGTCCATTAACGGGGCTAAAATGCAGAGAAGCTTATGTGTGTTGTGATTTATGGGCCGTATTGTGAATGTCAAATTAAATTGAACTATAGTCAATGTACTTCGACGCTCTTGGAATTCTTTTTCATAAAAGGATTCGATATTCCAATTTATCAAATGTTAATGCGTCTGTATCCATTGTTAATTTAAAAAAAAAAAAATTTTGTTCTTCTTTTTAATGGAAATGAAAAGACACATAAATAACAGATCTACAGGTGTGGCCTGTGGGAATTTATACATTTCCATAAGTGGTCTTTTTCACTGCCAAGATGACATCTTTTACAGCTAAGGTGTAGTAGCTTTCAAGTGTGAAGTGGAGGTCACTTTCTCCTGGAGTTTTGTACGCTAAATAAAGGAAGCATCGCTGCAACGATTGAAATGCTTCAACCAGACTCGACAAAGAGCACCTCAGCGTAGATGTTAAATTAATACTATTAACATTTAAACCATTTAAACTGCAACAAATTGGTCATTCTAGAGATTTTCACTCAAGTATGCGGGTGAGAATCTTTTATTTGATTGATGGATTACTGTGTAAATGAAACACACTTCGAACCCATTCCCATTTTCTATTTTTTTTTTCTTTTTTTAATTTATGTGAATACACTCACGGTAAGCACAGAAATGTAAGATACCGTTAAAATGAAATTTAAATGGCCTTTTCTTGGGTGGCTATTTGATCACTACCAAAATACAAACTGAAATAAATTCTATTTTAATGTAGATTTATGATAATTCTTTGAAAAGTAGTCATTAAGTAGATGATAGGGTACTGCGCCATTATTCCTGAGGTAAGTTCTGAAGTGCATGATGCTAATATTGTGGCAAATCCATTAGGCAAAATATCAAAGTAAATTCAGTAAGAAATATCTAGCAAATAAAATCCATCTCATGTACATAAAGGCAGTTTCAATAAAAACCAATCAACATTCTGTATCAACGACCCAGTGCACCATTAAATAGTATTACATTATGTTTCTACAACAGGGATCTCAACCAATATTGTACTTGTATTTTTAAGTTCTGAACTTCTGACCATTAAAGGTCATTATAAAGCTGTCTTATGTCATAGGGAAAAAGTCACTTTTGCCCGATATCTGCACCACACTTATCTGTTATCCTTGCACGGACAGGAGTGCACCATAGTCAAAGTCAAAAAGTCAAAATCAGTTATATATTTAAAATGAAAAAAATGTAGTCTGATATGAATGTATAAATGGTGCAGACAAGTATTGATTGGCTGCTGAATAAACCCTTTTGCAGGTCTTGCTGTGTCATCGCAATATTAATCATATTTACTCTATTTAATTTTTTTTTTTTTTGTCGATGCAAACCGCTGCAGCCCTTCTTGTTTTAGGAGACTCGGTCCTGATACTGGATGTTCTTATAATCAAAAATTTTCAGAGTCACATTTTCCTTGACCTGTCCTATTTGAGCAATCCCTCACCTGTGTAAATAGAGGTAGAGGACAGTCTGAGAGGCTCAGTCTAGCTGTAGATATAAGGGGAGAACGGGTGTCCTCCAGAAGACCAGAAAGATGAGGTTGAATGGACCTTTACTATCGGAATGTAATGGAAAGAGTCAAACGGACTTAATGGAGGTGTAGAATAGTACTATTGTCAAAGTACTTATTTACCTATTCAGAAATCCTATTCAGGATTAAACCACTGGAAATTAAACATCCTGTTTTAAGAGGGTCTTGTGAGTTAGAAAATATCTACTCTTCAAAGCACTGAATTAAAACAAGCAAATATAGATAAGCCAAGTAATTAAGTAATTACTTCAGCCACAATTCCTGGAAGTGAACAGTCCTTGAAGCATTGGGAGAGGGTCTGTGGTGGGGGGGGGGGGGGGGGGGGGGGGGGCACATTGAGGGAGGAAATCGGGTGGAAAACTGAGGTCAGAATGACCTCAAGACCAAAAGGGACTTGCAGTTACATCAAATTGCATTTATTTTGACATTTTTATCCAAAGCGACGCACAATAAGTGCATAACGAAGGTCATTGGAACAACTGCGAAACACGGGTCCGATAAGTTACGATACTCATTTTGTTACAGTTATTCATAGCCACGAACACAATAAGCCCAGTTAACACAGTAAACATTACTCTCTGACCTAACCTACGCTAACTCAAACTAGGAGGCATGACAAGCTACAGCACCTAACAAGATAATGATGCAAAGTACGACATAAGCGCTGAGAGTTGTCGAGAGTGCAGCGGGAGGCTTCGGTCGGTAAAACGGTGGAGGAGGGAGGAGGTGCGCGACCCATGGTTTTAGAAAGAGAAGAGAAGAGTAGGCCGGTGGAAAACAGCACGGCGGTAGTCTGTGAAAGGGAGAGTGCCCTTTCGGGGAGTGGTTCAGGAGACTCGGACTTAAGGCAGCTGATTCGTGCGCTGGGCTGGCGAGATGCGTGATTTTTTAAAGGCTGAGCGAAAGCTGTCGGGATGACGCGAAAGGCACAGCGCGAGAGAGCGTTCATGGTGCCTGGGAAAACGGTAGAAAAATAAAAATAAGAAAACAGGAATAAAAAGCCGTTAATCGGTCTCAGGTAAGGGGCTAAACAAATCATGTGCTAAACCATTCTGGAGAAAATATTTTTCAGGAGTTTTTTTTATTTTTTATTCCATAATTACGTTAATATGTTAAATTTATAGGTAATCAGATGGTGCGAGGTTTTTTTTCATGTATGTATGTGCATTTTAACAAATGTATTCATGCAGTTAAATATTCATTGAGGCAATTCAGCAACCTTGCTGAGGGACATAATAACAGCTGTGGTAGACCTACGTATGCAGTTGAATATGAAACCTCATATAAATAAATCAACAAATCAATAATCCAAAGTAATGTATGTACAGAATCAGTACAGTAAAATTTCAGCACTTCTATGTGATTAACTTGATGCAACTGCAGCAAAATCCTCAATAACAACTATTAAATAAGTGTACACATATATTGTATATATATATATATATATATATATATATATATATATATATATATAGTATCTTATATATTGTTTGTATTTTCTACTACTCTTGGTTTCTTATTAAGTGAGTTATCCTCTCCAGTGATGCAATTTCATTCACCAATGCTCATAATTGGTGGACAGTCAACAATGCTGGATCTTTATTTGTTTAATTTCCACTATTTTACATCATAAACACGTGTCTACCTGCTGTACACTGTCAAAACTCTGCATCCTCTTAATCCCTTCATTTACCCTGAGCCTATGGATGACTATGAACCCAGCTCAGATACCCTGTTCCAAAGCAAGGCAGTCAGTTAGGGACACAAACTGACACCAAATTTTTATTTGCTATTCTGTTCTAAAGGACTTGAGAGTATGCATCAAGATAGCTTGTAAGCAACTAGTTTGATTTCAGAAACGTGAAAATAAAACATTTTTCTTCATTCACAAATACTGGTGCTCTGTGACTAAAATAAATGTACATGTTAAGTGATAATGTGATAGAAATGCAGAGAAGAGACAGAACAGAACAGAGAAATATTTCAAGCGAATTTTCTCGTTTCGTTTACCTTATTTATGTTTCTAACTCTCCGATATTCTCTCTCAGAGCGACTTACTTCTCTGCTTTCATTTCCTGCTCTTCACAGCGACAGTATCGGTGTCTGTATCAGCAGTACACAGACTCCTGGTGGCCTGTGTCATTTTCATGATCCACCAATAACGCACTGGAGATCACTGCTGATTAGAAGGGCACAGACTCCCGGCTGAATTTTCGGTTTGCTGCGCAAACAATGCATCCCCCCGTCTCTGCTTTCATTCGAAGTCAGTAGACCAACAGCACCTCACAACAGTGTCTCTGGTTGCTTCCATGCTTCCATGCAGACTACCAATGTGGTAGTCCTTCAGTGTTTCAGACCAACCAAGATGCTGGAAAACAGATGTTGTTCGTTTCACGTACCCTTGCTGTATCTTGATTGATTGTAAAGACTTAGAGGAAACACATTTGCAAGGTTATTATAATGCACGTGCTTGCTGTTAAAATTAAAGGATGTCAGTATCGTAGAGTTCTGACTGAAATTGTTAGATTTTTGTCATAATAAAGGAAAATTTCAGAACCAAATGTATAACATTTTAAAAGATTAGCAATGATTAGTCCCCAGATAAAAGGGCCCTTTTAATTCATTTCTTTAATGATAATACTTTTTTTATAATAAAATTAAATCAAAATTGAAACATTCAGATGCATCATATTTTACTGAAAACATCTGCAGCTTGCATACACTATGTAATCACCCATTAGTTCTCGTTTTGTTCTCAAATAACACAAATCACTTCATTATGAGAATCCCTGACCCTAAATCTACAGGCTAATAATGGTGTATTCACACTGTAAACATGGGGTTAGCTGTTGGAATTTCCTTCAAATTGGATCATTTAGAGGGACTCCATTAAGGAAAGTGCTAAGGCTGCTGCTTTTTCTTATAAGTATCATTGATCAAGGTCCTTTTACTTTATCGGCCATTTTAAAGCAAACGCAGTGAAAGGGAAAGTATTCACTTCTTCTTTGATTCAGTTTAGAAGAAAGTAAATGAAGACTTAATAAAAAAGCAGAATTTATGGAGTAGGTTATATTCATCGGTAATTAATGAATCTGTAATTGCAGATAGCTACAAGCGACAATTATCGGGGTTCAGCCAAGGCACTGTGCATCGAGAAAATGCATTAATGTACCTTGTAATTGAAGTGGTCATAGTGATATGTGGATATTTTATGGTTAATAAGAGCAGAATATTTAGTGGGTTTAGCAAGTTCGGTCTCTGTCTCACAGGTTTTTAAGGTGCAATGCTAATTATCTACCTTTGTGATAAATTTAGCCCTTGCTGTCACTGTGACAGTTGCACTTTACCCACACGCACGCACACACACACACACACACACACACATACATAAACACACACACACACACATACACATACACATGCACACGCATGCATGCACACACACATGCGCACTCATACATGCAAACACACACACATGCACACACACATGCCTACACACACGCATAGACACACAAAGCAATCATTGCGGTTCAGTGTAGCATATATTAACTACCGTATAGTGTGTACAATATTTATGATGATTCTACTGTCATAGTAAGAGTACAATCACATATTACTGTACTGAGGAAACAGTGTGGTCTCAAGTGTCACGTCTATCCTGTCACAATGACAGGACTGTTTATGACAGGAGGCTTGCTGGGGTTATTGAATTCATTCAAAAGATAGAGGAAAAAACATCCACAGACAGACAGGTGTTCATGCATTTATTATTGATTTTACCATCACTGCACTGGGTGCTCTATTTTGACCCCAGTTAGATTGTATTTTCAGTGAGCAGATTACAAACATGACATTGTCATATCAAGTTCAAAAAGAGAAAGATTGATTTAATTAGAGACTTTAAATTGCGGCATAAGAATAAGCAAAAACAATGACGGTCATTTGTTTGGGGAACTAGGAACACTGGAGTGAAATGTAGGACAATGTGGAGTGTTGGAATGCAGGAAGACTTGCTCACAGAAACATGGAAGGGCAGCCATTTTGAGAGAACTCTACAGAGGCAAATGGCCTCATTGTGACCTATGCTATAGAGGTCCATATGGGACTGAAGCCAACCCTTTGTTCAATGATCTCTTGCCATATTTAGAAGTTTCTCTGCGGTACACCTTGAATGTTTTTTTTATCTTTGATCCAACTGATTACGTTTCAACATTCACTGGACTGTTGGTCATTTCACAAGACTCCAAGGGCCTGATTTTCAAAGGCATTTAGCATGTGAAAAACCTTTTAGCACACGCAAACCTAATAGCACAACCAGTGATTGGTGCAAAACAAACACCATTACCAATCACTGGTCATGTTATAGGTTATGCGTGTGCTAAAAGGTTTTGCATGTGCTAAAGGTCTTATTAAATCAGGCCCGTAATGCATGTTGGTCTGTGAACATGTGTAATGGCATCAATGAGTTCGTAACCATGTGCTACAGAAGGTAACTTTACCTTCTCAATCTGTAATAAGCCTATGGATATTTCCCTTCACGAGGCTCTTGTTCTTTGGTGGAACAGGCTTACTGTGTGTTTTGTTATGCAGTAGAAGCGACTGAGTGCAATGATTCGAAATCCACAGCAGGCATGGTCACTATACACACAATCCAAACAACCTGCTACCTACAAATAGTAGACTATCCTCCACTATTATCATCCACAATTTTTAGGCATTTCAAATACAGTATTTCTACCTACCTCTTCATTACCACTGGTTTATCCAATTGCAGAAGTGATGCAGTGACTCGTTTTGTCTGTTAAAATAACAGGTTTTTTGGGTGCTTGAGGCTTTTGAAGCTGGATCGTATCATCAGCACCAGCACATCAAATCTTAACCGGATGAAAGAACAAACAGTCGCTCAGTGTGTGCTCCCTGGGTGAGGGATTCGTTATACCGCAAGTTAAGATGAAAATCGGCGCAAAATCAATATAAATCTGATAATGTGCGCTCATTAAACTGCAAGCTTGTGTAATGGGATCCATATCTGGCTTAATGATACAAGACTGGGCTAATAAGTAGGTGACCATGAAGCCAGTATGTAGAACCATATTTACAGGCAATCAATGTTCAGAAAGTCTGTATACTTTTTTTATATACAGAAAAGACAGTGTCAAAGATATGATAGTTTAGCAGTTATTACCCAGATGTAGTATGCTCTGTGTTCATCATTCAGCCCAGTATTCAAAAAAAGAAGCATTTCTGTTTCCTCGTCTGAAAAGGGTAGCAAAAGAAAGTAGGAAAGGAAGGATAGCGCTGAAGAAATGTCTCGTGTCAGATGGGTTTTCAGAACAGCGCCATGAGAGATGAAGCAGAAAATGTGGTCTGGTCATGAAGGCGAGGCTGTCTCTCAGTACGGCTGAGTGGACTCTGGAAACGAGGCTTTCTGCGGTTCTAACGGCCGAGCAAATAGGAGCGACGCTTATGACAAGAAACACCAGCAAGCTCTGGGACAAACGCAAACATTATTGCCAGGGTCATGTCCACAACAGCCCCCAAACTACTGTGTCCTCAAAATATGTACTGTCTGCTAAGCATATTGCCAACTGTTTGGTGTGTATTTTTTTAGTATATGACTATGTAAGATTAGTATGTAAGATTATACTAGAAAAGATTTCTATTTTTCTCTGGAAATTGATTCAAAATATTGCACTGGCTAATAGTCCATCCACTTAGCTTTGTGCTGACTGGGCATTTCCAATGTTGAGGTCATATCAGGTATTTCCTGATGTATCCGAAGAGGTGAAGTTAGAGTTGTCTTCTCAGTGCTGCGCTTGGTGGCGGCGTAGTGTCGGTGTTCGGGAACTTGGCTTGCGATACTGATGCTTTTAGGTTTGATTCCCAGGTGGTGCGTTTCCATTGTGCCCTTGGGCAAAGTACTTAACTCGAATTGCTTCGTTTAACATCCTACTGTATAAGTAAATTTTACATTAAAAAGAATGTGAAATGTTCAAGTCGCTCTAGATAAAGAGTGTCTGCTACAGAAGGTAAAATGTAAATTATTGAAGCGGAATATGTTTTCCTAATATGAGGACTTTCCAGAATTGCTGCGACACGGACTGCACCGTAAGCAATTTAGAAATGTCAAAATTGTGTGTCCACATTTCCTTTAAAGTGGACCACAGCCAAGCGCTCTGTGGTTTCGAGGACCGTCTGAAATACGTAGGACGGTTACCGTACGTCGCTCCACTGTATTTCCACACATTTCTTATCTATGAATCGATATTATTTACAGCATGTGCACTGTGTGCGGTAGCTTTCCTCTCGCGTGGCTGTATAAAGGGACAGCTCATATTCATGGCCTCGAAACCCGAAGCCCCTGACCAGGTCCTCTTATGATTACCTTCTGCAGATTTGCACTGGGTTGCAGATTCGGTTCTGCTGCTGGCAAAGGGATTGCAACTCCGCGAGCACTAAAGGTACAGCAGGGGATCAGGTGAATTGAGATACTGCTGACTTTGTGGGGGGAAGTGTGCAGTATTTCTGACAGGTGGCTGCTCTCTAGGTTGTGGTGAATGGCACAGATGTAACAGATAGCACACTGGAGCCCCAGTACATGGATTCTGTTTAATCCGTGCAGTTTTCTTGCACACTAAGGCAACTTGGTTATGTGGGCCTGGCTTGCCTGTTAATGCCATAATCTATGTGAATGCTGTGATAGACATAAAGCAAAGATGCAGAGGGATTTAAAGCGAGATATACTCCAATGATCAATAAAGCTTGTGACTGTAAAAATGTATTAATTTCGAATCAAATGTCATTTATGTCGGTGCAATAACATAAGCACCATTTTGTGATGAATAGCAAAAATATTTTGGAGCATTTATAGTTAAAAAAAAAGCAGCTTTTGTGCAAATCTATGCTCATTAGAAGTCTCGCACAGTAAGTACACCAGTGCTCTGAAATGACGTAATCCAGTTCTAAATTTTTTTAAATCAGAGAGTTCAGAGCTGACAGTGATGTCAGAGTGGGGGGGGGGGGGGGGGGGGCGAGGGGGGGTGGAAGGGGGGGGGGGGGGGGGCGTATTTAGCATGTCGTCTCACACCAGTACGTCAGCTGTCTCTGCCAGCTGTTTGACTGTGAGACATCATGAATATTTCCCCGGCGCTGGGGGGGGGGGGGGGGGGGGGGGATCATGCTTGAAACATTATATTTAGCCTGGGGAGAAGGGGCCGTGCTTCCCAGGGGGGGGGCTCACGTTCAGCCCTCCTTCTGTTCAGAGCTGCTGATTTTCATACCCTCTCTACCGTGCAGACAGCGGTATTTAACAGAGCAGGGACTGTCAGTCATAACAAGAGGGAGGTGGGGGATCGGGGGGGGGGGGGGGGATTCTCCAAACCAACCTCGGGGTCCAACTCTGCTCCTCATTCTCAAACTCTGCCCCCCGTTCTCCACCTCTGCTCAGATTCATTAGAAGGGACGTCTGTCCTAAAGCTCTTGCATGTGGAGCAGAGGACTTTCTTTATGCTTGTGTTATACAGCTAACGTAACAGTCTACCTTGTAAAGATATTGGTTCTTTCCAAAATCTGTGAACTGGAAAAAAATAAAACTGAAAATAACTTAAAAAGTTGAGTGCTTAGTAGACCTCCCTGTCTTCTCCAGATTAGAGAATATTTTTTTCACCTAGTCATGTTACAGTTGTCACTAATATACTTATAACCTTACTACCTGTGTGTGTGTGTTTTGTGTCCTTTAAATGTTTTTACAGTATATATTTGTATTCCTTGATTCGTTGTTGTAAAAGAGAATGTGATAATTCAACTCACCTGGTTAAAAAAAAAGATTAAATAAATTAACTGTGTAAAACTGTTTCACAGAATTCCTGCTTTAATTCCAGAATTTCCAATAATTATGTCTCTGATTTTTATCCACAAATTACTATTCTTAACTCTCAATAGAAATCGGAAACCTGCATTTAATCACTTGCACCCTATAATTACAAACTGAAATGCTCATTTGAATGAGTAATGTGAGGGTACAATTTATAAAATTGGGGGTATGAATTCAGAAATTTCAGACCTGAGGCAGCGCGCTGTGGATTTGAATTGGCAACGAAATACAGGTGAGGCGCAGTGCAGTCGGTCGTGGCGGATTATGCAGAAGCACACTGGCCAGCCGTTTTCGGTCTGCCATTGTTTTCCCGCACTTCAGATCTTGGCTGGGGGAGGAGACCAGCCGCGGCCGTGAGTGACGGTTGGAAAACGTTTGGCCCTCAGCCACGGTCACGTTCGAATGAAACCCCCCCATCTCCCCCAACCCCCCAACCCCCCAACCCCGCACCCCGCCCCCAAAGTTCTCTTAAGCCTTTCTGAAATCTCTGTACTGCACCGGACGTCTGAATCCTCTTAGCGAAGCCAAACGTGTGGAACACATATTAAAGGCATGCGAAGTGTATTTCACACATGAATGTGCGAGACGCAGTGACGTCATCGACAGGGATCCTGGTACTGGAGGAAACCTAACAGCCCACTTACTCCATGCCTTCATCTGTCTTTGTCAGGTCTGCCTGGTGAATGCACTTCACAGCACAAAATAGTAATAAAATTAGTATAAAAATTCCGTAATTAACATGAGCAATTAATAATAATATAAAAGAAGCATACCCAAGCAGTTAATTTCAGTATGTATTGGCTAAGTTAACCAAGAACCAAGTGAAATATTTTGACACTTATATGTATTAACTTTAAATAAAATTAATTTAAATAAAAATTAATTGCAGAGAGTTCCACAGAATACAGTAGACCACAAGCCTCAATCCGTGGCTTATTGAAGTGCTTCTCCACTTCTCCTGATCTTCGGCACTTAAGGGCAGAACCCCACCTGGGAATCAGCTTTTCCTTTCTGCACGATGCCTAGGCTCACGCTTTGATGAATTTAGCTCGCGCCGCGTATTTCATTAACCACCCGAATCTTGTTAACTTACAGTTTCATTTACTAAAAAGGGAAACAATCGCTGTGGACTCGCGTGGAATCTGCTTTCAGATTTAAGTGAGCCTATTAAAGATAATCGCTTTTTAATTCGTCCCTTGGAAGATAGCGTTCTCTTCCGCAGCATTCCGTAGGCTCGCTGAAACCGCGGCGATTAGCAAACGGGCGCTTGCTAGGGGAGGACATTACCGCTTAGTAACACGTCGCTCGATCTCCGTGCCACACGGCCCGCGTAACTCCGCCTTAATCATGACGTGGCGACTTGTCGTTACCAGCTGTGACAGCGAATCGCAGCTCAGGACAAGCTGTCGGATAGCGGGTCTAAGTGAGCGTGATTGGGACTGTTGCCCTGGCTAATTAGCCGTGTGCTGGTGCTGACAGGCTTGCGGGTGGTGGGCGTACGGGGACAAGGGGGTCCCCACAGGTTACGTCAGCAGCAGCAGGAGGGGAGGGGAGGGGGGGACCCACAGTGTTGGGCCCCCCACCAGGCTGGGTCCCCTCTGTGCCCAAAGAGGAGAGCATCAAGGCTCCATGACATCACCAACTGTGTCCCTGGTATTGGTTACTGAAAGCATCTATTTGCCCATATACCAAAGGTCTATTGCCCATATACCTGGGCGTCATATCACTGTCAATCAAAAATCTAATCAAATCACAGTTCGTTTATATAGCGCCTTTCGTGCAAGATTGCAAGACGAAGCGCTTCACATAGTAAAGATAAAGAGATCCACAAAACAGCTACAGTAACACTGAAGACAACAGTAAAAAGATAACAAAAAATTAAAATAATAAAACCATCAATAATGACAAGAATTCTTGTCAAAATGTATCCAGGAGATTTCACAAAGCAGTTTTAAATGTAACCGCTACAAAGCGAGCGCAATATACGCTATCTCAGCGTAATGACCTCGATCATGAGCTCAGCTATGTTTCCATGACCATGCCATACCACACATACAGTGTTGTGGTGCTGGCTTTGTGGTGTATAGTTCATGTAAAGTGTTACTGGTCATTCTTTCACTGTGTGGCTAAAATAGGCGAATGGATGATTTTAAGAAAACATGTTTGCACCTTACATTTGGCTAAACCCCTCTTTTTGCACAAATTTATTATTTTATTAAACTTGTTTTGTTAAGCTCATAGTAAATCACCTGCAATAATAGACTATTGTAAAAACTTATTTATGTACGTAAACAGGACAAGTATTAAATATGTAAAGAAATATAAATGCCCGTACAATAGATAGCAGGAAATATTTATAGCTGTGTATTGCTTCATTATTGCATTTGAATTGTTTAAAAAAAATGATGGATGAAAATTCATCAGACTTGGCAGGAAAGAAGAGAGATATTTTTAGATGGAAAATGTGGAAAGAGAGAATAAGGGAAATACTTTTACATAGCTGAGTGAAATAAATGATCTTGCGAAATGACTAGTCGGTAAGTTTAGCATTTGAAATGCTGCCTTTATTGTCCATTTCAACCAACCTGGATTATACCTTTTTATCGATACAATTTGAAGTGTCTTAAGAGAACTTAACATTAGCTTTCTCATTGGTGTTCTCCAAATATGGTTTTGTGTGCATTCATATGTGAATGTGCAGACACTCTTTGCTTTTGGAGACAACTGATGATGTGGTTGTTCAGTTTAAATAAATTAGTATTACTGATGTTAAATACTGTGTGATTATATAATTGATAATAATGATAATAACAGTTATTTTATCTTTGTTTATCTTGCACTGAATCATCACATCTATATTTTTAAAGATGCTGAGAATTGCATCGAAGTGTAATTGATTTTGAAAGCCACTCCCAGTTGACTCTTTGACCCTTGTTCATGACTGACAATATTACTGCTGGTATTTATTCTTATTCTTATTGTTCATTATAATGACGCCAATATACTAACATTTGACACCATTTATTGGAATTCACACAATCAAATGTCCCAGTCTGCTAATTTCAAGTTGTTTTGAGTTCCACTGAAAGGCTTTCAGATGCAGACTCGCACCTCCGAGTTAAATGTGTTTGCGAATAAAATCGAAACGAGACAATGCCATTAACGGACAAAAACTAAACAAAGATGTCTGGATTAATCAAAAGATGTCTGGCATTCAGAATTGTTTGCGGTGCGTATTTTAAATGTCGCCCGAGAAACCAGCGGGCCTTAAAATAGCGCAAAGCAGGTGTGATTTATTTTTTCCCTTCAGAAAGGTTTTACTTGGTTTAATAAACATGAAAAAGCGGTGTAAGGAGGATAATGGACAGCAGGTGCCCAGCTGTTGAATGAATGGGCTGCTTTCGTTGAGAGTCTCCTTGATGGCGTGAGCTCTTCTTTTCCTTTTTAATTCACCAAAATGCAGCTGCGTTTGAATGGGCAAATCCAAGGCAAATAAAGTACTGGCTGCGCTCGCATTATCTTTTTCATTACAAATAAACGCAATGAATGGGTTTCCGGAGGTGGGGGATAAAATCAATACGCAAACAAAACAAAACTAATGAAATAAATAAATGAATGGGAATAACTGGTGATGCATTCGGATTATTTTGTTTCATGGGTGATATTTGGGCGCATTTTTATTGTGTCTTTCTATTTTTTTTTGAAAATGACATACAGCCAAATCGTTTTTATTACGGTGATTTCGCTAGCTTGAGTCTCAGCCTCTGTATCACGGAAGTTTGTGTTATTGTAAAGAATGCGTTCACACACGACACAGACTGCATAGATCTTTCCTGTAACTACTGTACAGTAGGACAATGGCAGCAAATGGCAGCAAATAGCCTTGGGAAATTACTATATGTGAAGAAAAATGCTCCACATCTATGTTGGTATGTAATGATTTTTCCAGTTAATAGGCATTTGTAAAGTGAGAGTGTACTGAAATTGTTGAAAGGGAATTGAAGGTTTTCTTATTGTGAAAGAACTAACATAACTACACACACACACACACACACACACTGTAAGGACTGTAAGGTCTGTAAGGTCTTTAATGGTACTAATAACAAGATCACTAAATCAAAATGCAGCCTTACAGTATGTTTGTGTAATAGTTGTGCCGTTATTTCAGTGATTAAGCCACCTGTCAGATTGGTTGCAACAATTCCAAATCCACAAAAAAATAAAAATACATCAATATGTTTTTGCTTTTCTTAGTCGTGTAGCTTCCAGCTGCCAATTGTGCACCATGAACTCTATGAAAAGTCCTTTTTATAAGGGAAGATGGATCAAATTTTATATAAATAAATGTTTACACCATTCCCATGGTGCACTGCATCCCAATTCTACGCCTGTTACAGAGTGACTGTTGATTTCAGCAGAAGGAGCGTTTACACATCTCCCTCACCCTCGGCACGGAGGGCAAGCCTGCCGGGCCCGCAGCCATGGCTACAACAGCAACTGATGCAACGCACGGGAAAAAATGTTTCAAAAGCAGGCGTGATATCGTATTTAATGAATTTTCTTATCTCCCTGTCTTCCTCCTTCATTCTCTCTCTCCCTCTCTGCCTCTCTCCCTCTCTCTCTCTCTGCCTGTCTGTCTCTCTCTCTCTCTTGCTTTCTCTGTCTGTCTGTCTGTCTGTCTGTCTCTCTCTCTCTCTCTCTCTCTCTCATTCCTGCCCCTCCCTCTTCCTTTTCCCACTCCTCTTGCTTCCCTAGGACAGTCCACTAATCTTGCAGTCTGATAGGAATGTGACCTTGAACGCCAGAAATGACCTTGGGCAGCTAACAGGACAGCTTACTGTGGGTGAGTACACCATGGGATGCACCGACAATAATGTAGTCATGCAGTCTTTTTTTTGGGGGGGGGGGGGGGGGGGGACACAGAGGACACTCAAATGTATTATTTCAAACATATGTGTGCTTCAGATAAAGTGAGAACCCTGACCTTAATTAAAAGTGATTATTTCCAGTGTACAGTATGGACTGCAGCAGTTGGTACACACTTCCGTTGCTATTGTGTGTGTGCTCGTGTGTCTGTGTGCATCTGTGCGTGCGTATGTGTGTGTGCATGCGTGTGTGTGTGTCTGTGTGTGTGCGTGCGCACGTGTGTCTGTGTCCGTGCGCTCACACGTGTGCCAACTACAGATGTTTATTTAAGTCCCTGATGAGGGACTTCCAGGGCACTGAGGCACTTCCCAGTACTCAGCTGCCACGGCCAGCCAACTTAGGAGGTTTTCAGGTTTGAAAACAAAGAGGCTGAGGTGAGCCTCGATCCCTGCCCTGCACCTGCCCCTGGGTGCTGCCCCAATCCTGCCCTGTGTGTGCCCCTGGGTGCTACCCCGATCCTGCCCTCCATGTACCCCTGGGTACTGCCCCGATCCCTGATCCCCGCCATAAGGCCTGCCCCTGGGCGCCTTCTGGACGGCCTCGATTCCTGCCGCGTAGTCACCAGGGAGGTCTGTCACACAATGCTGAACCTTTATCTGCCATCTCATTTACATCCAATTTAATTAAGCTTCATAATTACGCTCCTCTTACAAGAACAAAAAAAAAAGTCTTTTTTTTTTGTCCCTAAATACTTAACAGAAAGTATGACACAGCATTCAATTGAAGCGGGACACTGTAATGGCTGCATTCGCCTGCATTCCAACCCAGTGGTGATCTGTCTGGGACGTAATAAGCAGTCCTGTGTCCGTTTACGTTAATTATTAAACAACAAACGAGTGTATTTTACAACACCCTTTTAAACAAGAGTTAAGATGCTTTTTCCTTTGTAAACTTTTCTCCTAAAAAAATATGACATGGATTAGAAAAATTATTAGGATTCGGAATCATATTTATTGGCACTGATGTTTGACATCCACAGCAGATAATGCCTTTGAGTGGGTTACTAAGTGATATGAAATTATCTACGGGCACTGGTCCTGTAACCAATTCCTAAGTGTGGAAGACAATTTTATTGTTGGTGCTTCCTCCTAGCCAACATCTCATTAATTTGAAAAAGAGTCTGTCGGCAGCTATTTGAATTGGGAACATAAAAATGAAAAGTGAACTTGTTCTATTATAGTACACAAACTTCAATAAGGTGATGAACTGTATAAGCAGTAATCTAGTCATGGGTTGGCATAAGACTGAAAGATCTTTCATGGCGGTGAACACGTTGATCTCAGAAGAAAGCTGGGCAGGCTTTTACTCGCTCTTTTTATATATTTTCTGTATGTAACGGCAGACATTGTTACCGTGACAACGCGGAGTAGATGCAGGCTTTTTGACCCGTTTCCTTGAAAACCTTCCAGGGCCGCCAGTTATTTTAGTTTTGGGCAAGGCCTAAATTGAAAGTGAAGAAAAAATTCTTATTCACTCCTGCCAAAGTTCTTGCATCTCCTGAATTAGATGCCAAATGATAGTCCACTGGCCATGTTCAAGTATACCTGACCTGTGCCGCATTCCCTCGGAGTTGTTTGTGTTTTTTTTTTGCTGAATTTTGACAGAAATACTTGACCTTGGATCTCTCGCAGATATGAAAGAGGTCAGCTTCCCCCCCCCCCCCCCCCCCCCCCCCCCCACTCTCTCTCCCTCAGCACAAGCTGTTCATTCAGTAGAGTTCATTCTTTTTACAGCACTCTGCTCTGTGTGGCAGCGATTTTGAAAACAGAGAAACATTATCAATATTACATTCTACATCCTAAGGATTTTTCCAGAGTGACTTACACACCGTACATTCTTTACATACAATCCATGTATTCAGCTGGATATTTACTGAAGGACATTTCAGGAATAGTGCTACAGTGTATCTACTGTATGTTAATTGTTTAATTTCAAATTATAGTGACAGTAAGGAAAAGGCTCACCAGAATTAACAACTTACGTAAAACAGAATTTTGACTTACACAGGTAGGGAGTTACTGTAGTTACTGAAAATAGTGTAGCTCCCATCTACCAATACGGATAAAGTCAAGAGAGTGTTATTCATAGTGTAGCTCTTCTATACTAGATATTGAATCTTGCATGTTCTCAAACAGCTGTCTTTCCTCATCATTATTAGATTACATTACACTACGTTTATTTGGCAGACGTTTTTATCCAAAGTGATGTACAGTAAGTGCATACAGAAGGTCGTTGGAACAACTTCAAAACACCGGTCCGATAAGGTACAATACTCCTTCATGAGTTAGATTAGATGAGTATTGACTGTTATTAGATGATCAATGTGTGTTATTAGATGATGTGATGGCCAAGTCAGACAAAGCTGATGCACCAGTCCGCTGAATCCAAAAAACTGGTGTAAGCATAACTTTATCTAGCAATGATGTGATAGGGTCAGATAAATAACTGAAAACAAATAAACAAATGAATAAATACAGATATATAGTTTAATAGAAAATATATAATAATGAACAATAATGGTCAACTGCTGAATGATAGTTAAATAGTCCATGTAGTAATATTATAATCAGAGGCACATATATTCCTTGTTGATACAATTTTTTTTTTAAATATCAGACTTTCCTAATTAAATTATTCAGCGCACCCAATACAGAGTGAAATTATGCGCACGGCAACGGCCCCCCGGCTGCCGAGGGTGTTACTGGCCGAGTGTAATTATACCGCCGTAAGCTTGCATCTGCACACGCTCGACTCATTCATTTTTTAACACGGCCACCGTCATCAGCATCAGCATTCTGCATCGGCAGCTGTGGGAGGGGGGAGGACTACGGCGGGCGAGGCCGGCAGCACTTGTCTGACTTTTTAAGGCAATCCGCGCCCACACCACCCTTCCCCCCCCATTGCTCCACACTGCAGATTCTTCATTTTTTTTTTTTTTTTTCGGGAACTGCATTTGCATCACAATCACACCAAACCATTCGGTCCATTTTGTTTCTCGTTTGAGAGTGATAACATTTTAAAGGAGGGAAATTGATAAGATACGGTCGCATACTTATCCACTGCGCAGTTGGAATGCATTATTTGGAAAAATATCTAGCCGCCGTTCTCTTTGTCTCAGATATTTTCTTCTTTGAATCACATTCAAGCAAATTAATTCTTAATATTTATAGACAATAAATAAGCTCTCTTCAAATGGTTCTGCAAATAAACTTAGGCAGAATCGTTCAAGCAAGATATTTTTTCCCTCTTGTCTGATTAATGTGGGTTCTAAAAATGGCCTGATGCTTTTCATTTTATTAATGGCTGTAATCAAACTTAGATAAACAATTAATCTTTCAGTGGTCATAAATCAGTAGGATCTCACCTGAAGTGCACCAGTGCTGTAGGATGCAATTTCTGTAATATTTAGCTTTATTGCTCATATTCACTGGTGGCCTTATTTTCGGAATAATTTATTTTCATTTATTTAAATCTCTATAAAACACCTGGAGCTCATTGCTCCTTATTTATTAGCCACCATTTCGAGGCCTATATTTTCAGAATTCAGTAGTAACAGTTATAACATATACAAATTATAATATAAATGTTCAAACAATTATGATTCCATAAATACACATAAAAAATGACATTGATGTCAGGATTGGACAACATTTTTTGTGCATTGATAGATCTATAATAACTAAATCTAACTTCTGCAGAGGGAATTGATACTTCAGACTGTAGAAAAAGTGTTGATGATGACAAGTCAAAATGAATTGATGTACCCATCATGTATGGTTATATTTTCGGTTCAGTGAGTTCTACGTAAGATATTCTCAACAAAGATCTAACATGCATTCATTCCTTCTGACAGACAACAAGGTCACTCTCCATTCTAGAACACTGACTTAGAATTTAGGGGGGGAAAAAATAGATAAAACATTCCAGAAAACCTACTCTTCAAAGGGTTAATTCAAGAAGGCATGCAATACCAAAGGCATCCACAGGGGGGTCGCTCAGCCAGCCGGTGTCTCCATTTTCCCTCCTTTCCGCACGGTTTACTGCATAGACACAGTGCCAGACGACTGCAAAGCAGGCACAGCTGGTGCGGACAGATTGCAGGCACCCTGTTGACCAGGACGGTCACTACTGCGTGATAAAGTGGGGAATACTCTGCCAGCTGAAACCCTCCTTCCCTGGGTGATGTTGTGACCAACTGCAGTACATATCGCCTCCTAGTACTTACAGCCACAGTCTACACTGACAAATTCAGGATCCCTTCCCATCACTGCACTCAGCAAAACTTCCCCAGCTGGTTACATCGCACACAAGCCAATGATCTCTTATTTGAACCACAATTACGGGCCCCTGCTTATTTCATTAAATTCTTAGTCGTTTTGGTTGCATTGTCTAATGTGTCCCCGTTAAGCTGCAGAATATGAAATCTCTAAATCGTGACATTTCTAAAAATAGAAATATCACCAGTAAAACATGCAAGTTAGATTTGGCTAGAGATCTGTTGTTGATTCTGGATTTCAGTCAAAGCAGCCAATCACCATTGATCTACTATTTGCATAAACACTCCTAGCAACATATAGTTTCCTGTTCGTATGCATTCTTGAACAATCGCTGCAGGTACACCTGCTGAGATTCACGGACAAGGCGAACAGTCACATGATTGCAACAAATACATGCTTGATTTGGAAAATATGCTGCTATTACTTTGATGGGGCATTTTTACTCTCTTCAGCTACAATTATCAGCGACAATAGTAAGAGCTTGGACGTAAGCTCTCAATGCACTTTATAACTCTGTACCTAATTAGGCGGCCAGGTACACAAAGTCTTTCACAATAGTGAGAATAACATGATCGCTGATAAAAATCCAACCAGAAAAAGGTAAGAGACTGCAAGCACTGCTCAGCTCATTGTTTTCTTTTAGAAAACCTTGTAAACATGCGGTAGATCTTTTGAAATAATATACAATAGCCTAAAGTAGAATAAATGGGGACCTTTTAAACTTATTTTTGAGCCAGATATGGAAATGTGAGAGAGAGAAAAAGAGAAAAAAACAGTATTACGGTCCCAGAGGGTGTTGTGAGTTTGAAACAGCTTTTGTATTTAAAGAGAATTGTTTTCTTAGGAACACTTTTTTTTCTCACCCTTTTATCTATAACGGGATTTAATTGCCCCTGGATCTTAAGTGGCTATGATACTTTTGGTTTTATTCCATTAACTATTAAATTTAATTAATTCATGTAGCCGTGTAGCCAAAGAGAACAATAACTGCATATTAAGAGAGACCTCATTTATTTATTTTATCAAATTTTACCTCATTTACTAACCTGATTTTTTTAGACAGTAAATTACTTGTTACAACAACAACAAAAAAGAACATAAAAGATTGGAAACCATTAAATAAACTTCTTAAAACTCTGCACCCACAGCTCAGCTAGAGAAGGCCCTGTTGGTAATTTAATCAAGAGCAAATTGTAACCCAGGATCGTTCTCAGAGTACAGAGGAAAGTCCACTCCTCTTTAACTAGCTGCAGTCATTTGGAACGTTTGGAGGCCATTTTAAATGCTCGTTGTTTATTCATGGCGGGTGGTTTTTTGTCAGTCTGGCAGCCGTCAGTACTGCTGCCATTTGTCCTGTCAGTGGCAGTTAGCAGCACCAGGCTTACGGTTCTTCCTGGGACCGGTTGACAGTTTGAATTTGAATTCTGTGCTCCCGTTTTCATGTGGTTTGCAATGATGGAGTGATTTTCGCTTTTTTTCTTCTTCTTCTTCTCCTTTTTTGTTAGCGCGTACAATTTTCCCCAAAAGCAGCAGGGCTTCCAGCTTCACAGAGCTTCAATCACATGGCTTATTGGGTGACAATTGCATTTATGCACTGTTATTATGTTGGTAATTTTGATCTAATGTTGCCTTTAACAGTCGTCGCAAAAATTCATGTTTGCGTCTTCAGCTCAGTGAACCACTGTAATGTGCAATAAAGCCTACATTATACTGCCATGTCTTAATGCCCATTATAACCATCTATGACAGTGTGGGACGGGTGTCATGACACATACATTACAGGGAGTGTCGGCTTTATCGTGTCTAGTTAAAAGTAAAGTGTTAAATAATAGTGTGTGTATCTTGCTCGTTCAGAATCTTGTGTGCGTCCCCTCCTATTTGTTTCTTTGGTAATAATTCTTAACATTTTACTCAGCGTCAACGTCTGAGGTTATGCCAAGACGTTAGGATTGTTTCAAAGAGAATATTGAAGAAGCTATTATGACATCTGTCACAGGAAGAAAAGCTATTTCATATTTATATTGTGGTTCCTGGTCATGTGTTCTCAGGTCATGAAATTATATTTTGGTTTTAAAAATTCGGTCTTAATTCGGTTAATTCATTTGATTTTTCACTATAAATATGTTTCCGATAAAGGAAATCAGGACCAGTATGATGTTTTCAACTAGAATCTTGTGGGTGTTACTTTCCTTTATTGATGATTCTGGTGCCTGGATGCTTTGATCAGCAACCCATTGCAGACATTTGTGACATGATCGTCTTAACTTAGGATAATGAAAGGAATCTCTGAAAATAGCATAATCTCTGAGTCACTTTTTTATGGAAGAATCTTTGTGGCAAACAGTACAATGAAGTAGGAATCAGCTTGCTGTAATTGGCCACAGTGGCTTAGCTGCTACAGGGGACCACAGCAACAGTCCTAATTGCAATAACAAATGTATTTTGTTAATTTATTTTTCATAACACACGCAGAACCGCATGCATCATTAATGTATTGTCTTTTTATTTGTTATTTTATCTGTATTATTTTAGTCCTTTTTTCAGTGGGGAAAATAAGATGCTGAGCAAAAACCAACTATCAGCCAAACAAACTTTTTGAATTTGCTTGCGAAAGTCAATGGCAGACATTGCGAAATCGGCACAAATGTCAAGCACTGCCGTGTTCCTGTCTCTCAGTGTTTGCCCTCACTGTTTCCCGCTGATGGTGTGGTGTCACCGACCGCGTGTGCCGTTTCAGCTCACCGCTGAACAGGGCCATGCTTTTTTTTTTGATCTTTTAGGATCGGAGATGGTGGAAGCACAATGCCAGCGGTTCGAGGTGCGGAGCAGCGATGGAGAAAGGGTGCTATTTTCGGCCGACGAAGAGGAGGTCACCGTCGGCACAGAGAAACTCAGAGTGACAGGTGAGACCCTCAGAATTCCCCCCAGAGACCCCAGAATGGATTTTTCTACCTGGATGTACGGGACGTGGGGGAGATCCAAGGGGGCATAGATGTCCCTCACTAGTACATTCAGTACCATTACAGATGGAGCTCTGTGTAATACTGTAGATCTGATCGATTCACATTCACAGCAACTATGCGTACTGTGAATCCAGTGATTTCTGTTCAGACTGAAATGCTCTCGTCAAACTATTGACCCTGAAAAACACAGGGAAGGAGTTCCATTTCCGTAATCAATAAATTCACATATCCATCTTCATATTTCTCATATCGTATGTTGAGGTGAAAAAAATACTGATAACTTCAAATTCTTCATCGCATTTGACAGGTAACGATTATCTGAGTCTAATCCTGTGACCTCGATTTGAGGTCAGACGTCTGTTTGACTGCATAGATTTGCAAGGCCTAGATTGTGAATGACTGTTATGTAGCTGAATGGTTCAGTAGGAAAAGCAATAATGTTAAATTCAATTTTCAGAAAATTGAGAAACCTAATCCTTAACATTTGTTATACTTGTCTCACCATTGATCTTTGCATAGCTGACGCACTGTCTTCTCTGGCGCGTTCCTTGCACTAATACACACAGTCATGTCAGAGTGCAGACTTTTTCACCTTCTCACTGACATTACGTACATTTATCTTTGGGATCGTGCAACTGGAAACAGCCGTTTAAATCAAGTTGCCAAACCCTTGATAGCACCATTATGCCTGTGACTGCAAATAATTTTACATATGTTCTTCAACATATTATTCTGTGCTCTTGTGTAAACTCATAAAGCCTGTTGATTTTACACAATACCAATCTGACATATCAGTTTTATGACAACATTCTCTGCAATTCTCCCTACTGCACCCTCTCTGTGCAGGGATTCTCCAGCGTGTCGTTGCTATGGGTTACAAGTACTGTACGGGCTGAAATTGTCTGGTATTCAGATCAGTCTGGCGACTGAGCTGTTAGGGGTCAGGGGTGACAATGTGATTGTACTTTGTTTTTCTCGCTCCACTGTTTTCCCCAATTACTCAAACTGCCAGTTTGATCAAGTGAGACGCATTGAGGCGGAGATGGGGCCGGTCGTCAGGGCCCAAATAGATTTGTCCCAATCTGTTCGCTGGGTCTTTCAAAACACGGGAGGGAAGGCTGGATGCTATCTGGGAGGTTAGGAGGGAAGATATCTCAACGTTATGGGGACTGGGCTATTTTATTTACCATTTGAAACTTTGTCTCGCATGTTGCAGAAGTAGTGGCAATAGGGATTTTGCATTCCATGTTCATGGAAGTATTGAGAGACCAGAAGCATTTGGCCTCGTTTATTTAAAAAATGTATGTGGACTTTGACATGATCTTTAGATTATTTTTCTAGTTGTGCATAAGCCTGATTTATGGAATGATCTCAGATTGAGTAAAGCTGTGTATGCTCGTTGAAAACAATGCAATCTGTGTCTTACACACCTGTAATTTATGCATTGCACCTGAACTTCAGTTAGAACACATACTGTATGAACACGCTTTGCAAACATTCATTGCCTTCTAAATACACACAGTTAAGACTTGGGCACCTAAAGCATGGATTCGAAAAGAAAACAAACTTGAAATTTATTGAAGAAGGCATTACTATGCTGGCACAGTGCCCACCATGAGGGTTCACGCACCCCTCTCTACCCTGCAGTACCTCTGCACAACCACCAGGAAACGCACACAGTAGAGGTTTAAGGTATAAGTAACTACTCTATTGTGATTTTGGGCATAAGTAAGCGGGTAAAATCTAGTATGACCGCAAGACCATTGTATAAATGAGGCCCCAGAGTTCAGTAACAAGTTCAATGCTTGTCTTTAACCTCATATCAAACTTTGTCAAAATGTAAATGCTTCATAATAATAAACGCTTCGCGTATTTATGCCAAAGTTAAGGGCGAATGCTTAGCTAATCCAGGCCGGAGACTGTGCACTGCGAGATAAGCAAACACATTAGCGCTACTCAAAACAATTTTGCTCCCACTGTCAACAGTAATTCAATTTCTTCTGCTTTAGTCTGCAATGTTGTCTGATTATTGCGCCTGATTGGTCTGTCCTTTGCAAGGTGTTTTTTTTTTTTTTTTTTTTTTTTTTCCCCCGTTGGTAGAATCTATTAATCGGATTAGAAGCTCATTTTCATTTTTAAATGTTCAGCGTTCCTATAAAGGCATCGGTACAATACAAATAATTACACCCTCAACTGTGAGGGACACGCGCAGCAGCACTGGCTGTGCATGATTAATTGTGGAGTAGGGCCTTCTCTGTCTGTGTGAACTCCCAGCCTTCCTCCCTCAGAGCAGAACCATCAAAGACACACTGCGAGCTCAAGTGAGAGCTATTTAAAATGAGTCGGAAGCAGAAATCCTGTAAGGACTGCTTTTTTTGCTGTATCATCACAACGCCCAGGTCGTCGCACCAGCTGCTAATTGTCCAAAGGGCTGTCGAGGGGCTCAGTGAAATGTTACCTGAGTGCTTCTGCTCCTGGCTGCTTTTTGATTTCTTGCGTATTTCGAATCCTTCTGCCCAGCTTCTGCCAGCTTGCTGGCCCCACCTAATGGCAACTCCGTGCCCTCGGCTGCCACAGGGCATAGGCGCCGGTCCGAGCACTCCGAAAAAAGGTTGGGGATCACTACCCCACATTTGATTTTGAAATTTGTCATTTTTTTTTTCAGGTACCGAAGGCGCCATCTTTGAGCACTCTGTCGAAACGCCTCACATTCGAGCGGAGCCATTTCAGGATCTAAAGTAAGAGACGCTACAGCTATACATTGTGTCCCTAAAATGAATTCAGTCTTTGCCACCAATTTGTTCTCACTCGACCAGTATGTATTGCCACATATGTTAATGGACACAGAATCTTTTGTGTATTACCTGTGATCCTGATTGTTATGTTTTGCATACGATAAACATCCAAGCAAGACAGAAAGCAGCCATTGATTTATTGGTAATGAATGTAGGATAATTAAATCAGGCAATTACCTCATTATATGAATCGTCTTAAATAATGATTGAAATGATTGACAAAATGTGAGCAAACAGAACTAGCTTCCTAAGAATACAAACTGTACTTACCCACTGCATGAAAATACACTGACTTGGCTTACGCCATTTCCATCATCTTACTTGGGATAATTCTTCTTGACATACATTATGAATGTTACTCTTAATATTTCAAAAATATTAAATTGATTGTTCAGTCAAATGCATGAAGTGTACCATAATCAATTTTGATCAATTTTGCGTGATTTCATTTTGTTTAAGTTGCATTTCAGCATATTTATTGAAACCATTCAGTGGATGAGTTGCATAACAAGACATATTTCCGAGAAAAAAATGGAAACCTTTTTCTCATGTCAAGCACATTTTCCGTCTCCTAAAGTGGGCAAATTATACAGTTGAAGTAAATGGAACATGAAATGGTTTGATAGAGCCTATTAAAGGCTAATGACTTCTGTTATAGCATCTCTGAAAAAGACATGGAAATCATACCTTGTTGAAATTAAAATAGGTATTACCCTTTCCGAGAGAATATTTGGACTTCTGGTTTTAAAGACCAAAGAGTTTAGATTTTGTTTCTGTCATTTTAACTTTAGCTACATCGCTGTCTGTGTAGGCTGAAATAGACTTTTGAATTTGCTTTTACTTTTTTTTTTACATTCATGGCATCTCTCAGTTCAGTTCAGAATTCTGTTCCTTTTAAACGACGCCACGACATTTGAAAATAAAGACGTCCAAAGCAGCATTGAGAATGTTGATGCTCTGATTTGTGTATGAGCCTCACCAGCTAAATGGTCTTCTGTCCGTTCTGCAGTGCTGTAACTAGAGAAATGGGTAGAGTGTTTCATATTAAAATATAAATGGAGGGCAAGTGCCGATGCAGTAGTCGGATATGTTTTTAAGCCTTTGTTGTTGCTTATGTACTTCTCCTCCACATCTTTACCTTCAAAATGACTCATTGTTATGATCACATTCATGTCTAAAACCCCTTGATTTGTCTTTGTTTCTTGCCTCAGCGTGTCTATTTGAAAACAGAATGAAGGGGGAGTGTTTTCCTTTCTACAAAAGTACAGACATAATTTCAACTTCCGAGTCTCCAGGCATACTTCAATTTGGACTTAGAAATGCAATGTTTATATTTTGATATGTAGCTATTTTAAAAATCTATCCCAATATAAAAAAAATCTACCACTGCAAAAAAACGTTATGCATTAGTGGAAATTGTATAGTTTTATGAAAGTATTTCCTTTTTGAAATTAAATTGTGAAAGTTGGCAGTTTGTTTTTTGTTTGTTTGTTTTTTCTTCCTTTCTTTTGCAGATAAGAGAACATAGTGCTGCCTAGCTTATTGTTCTTTATTCCCACTGCATCTTACCTCAAAATCCCAGTCCTCTCTCACTGAATAAAATCCCAGTCCTCTCTCACTGAATAAAATCCCAATCCTCTCTCATTAAACCCATCAGGAACTCAATCAGGAAACTCTAGCAGAATCCCCCCCCCCCCCACCCAACCATGTTTTATCCTCCTTTCTGTAAATCAGATGTAATGCTTCCGTGCGAGGCAGCTAGTCATGCTTATAAACAGTGAGGCGTCAGTTTCAATGGGTTTAATTCTGTGAAACACTTAGCAAAAGCTGTTAACTTGAAAATGCACATTGCGTCATGATTAGCTGGAGGGTTTGACCACTGGGGCACCCTCTAATAAAAGTATAATTACTATCTTTTAACTTCTACCTCTCCTATGGGGGAGAGTACTATCAACCAAAATGGCCTGTTCTCCTGCTTGAGTCTTGCTAGAGTGCATACTGACCATCAACTAGTCCTGCTAACTAATGCTGGGCATAATGAGATTGGAATCAATCAAATTGCTGGAATCAAGGGGGGTAGGGGTCTAATTGAGACTGACTGAGTGGTAGTTTGCCATACAGCACTGCAAAGCTAGGGTCTGCTTTTGTTGTGATTTGTAATCAAAGGGAAGACCCAGGCATACTCCAATAACTCGCAAGACAGTATCGCATTTATTACAGACCAAACATTCCTGTTTCCCATCCTTCCACAGAGGGACTGATTTAGGCTGGAAAGACGATCAGAAGCTTAGGTAATTGTAAATGTGATACCTGTTTGGGAGTCCTGCAGTGTGCAGGTGTTTTCTTCATACATTTACCTTTACAGGTATGCAATATTTCCATCAACTTTTCCAGTTTATGAGGCAGGCATGAATACTGATGTTGTCATGATCCAAATTTTACAGAATTACTCATTTTAATAACTTAGATATCTATGTTCTATGTTCAAAATTTTCTTCTCCCTAATAGCAGCAGTCCCACAGAGATCATATGTTCAAGAACGAATGATGATAAAGTTTTAATTGAATTTTAAAAAGCACCAAACTTTCTGAACTTTCAGAAATATTTTTGAATGTTACTCAGGAAGAAGATGATTATTTTTACATTTACGCATTTCTGTCCCAGAATTCCTTCGGCATCTATTTTGCCAAAAGCAAAAGTACCAGCATGTTCTGGCAAGCTATATTTACAATGGCAGTTTGATTTTCACATATTTTTACGGGCCTGAAGGGTCCTACGATAAATGGATGCTCTTTTTTTTTTCTTTTTTTTTTTGTTGGATCAGCTCTCTCCATATTTCATTCATGTCCCTTTTGCACTGAGAGCAGTGCATCATGGGATTCCCACAGCTGGCCTGTAGTGAGGGAATTCCCTTGTAAGGAAAGTGATTTCTAGACGATGGGTGAATCTGAGCATTGTGAGGTGAACTGGGGGGGGGGGGTCTGGGTTGGTTTTTTGCTTTACAGGTGTTCCTTCCATTATGTAGTGTGTTTTACAGGGTGTTTTTAAGCCATCAAAACCACCCACTGTGCCGCACTAGGCTATGCTGTTTGCCATTGGTAAGACCCGCGAATCGATTGAATGGAGAACAGCTAACCTGCTATCCCAGCTAACGCAAAACATTCTCACAAGGCTCACAGCATTCCGGCGAAAAATGTTCCTTGCAATATTCCAAAACTAAAATCAATCTTGTCTGGGTTTTTTTTTTCACATAACAGTGACAGCAGCAAGAACTAGAAGTCCGACCCACGTCCCCCTTTTTCTTTTTTTTTTGCGTAATTTTGTTTTTTTTCCTGAAGACCAGGAAGCAGGATTTCATATTGCCGGTCCCTGGAAGGCAATGACTGAAGCCCAGAGCTATTGCTCTCTGTCCTTAGATAAACAAAAGCAGTTGGTGAGGTCAAGCTCTTGGGACAGCATTCAGTGAAAACATAAACAGTGTACACACCTTCTGGTCATAACATATTAACTAACATCTGTTAGAGTTTTCTTTCCAAAACAGCACAATAAGCAATAATTTTTTTTTTAACACCATGCCACTTTGAATCTTAGCAGCTGCTGTAGCGAGCAGAATTAAAATGAAGGCAATAGTCTAAGAAATATTATTATGGGATGTTACTGGCCTGAGAGTCTATATAAGGAACAGAGGTATTATGGGCATTATGGGAGGTTTATGTCTTAATAAATAAATACTAATGAATAAAATATTATAATTCTTACCATGACTTGTATAATAATTACCACAAGACTTAAAGGAATATATTTTTATTGCAAATAAAGCATTTTGTAAATTTGCAGTTTAGACATTTTAAGGACTTTTTTTAATACAGCATTGTTTGCAAAGCATTCCCTCAAGGGAACCACAGCCAAATGGTTGTCTTTCCAAGATCTCATCTAATCAAATCAATCAAACCTTATGCTCACCATTGTTAAATTATGATTTTGCAACAAACTGTGGAAAAATGATACAGATTATCTAGGAGTAGGTATGAGAAGAGTGGACTTTAATTGGTATGATGCTGTCCTTCATAGTGTCCTTGACATGTGTTGCACATACACAAGCCAATGCATGCCACAATCTCTGCCAAAAAGATATCTCACATTTTATCTGTTAGGCAATAACAATGCTCTTAATGATTATCCCCAGAGCTTGTGTTTCTGTGGTGGAAAGCATGCATACAGTTACATGCATCTTGCTGCATCTTTGTGGAATTAACCAGAGGCATGCTTTAGACACTACAAAAACGATCATCCATTTCAGAGAAATCTGTCACAGGATCATGGTGGGAGTCAATCAGGCGTCAAAAATGACACACTTTCCTCTAAACGTAATTTTCTTGCAATTAAAAAAATGTATTCATACAGTGCTTCTAAAAGAAATGACACAGACAGAAGAGATGTGCTGACAAACCATTGATGGCACTTGTAATCGGTAGCTACATTCCCCATCTCTAACTTAGAAATGCTAAACTTGGACATCCATCTGAAAAGGCATCCTTCCACAGTTCAGTGGCCTGAATCTAAATTCTAAATTCAACCCGCAGCCAGTTAGAGGGACAGAACGGAATACTGATCCATTATCTACTGAAATGGGCAAAATGTAACTGGACCCATATAAAGAATGCCTCTTGGTTCGGTTGACATTGCGAACGTACACATGCCCGGTTCAGATGTACAGTACCAGTTGTCTTTAACATAACGTAAGACGAGAACAGGCCGTTCAGCCCAACGCTGCTCGTCTATTCTAGGGGCAGGCGACATAGCTCAGGAGGTAAGAGCGCTTGTCTGGCAGTCGGAGGGTTGCCGGTTCGATCCCCCGCCCGGGGCATGTCGAAGTGTCCCTGAGCAAGACACCTAACCCCTAATTGCTCTGGTGAATGCGAGGCATCAATTGTAAAGCGCTTTGGATAAAAGCGCTATATAAATGCAGTCCATTTACCATTTACCATCTATTCCTACCACTAAACTGTACGTAATGTTTAGTTTACCTAAAAGCTAGATAGTATCTAACACTGTATCAAGCCGGGCCTTGAATAGCCCCAGTGTTTCTGCCTCCGCTACTTTGCCCTAGTCGGTAAAATGCCGAATGCGTGTGCCTTCAGGTATCCAGAATACAGAGTAGAAGAGACTTGACGTGTCCTTTTGGTGCATTAAAAAACATTCCCGGCTTCGCCCATCAAAGAGATCTAAATCTAACTGACTGAAAGGGCTAGAAGCCCGGACAATAGATTTCTTGTACAGCAGCTCTAATGTAGAGAGATTACAGACACATGGCTTTCAATCTCCCGCTGACCTTGACATGATCTTCACATGCACTCTCACCGGTGTCAGAAGAAGACGCCGGTGAAGAAGCTTTTTCTCTCAGTTTTTCCTGCTCAGGTATTTTGTGAAACAAAGAAAAAATGTCGCAATCATTTCTCAGTGTGTATCCAACCTTTCTTCCATTTAAATGGTTTGAATTCCTCCTATTGTGCACGGATATTGAACTAATTAAAATTTGATTTCTATAGCCAAATATTATCCTACTTTATTTCTTTGTGCAGTTAACTAAACATGCTATGAATGATAAATAATGTGAAATTACTGTATGCTGCCACAAATTTCACGACTGAATCCCTGAATCACGCTGGGAAAAAGTCCCATTTGTAGGATGCAAGCATAAAATGCCTTCCAAAAGTTATTTTAAAATGAATTACGCACCTGTTTCTTGTTATTTTTCCCAGGATCGCATATAAATGCACACTAATTCACACTGAGCAGTGGAGGAATAAGGACTGGGAGATTGAGTACCTGCCCTGGGGTAGGGTTTCATTTAGGACCTTTAATATCACTTCACCAAACTGTCCTCACAGGCAAAAGCTCCTCTACTTATTTAAAATAAAGGACCCTCACCAAATAGAGCATTAGAAGAGGAAAAACATTAAAAGCAAATAAATATTAATGAATAGATATTTATTGTGCTCGCTTGACCTGCAATTTATGTTTCCACTTTCTGTCCATGCGCAATTCAAGACCTTTGTTATCTCCAATAAATTCAGTTAGACTGCATGTTCATTTCTAAAAGCTCTCCAGAACACTAAGGTTTTTTTTTTTTTTTTGTTGTTTTTTTTGTTTTGTCCTGGTGTACTCCTCTAATTGTTCTTTAGAAGTTTTGATTTTACGAATGACCTGTCTGCAGTCTCTATGGTGACGCATAGGATCAACAACAGGGCCTAGCTCAGAGAAACCAAGTTATTTTCAACAATAAGATCTACCTGTATCTCCTATGGATGTTTTAATTTCCAACTGTGGCCTCAATGGCAGTGGCTGTCCAGGGAAGTTTAAGGAAATTTCCGTTCAGAAAAATGAATTTATCGTTCATTTATTTATTTATTTTTATCTCACTCACAGGATATTGTGGGTTCTGTCAGATTCAGTCTTGCCAAATTTATCATATTTTCTGTGCCCCTAAAGCATTTTTGTGACATTGTCTCTGTTAAAAAGCACCATACAAATAAAAACTAATTAAATTGAATTGAATCATCCCCTGTGGAAGGCAGGTGATTCAGTGACTTTCAATGAATCCAATGTTGTGCCAAGTTCTGAAATTTGTTTGACCGTGACTGTGTTGGGACACCCATTCAAATAAAAAAGTAAAAAATCTAAAGTAACTCTGAGTCAGTAGGACTCATTGCATGTTTTGTTAACATAACTTTTTTCTTTGCTCTTTCCACAGTGGAATATCCAGGCCATTGTCATTGAGTCGTCATTTGGCAATTTGTTCTGTAGAAGTATGCCTCTTTAGATGCTGTTCCCTTACTGACGACAACATTTTTTTTTGTTTTTGTTTTCGTAATGTTTGCCCATTTTCATTTCCCGAAGTAGCTTTCTGTCTGTTCTTCGCAAGTAATGATGCTGTACAGCAGGCTTGTGGCAAACTTGTCTCTATTAATGCTTTTTTCACTGTGTCGAAAAACATGGCAAGAAGACCGTTATCTGTGATTTGTGCTTCTCCCATTTCCCTTATTGAATGACATTGCAAGCTTTTATTTCTTCGTGTGCCTGGCCAAGGAGGAACCATTTCAGCCTATAATGGTCATTCATTTTTTTCTGAAATCTCTACACTCTTTTATTCTTTATTTCGCCAATGCCATAATGACCGCCAAGTAGAACAAAGCCTTTCTAACCTCACAGAGTGGTCTGAAACTTTCTAAGCAGCATTAGAAAAAACCTCCCAGTTCTTCATGTACAAACATGTTTAATAATTGAATGTGCTGGCGGTGTGTTATTGACAATATCAATGCAGAAACGGCAGCACTGGGTTCTGCTGTTGAGAACTGCAGTAAACATAATGCATAATGGAGGCTCAGTCATGACAGCCTGTCAGGTGTGCTCCTTTCTCCTCTACGCATCTGAGGAATGGCTTCCCAAGAGCCCTTGCAAAGGTGCGTATCTAAAATTTACTGCGTCATAGAAAATGGCTCGGTGACTTTTCAATCTGCGGTCACAGTCTTCCTGTCTCCTTCCGTTGTTGCACTTCCAAAGACAAAGATCTGACTTGACTGATCTGTTTTTCGAAAAAAAAATATCCAGAGTGACACCCACTACAACAAGAGAAAGGGAGCTCCTGGAATTTCGCTCACAAAAATATCACGCTAAATCCGATTCGCCAAAATGTCAAGGAGCTCGTCCTTAACATCTTGAATGCCGGGTACTTTACCAAACCTGAGGGTGGAGTGTTTTCACAATGCTTGGCCATACTCTGCCAATAGCTCAGCCACAGAAATGAAATTCAGTTGGATTCTGTGGACTTTTTTTTATACAAGAACGCTCAAATACGTATATATTTTTTTGCATATTTGTGTATTAGAAACCTATGGACATGAAATTCTGGAAATAATTGTTATTCACAGAAGAGTTCACCTCATTTATAGTAATATAATAAGATAAAATTTAAATTTAAATTGGGGTCTGCTGAATCAGGAGCGGACTGACCACTCAATGGGTTTCAGACGTGTAATTCAGCACATTCCAATAACTATTGATATTCAAATATACATTAAATCAAAGCCAGATGCTGGTTTAATTGTCTCCAGACCAAATGCTTAATGGAGATATGCATGAATGAGCAGAAATTTCCTGGAAATAATCACATTCTCACGAGTTTCAATCTTGCGCTCAATCATGATTTACACGTATGGTTTTCTTATTATAACGGTGATGGACAGTTAATTGTAGCAGTGGGCGATGTGGTGGTGGTGGGGGGGGGTCTTTGGCCTAGAGTACGTCCTCTCCTGACCTTTCAGTCTCATGGTAATAACTTCAGAAAATAACTTCCTCTGTTTCCCCTGAAGAATACTCCATAATGAAGGCCGTACTCGAGTGTCCGTGATGCAGAAAAGCTCCTCCATGCTTTCGTTTCATTGTGAATTCATTGTGATTATTGAATTGCCCTTTTTCTGGGTCCAGCAAATCCCTGCAAAATATTACAATACGCTGAAGGCTGGATTCTATTAGCAAAAAAATATATATATATTATTCCCACTTCCTGCATCGAGCCACTGATGCACAAAATATCTCTGACTCTGGCACTTTTGCTAAGGGCCGGTAGGGCTTGATCAGTTGCCATGATACAAGGCAGAGCGATGCCCTGAATGCTCCTGAAGCCGAACGCCCCCCCCCCCCCCCCCCCCCCCCCCCCCCCACTGGTAAAGAACACGGAGGCACAGCGGGTCATCACCTGGGATGACCTGGGACAGTCATAGTGTCACAGTTCCTGCTCCTGTGCGCCTGAAGTCAACAAACAATTAAGCTTACCTGCGTGCGGTTCCCCTCAGGGGGGCGGGGAGGGAAGGGGGTGTGAGGGGTGGGTGGGGGGGGGGGGATAACGCTCCCCTCCATACCCAAGTTAAATGTTCTGTGTGGGTGTTTTTTTTTTAGGTTTGTTGGTTCATTACCTCGTGGTAATTTGCATATATGCAGACCTCCCTGTGTGTTGCACCTTTGACGCCCCCCCCCCCCCCCCCACGCACCATATGTGTGGTCGTGCTGGGTACCTGTGCACCCCTGGCTGAGGCACAGCTAGCCGTCCTGGGGTACAGGTTTCTGCTCCACAGGTGGCCTGGCTCACTCTGCATACGTTCTTAATATCACACTGATTTCTAATGTCTTGCTTGGTGGTCTGAAACCAGCGGGATAAATTGCTGCAGAAATCTGGCTCTGATTCTCTTGCACTGCCTCTATTTTTTTATTTAAATTTTTTTGTATGTTTGCTTTATTGGTTTGTATTAGTTATATTGACTGCTGTATATAGACCTGCTTGTAGGAGGCCGGATTGAAGACCTGCTGTATATAATTTCCTTTTTCCTTTTTTCCCCTCACTTTTAATATTTATTTTACCCGTGCAGAATGATCTAGAGCATAATGAGCAAACACATGGGTACAGAACAGTCAGGAAGAAGGAAGTAGGCTTTCATGGCTGTCTGTGTACAATCTTTTTCCCTTGTCGCACATTAAAAATGGAATTGCATTACATTGGAATCGCAAAGCGACTGTTTAAAAATACTCTTTCTCTGAGCGCAAACACCTCGTCGTCTTTTGTCGTCGTTACAGAACATTCAGGAGACAGGAATCAAGATGAAAGAGGAACCCGAAATATAAGTTTGCCTATTAATTATCCCGTAAGGACGAAGTGCGCCGACTTTGAATTCCCCCCGTGTCTGTTCCTGTTCTGGGAGCTCTTCTCTTTGCCACTCGCGTGATGCCTGAAGGCGAGAGTTAAATGCTCCGCAGCGGAGCCCGAGGTTTCCCCGTCAGGGTGACGATTCCCACATTTACGCTTTAAGGATCCGTCTACAGCACCACGCCGCCATCTTTCTCAGGCGGATACATGATATCGTCATGATATTAGGAGTGCAACTAAGGGCCGCCCCACTGCTCTTTTAGGAAGAAACCTGAGAGAGGTCTGAGCTAAAGCCAGCTGGTGTCACGCGTAGACAGTTCGCCGCGAGCGGTATTGATGATTTTAATATCCAAGCCTCTTCGGAGGTCGGGATTCTGGGGTTGCCGGTTCCTCTCTCTCCGCTTGGAGGCTTATGTAAAAATAGACAAACGCAATAAAGGTGTCATTTATAAGTTGAAGGAACTGCTGAGTAATGATAAAAAGTTTACTGCGTTTATCACATCTTTGCCTTGGATGACTGTAATGCTCTTTGTTTTACTTGTCAAACTGCTCAGTGGGTTCCTGTGCACACAATAATCAGCTTTCCGAATTCTCGCTAGTACCGGCTCGTGTAACCCCATTACCCCTTCTCAAAAGATGCAGCGCTCTTGGGTCCTTGTTATGTACAAAACTGATTACTAAATCTTGCTGCTGACTTGTAAAGCCCTGTGTGGATTTTAGCCCCATTTACTTTTGGTACCTCCTGCAGGGGTCATTTGCTTTACTTTTAAGGACTTAATTGGTTGCTTAATAGTTCTTTTACCGTTCATTCCTGTCCTAATGGTTTTTTATTGCTCTCTTTTCAGTTAAGTTAGTTGTTATTTTACCGTCCTTTGTATTTTAAACAGTACAATATCCCGCTATTAATGCCGTATTTTAGCATGTCATTGGGATTTATAACAGCGCTTTATCTGCGAAGTGCATTATCATACTTGCCACAGAGCTAAATAATGGGGCTGCAAGAGCAACAATACCTCTCACGTGGCATTTAGCGGTTATTCATAAGAGCAGAATTACCTTGTGCGCATCGTTACGGCAGCCAGTAGAGAGGAGCGAGAGCATCGTGGCGCTAAATCAGAATGTGCTCAGGGCAGGAGACGTCGGGTACCGTTGCTAGGCAGGTTTTGTTTTTGTCTGTACTCAATTAAATACAGCAATGCCAATGAATATTTATTTAAATATGATACATAAGTACGTAATACAGAGAGACTGAAAGAGAGTGAGAGAGTAAGAGAGAAAAAGAAAGAGAGAGAGACTTACATGGTCCTTGCTATGGAAAATACCAGAGTAAAGGAGCGTTTTTTTTTTTTTCAAACCACGGAGGACTGTTTTTAAATGGCAGCCTAAATTTATGTTGCCCATACAGAGATACCTGGACAGATTGATCACCTCTTTCTTAAGCTTCACAGTCCTGATTTCCAGGTGATAACAGCCGTAAATAACAGGTCATGTGCAGGTCGAAGGCAGCAGACTGACGTTCAGTGCATTCAAATGATGAGCTGGGCTGCTACAATTTGGTCCCTGAAAGATAAATGACAATTGCATAGATTGCTAAAATGTGAAATTAAGAAGAATATTTCCTTCATATGTCCTTGTGTCCACAAATGGCTGGCATTTCAATTCTGCATGGTACCTGAACTTTAAAAAATGCAAAATAAAAATATTTCCAAAGTGGTGCATCTTGTCAGATTCACGGTAACCAGTTACATTCAGCAGAGTTCTTGATGGCGATTTTACCTTTCAGTTAAAACATCCATCTGTCCAAATGTCAGAACTCCAGTGTATGACGGTCTCTGTCTTTCAGTGTTGTCTGATTTAACAATGGTGACCGATGACGCATGAAATTACATGTTTCAAGATTATATTGCCATTACCATGGGCAACTTAGAAGTCCAGGAATCATTTGCAATGGCATGTTCTTCTGTTTTAAATGAATGTGCTGGATTGAGAAAAGTTCATTATTATGGAATATAATCTTTGACACGTTCAGCAGAGATCTGAATTTTCCAGTAAAGATTTATATCAATTTCATCTTCATAATGCACTAAAAAAAGAGTAGCATTAGAGCTCACAAAATATTCATGGCACATTATTACATGCTTCAGAGAGCACATTGTAAATAATGATTTTTTTAAACTGGACATAATTTATTGCTCAGTGTGTGGTGGCCGTACACAAAATTTAAAATAATGTAGCCTCAAATATACACTCTGAAATAATGAATATATCAGTAATTTAAATTTTGTGATTAACCACCATGCACTGTGCATGATTAAAATAATTTGCAGCTTATCAGTTATATTTTGATATGCACTTTTGTATGACCTGTCAAGCACTTAGCAAGATTAATTATTAGATGTTAATGTTTTATATGGATTTTATATCATATTGGTATGCATGGCACACACAGTACTGTACATGTGTCATGCATATGAATATGGTCAGTGGTGCCTGCAGCCCTATGCCAGTATGCACTGTGCATACCGTCACGCCTACACAGTTGGAAAAAAAGTATTTAAACCGGTTCCAATCTCGGCTGAAGAAAGAGTCCGGCTGAAACCAGTTTAAACTGGTTAAGCTGTGTTACCAACACTTTTAGCTGGTCAACTAGGTGTTCACCAGCTGATCAGCCTATATAGTCAGCCAGTCCACCAGTGTGACCACCAGCTTACTCTACCAGCTTAACCAGCCTTGACCATCTTGTCCAGCTAGAGACTGGCTTTAACCAGCCACAGACCAGCTACGACCAGCTAGAAGTGTCGAAAACAGCGTGGCTTTAACCATTTTAAACCAGGTTAGAATCCCAGCTGGCCTCAGCTGCAATTTTCAGCAGGGATCCTATCAATAAAACTGCAGTAGGATGAGGGTCGGAAATTCACCGTTTGGAAGTGACTGCTGCTTGTCCTCCACCATTAAGCTATTTATAAAAATGATGGTTGATGATTGATGTGTTATTTTTCACGTCAGACAGCTGATTGGTTACAGACAAAATAAACCAGCAAAATACTAAAGACAGTGGTTGCTAGGAGAGCGAGCAACTGGTAGTTCAACAGTAACTAAGAAGAAAGCAAGACTATTTGAGATCATGAGATAATAATGGAAAAAAACAAGATAATGAGCAAACACAAACTAACAAGTATATGTCAGTTTGTCCATAAAAGTTGTACGTTAGAGAGGGATAAATCAGCAGCCTGAGCTCACAGTGCAGCCAGAAATAATCAGTGTAGTTTGTGTGGGAGTTTATTTCAGATTAAGTTTATATTGAAGGGTCCCAACCTTACATTCAAGTATCATTTTGTATGTTATTTGTTTCTTATTTTGTTGTTTATGTTACGGAACAGTGTTATAAAAAGAACCAATTATACCACAATTTTGTTTGTTTGTTTGTTTGTTTGTTTGTTCTTTTAGAATTTTGAATCTGCTGACAGTTTTGTCCAGAAGAGCACATCGTTTTCACAGCCATCCTCTTGAGAATGCCATACTTTGGAAAGGTTCTTTATATACAGTCCAGGCAACAGACAATGTAAATTTTTCTCCCTTTTCTATACATTTTATTCAGCAGCATAACAATAGACTGCCCATGTATGAGATATACAAGTGTGTATAAATAAAAAGCCAAGACCTGTGCAGTTTACAGAATAAAAAAAATGCTTCAATCTTCCAGTTGCAGTGTTAAGAACTAATATTTAATAATGCACAATTCAGCTTTCGCTCTGTGTGTGCTTGTGTGTGTTTGTTTGTCTGTGTGTGTGTGTGTGTGTGTATGTATGTGTGTGCACTTGTGTGGGTGTGCGTACGTGCCTGTGTGTGTGTGTGTGTGTTTGGGTGTGTGCATGTGTGTTTCCCTTGTTCTGTGTTGTTTTACATTCTTCTTCAACCTCACAAATCCTGTACTTCCATTACTCTTAAAATATTTATGTTTCTGTTGCAAGGGTCGGACAGTTTCCGACACCATGACATCTACACCACCCCGAGCACGTTGTCAGTCGAACGTCGAGCAAATGACTGACGCTGAACGGGCTGATTTCAGTAACTGAAGCGTTGGCATTATTTGGCTTTTTTGCTTCTTTTACTCGCATTGAATTTTAATTGCTAACATTATCTAAATGTAAATCCCGGAGTGCAGTTATTGCTATTCATAAGAAGCCATTTCCTGCGCTGTTTGTTCTAATGCTGTCAAAGTTCAGCTAAAGACGTTTGAATGTCCCATTTTTAAAGAACGCTCATCAAATGTTGCTAAAAAAAAGGTTTATATTTATTCATATTTATATGAATTCATGGAAACAAATGTTAAACTGAAAATAGTGGAATTGCACTTGCTTCAGTAGTCAAATGAGATCTTACCTTATTGTGAGGAAACCTGTAAGCTGAACCAGACCAGAAAAATACATTTTAAAAAACTCCTCCGGGGAAATTCAGGCATTGTTATCGTTTATATGAAATTATGCATCATCTATAGCTTTATATATCTATCCGTATGTTTTTACAGCTTGGAACTGCAATACCGGAGGCATCAAAAAATCAATACATTCTTTGAATTGTTATACACAAAAGCCCACTCAGTATACAGCCTCCTTAGATTTAAGCCATAATTGATATCCAGCATGTTTTCACATTCAGAAGGCTCATTCTTGAAAATGGCTTTCAGATGCGAACAGAGAGAAACAGGCAGATAGTTTCATGGTTTCCGGAGTTTTTTTTTTTTTTTTTCTGGTTTCCCCTGCCGAATCAATGGAGCAGCATGACAGTTACATTTAAACTGTATCTCAGGAAGTTTAGAGCAATTATCCCTCCAATTTCACTTTTGCGGAGCTGACCCGAACTGTCTACTTCATTATTTAAAAGATCTATGGCACAATGTGGTCTGCGAAGTCAATGCCGCGGAGACGGAAAAAAGAAAAAGTATTGATGCTCGTAGGCGTTTTAGATGAGGTAACTTTGTGTCCGTCGATGCTTGTTTCGCAGGCTTGAATCTCCGACGCGGACGCTCACAATGGAGGGGCCCAAAGGGGTGGAGATAAGCGCGGACGCTGGGGAGCTCAAGGCTTCCTGTCGAAAAGACCTGCTGCTCCAGTCCACAGAGGGAGAGGTAAGAGTCCACTGACGGGTCCTCTGATGACACTTTATTTGAACCCTTCATGAGAATCAAATTGAGTCGGCCATTTTGAATTGTAGACTTAGTTATTACACTTCCTAATCATCACGAGTGGTTCGATAACACTTTACTTGAACCCTTTGACAAAAGGCTGACATAACGCTGTCATACACATGACATAACTGCTGTCACATGATGGCATAACAGGTGATGACGTCAGTTTAATGTCTAATGGCTTTAAAACTGTCATCATTTTGGTTAGAAAAAGTTGTGTCGTATAAAAGTATGATCGTTTTATGTCATTTGACATAAAGTGACATCATCTGAATTGTGTGGCCCATTCATGGCTGTGGCCCTAAATGAGACCATGTTCATGCCAGCAGCCGACTCTGGCTTCAGTCAGTGTTCTGGTCAAGCGTTAATAAATCGAAAGATGAACAAGGTATGGAAACGCCCCTTGTTATATGCGGACGTTTTAGGTTTAGACTCTTTCACACAGGATCAATTTTGTCAGCAACTCACCCACAAAGATCAATAAAACCTTAAATATAAAAAAAAGACTTAAAATAAAATTCATTGAGTTCAACATTCCACTGCACTAGAGATTTCCATTAAAATCAACTGGAACCCAGAGCTGACTAAACAATCTCATCTTGTGCATCCAGATTGATTTATCAGTTACCTGGCTTTCCCCTCCAGCGGCAGAGATGGATTCTCCCCTAGGCCCAACTGAGTACCAAGCAGCAGACATGTAAATAGCTTCTGAAGACAAAACCTCCATCTCACCTCCCACACCTTGCGTGGCCATTTTGAGCGATAGACAAGGGTTGTCCACGTTGATTAATTAACGCTGAATATGATACAGAGGAGGGAAAACTTACTGAAAATCGCTTCTTTTTTTTTTTTTTTACAAGAAAATAAGAAAGCAGAATCACATGCTTATCATGGAGGACTTGTGTGAATGGTCAATCATTCTGATCCATTATTGCTTTACTACTGAAGACTCGAGCTTAACCACTTGACACCTGTGTGTTTTACAGTGTTGGAAAATCACACTATTAGAAAGATATAAACTGTTTGAAATAAAATATTTCCTGGTCCTTTTATTGAAGAAGATATTTTAAAAACAGAGCGCAGCAGTATTTTATTTTTTTTTAACACTGAATCATTCTCCTTTCAAACTTTGCCATGAAAAATTGTCCAAAATAAATATTTTCTCTTGGAGATGTGAATCAGCACTCAGGAAAGTATTGCCTGCTACTTTTCAACAGAAATATTTGCCAAATGAGAGAGCGTCCATATCTTCAGAAAACCAAAAACCAGACAGAGGGTAGTTTAGTCTGAATGTCCTGTTCACTCATAAAATCTAATTAGCCTTTAAAAATAACTGTTACTAAGAATGAGCCCATAGCAAAAACACAATGATGCACTGCTGGCTGTATCAAACATAATCGAAAGAGAGACAAAAACATATATGACAAAAGTAAGAGGCTTCTTATAAGCTGCCAATTGTCAGTGATTTATTTTTTCTTTTCTGATGTGTGTGTATGTGCAGAATATTCGCCTCGTCTCTGGCAAGAAGGCTAAATGACTTCAGCAGAATAATTATTTTTCTTCTGCATATCTGAAGAAATGTTCATTGCTCTCTTCTTGCTTCATTTCATCCTAGGGATAGAACATGAATAAACAACAATTGAAGTTTAAGTTTGTGTTTATCTTTTTTTTTTTATCAACGCTATTATAATATGTCTCAAGGTGTTGATAAAACGCCAGTTTGAATTAAATTCAAAAAGGGCTCTTTTGGTCTGTCTGTGTGGGAGACTTAATAAACATTACAAACAGTTGTCAAAGCTTACATAAAAGCTGTGATTATGTTTCATTTCCTTGACTGGCTCAACCATGAAATTGGGCTCAAGGCAACAGACTGTATTCATTTTACTTAATCTGAATCATTTATTTAAGAGTATCGAGAGCTATGAATAAATCAACCTTATTCACTCAACCAATCAATGTACGTAAATTCCTTCAATAGTGTCTTCTGTGCTATCAAATGTGTCAAATGTGTCAATCTCAATAACTCAAGACTATACATCATCTATACCCACTTATCCTGGTCAGGGTCACAGGGGGTGCTGTAACCTATCCCAGCATGCACTGGGCATGAGGCAGGAATACACCCTGGATTGTGTATGCCAACTGCCAATCTATTGCAGGGCACACACACCATTCACACACCTATGGGCAATTTAGGGTGTCCAGTTATCCTACCTGTATGTCTATAGACTTTGGGAGGAAACCGGAGCATCCGGAGGAAACACACAGGGACACGGCACACAGAAAGGCTCAGGCCGGGACGCGAACCCAGGACCTTCTTGCCCTCACGATCACGGTTATCTTTAAAGAGGACGATCGTGGCCAGCTTGAGTTCTTGACCTCAAATGACGGCTATGTGGAATTGTTTAAAACAGCTTGTGCCATTTGGCTTCCCGAAACAGCTTGAGATGCATTACTTACGCATACGCAGGTACAAGCGCTGTCTCTGCGCTTTGATATGCAAATGTTCTCACTCTCTTCAACGTGGCCGGGGCAGAGCTGATTGGTTGGAGGCCGAGGAGGGGTCATGTGACGTGGCAAATGGCTTCAGGTGCAAATCAATACAAGTAGGAGAGAGGTGCAAGGGTCTTACTTGGTAAACACACTTTATTTCAACCATTTGATTTTCTCGAAGTAGTTATTTATTTAGCATCACACAGCGACAGCAGATTGGGTTTTATGTTCCAGTCAGATTATATGCTGTATCTTGGACATAGGACCAGCCCTTTGTAAAACTGGACATCAGTAAAATATGGCTACGGCATATCTGTAGCGAGTCAGCTTTTTTTTTGCATGATATTGTAAAAATTTTTGTTCTAATATGTGTCCTGTGAGGAGCTATTGCAAGATTGAGCATTGCTGTGCTTGAGCTGGGGCAATGCTAAATGACTTCATCACTATGAATACGAGCAGTTGCGGAGGATTTTGTGGAGGGCTTCTTCAGCACGGGGAAATGAATTTAGTTTCTTTCAATAAATTCAACAGCTTCTTCAGTTTATTAGAGTGAAATCTTTTGGAGCAGTACGAATCATATGGTAAGAACCAAAAATGGCTGGGGAGTCATTTGGAGGCTGTTTCTGCAGCTAGTGATTTTGTACAAGGGAAGGCAAACATCCACTGTGGGTGGGATTCAACCCAACAGACTATCAGGGCATGTGCAGTTCAAACCGAAACCGGATTAATCCGGCACTGTGCCTTAATATAGTCTGTTTCACTCAAGTCAAGTCAATTCATAGGCAAACATGCACTGTGGGTTGGATTCAACCAAATTCGACTATGAGGGCATGTGCAGTTCAAACCGAAACCGGATTAATCCGGCACCGTGTCTTAATATAGTCTGTTTCACTCCAGTCAAGTCAATTCATATCTCAATACGGCGCCAAAAGTGAACCGACAGTGAAAAGGTCTGATGGGTCTGCATTGGCGTGGGCTGCATTTTCTTGGCATGGCTTTGGTGCATAACACCCTCTGAAGAGAAAGCCGACGCCAATTACTGCTTAATGGCAGCGAACGATCGTCTTCGCCGCACGTAAAGCCATTTCTTTCCCAAAAAGAGAGGAGCGTCTTTCAAGACGGCAATTCCCCTGATCCCCAGATCATAAGCAAGTCGCCCTGCGGTTCGAGGAGCGTGACGTGTGACGCCGCTCGTAAGACCCGGCCCTCCGACGTGAACCAAATCAAGCGCTCGCGGAACGTTCTGGAACGATGCCCGGGACGGCGTTTTTCCACTTCTGAGTGAGCTGAGAATGTGAGCTCATCGACTTTCCCGTGGAAGAGCGGGGACGTTTTCCTCCTGCGCATTTCCAGACGCTGGGAGAATACGCCACAGTCAATAGCGGCTGCAATGTATCTAACTGCCCTTACGTGACCTCATTGTCATTCAATATTTTATTCTGTACATACAAATACTGTATGCCTGTGAAGTGAATGTAGGGTCATAGTTCTGGTTTTCCTATTTTGTTGATCAGACTGCATATTAGCTCAATCATTTATTTATATATTTATATGTGAAAAATATTCAAATAGCTTAAAAAAAAAAAAAAGATTTTTGTTGAGAATTTACAATTTTGCAGTGGGTGTACTAGTTTTTGTGATTTAATCTCTGATTCGGTCTGAATTGATTTCATTTTTCCCCTCCCCCCCCCCACAGATATTTTTGAATGCAAACACAATCCGACTGGGGAACCTTCCTCTCGGCACCGCCGCCACCCCGTCTCACGGGTCGCCCGTCTCGAAACAGACTGTCTACGAGCTGTGCGTCTGCCCCAGCGGGAAGCTGTACCTCTCCCCGGCCGAGGCCAGCTCCACGTGCCACTCCACCAGCAGCGTCTGCCTCTGGAGCTGAAAGCGGGCCCGGGCCCTCGCACCAGAACTGCCTTGGGTTTCGACGTTCTCCCCCCCCCCGACCTCCCTCCCCATTCCCTCCGCTTTTCCTCCCTTCCCTGCCGGAACGTCGGGAATCACGGAAGGCATTCCTTTCCGGGGGGGGGGGGGGGGGGGCAAATCCAGCGAGGGAGTTGTTATTAACGATGCCTTTTCATTTTTTGTAGACTTGAAAGAGAAAGGCATGCGTGAGGTATGTGCCGGATGAATCAAAGGGGAGTGCACGTGACAAGTCTGGGATCAAATATATTTTCTAGGAAATTGAAACCAATACACAGGTGCCTTTGCTATTGTCAGTAAAGCACATGATTTGCAACATTCTTGAGATCGCCGGGACATCGTTCACAAACAAAATCTGTTTCCCTCGAATAAAATCAAAAGACTTCTAATACAGTATGCATTTCTCTACTGTTTTACTAAAAGCACAAATTATGCCATGTATAAAATCTCCAAATAATAATAAAATACAGTTTTTAAAGAGTCTGTATCTGAGAATGCTTGATAGTTTATAGCATTTAGATATCACAGTCATGTATATTTTTGTGTGTTTGTTTTGAGGATTCATAATATTTTAAAATAATCTTTTTTCTATGATTCGTATAATGTACGGTGCGTTTGTTTGCTAGGAAACTACTAAAATAATTCTGGCAAATACGTCAATGTGCAGTATTCTCGTTTATTTCTGTTCCAGTAGATGCCCGTTTATTCTACAAAATCTTTCATGGGTTGATGTCGAGCTGCATATGGAATATTGAGAATTGAAATGTAGTTTTGAGTGTTCAAGAAGCCAAAGATTGTGACATCACAAATGGTCAATGGTCCTGGTCATCTTCATGCTACCCAGTTGGACCAAACAGAACTGAGCACTGAGCGTAGGAATATACAGAATCACCTGATTAAAACCCTCAACACAATCTGCTGTTTCTGTACTGTAGTTTTAAGCCACACAATCAGTACTTACATTACACCTTGTGGCACCCACGCACTGGGAATGGGTTGAACTCTTTTGGGAAAATACATTATGTTATGGACAAAAAATACACTCAATTTAAACAAAATTGTTTTACCTCTTGTCGTGCACTAGCGCCTATACTGGTCGATGATTGGGTGCCCGCTGTCCACCTGTGTCTTCCTCCCATTCACGTCTGTGCGAGCTTGACTCGCAATAAGAAGCAAACGGCTCACACCATTACAAAATTAGGACAAAAATGCAGATGGGAAAGAAGTCTAAGTTACACACAACAGGCTCCAGTGTAGCACGCCTAGGCCTATGTCTTCGGAGCGTCACGGTCTGGATCAAATTTCGGCTATCGGCTTAGGCCAGGTGACCCTCTCGTATTCCGTGGGTAATGAACTGACAATCAATTTTGGGGGCCACAGTGGAAGAAGATAAAAATCAATATAACCGGAATGCTAACCTTTTCTCAAACTCCAGCTCTCACTGTGGCATTTACATGTCCGCTTCACCCAATAGTTCAGCAACAGCTAGGCAAATTGTTGCTGCTGTGCATAAAAATTTATACATATTCCTTCTACATGGAATGCTCTATTCACACAATTCCTTCACAGGAATTTTCTCAGGGAAGTGAAGTTAATGATATTGGGACATATTTTTGTTCTTTTTTTTACACCTATGAAACCTGCACAAGGACAGCTAGAAATCAATCTGTGTTGGTAACTGTAAAGATGATACCAGGTTTGCTACCATCATACAGCCATGGAGCGTGTGTATCAGTGAGTGTCATGACCCAGCTTGCCAGACTGTTTTTTCAACAGGTGTAACAACCATTATCAATTGTGGTACGATAGATTAACATTGTGTATGGTGAATGTAGGTGTCGATTGTACGCCCAGTAATTTCTGTTGACTTTGTACCCAAATGGCTCAAATAAACATACGGTTTGGAAGCTGAGAATGGTTCTTTCGAACAGCTGTAGGGCGGTACCCTTCCTCAGTTCACTTCATGTATTAATGAAAGTCCAACCGCTAGGTTGTCAACTTGCTCATCTCTAGGAGTGGAGAAGGGAAAGCTGGTCAGCTACTGATGTGTATCGGTATTTTTTCTCTCTGAATGTTATGTAATATGTAATACCAAGTGACCCAAGCATTACCTGAATTCACATGAGGTCAGAGGTCGTTTGAATTCAGTGTTTGTAAAGACTGAGAGTGCGGTAGTTATTTCTGTAAGAAACCCTGAAAAGTGTCAATGGAAAAATAGTTATGAGATTTTCCTTGCCAGGCTGTAACTTGCTGGATGCCATTCCTGACACAGAAGAGCTTATATTTTATTGCAAAAATAATTCCAACCGAAGTCCTCAGATCCCCCAGAAACTGTTCGTTAGCATGTTCAGTGGGGGGGCAGGTTGGGGTGAGAGCTGGGTAGGGGGTCCGTTTTTGTTTTTAATGTCAGCAAGTGTCTCATTTTAATGCTGAATATGTATTGTCATAATTGGATTGTGTCATTACCCGCCCCCCCAGCCCCAACACCCCCACCACCCCCAACAAAAAGTCCTAACTGATGTAGAAACACAAGTAAAATTCTTCTTTTTGGCCAAAGATGTTCAGGCATATTTGCATTTATGCTTAATCAACTTTAATTAATATGTGATTAATTACTAAATTTATGAAAATGTCAGGGAGCCTCTTGAGATAAGGTAATTATGTTTGATGGGTTCATACAATTGCCGGAAAGTAATTTGCATTTCTGCAGTGAAATGAACATTGGGTATGATTTTTTTTTTTTTTTTAAGTGAAGCAGACTTCATCTATTATACGGATAATAGATCGTAAAAGAATACATTTAATAAGAAATCTATCTCAATAAACTGAAAATATATTCAAGTCTACAATAGAAAATGATGGCATGGTATCGGGTCTGTGTGTGTGTGTGTGTGTGTGTGTGTGTGTGGGTGAGAGAGAGAGAGAGAGAGAGAAAAGCAGAGAGAAAGAGAGAGTGTATTCTAAGCATAAATATTGTATATACATTTTTGCCTAGAAATGTTTCGATTAGCACTAAAATAAATGAATCATTAATTTGGAATAGACTGCACAACTGCACTAGCAGATGCTTTGCTGCCTTGTCATATGCAATACCAGCCAATTGATTTTATAAACATTATTAGGTTTGGCTGACAAATCAAATGCAACATGATAAATATCTCTCATAAATATATGGGTAGCATTGTATAATTGGCTCTTTGAATTCCCATTAGTTTATAACTGTGTGATTGAGAAGCAAGCTGGTTTCAGTAGTGTTCTGACAATTTTTTATCTTTTACATGGAATTATTATTTTTATTGGAAATGGCAACAATAAATGTAATGCATTTTTAAAAATTCATTTCAGGCAAATCAATTACATGAAAGCTGTAATAGTTCTTCTCTGTTTTACCTGGATTTATAAGTCTGCTTGAAAAGGGTTGTGAAGTTATATAGGTGAGTTTTTCTATTAATTTCAGTGGATTAATTATGTGTTATAGTGCCTGACACCTGCTCAGAAATGTGTCTACTCCTGGGCCGTCTGGGTAGTGTAGAGGTATGAGCACTCGCCTACCACTGCAGAGATGTGGGTTCAATCCCTGGCAGCAGCACTTCTGGCTTGGTCCGACGTTCCTGCGAATGCAATTGGCATTGTTTGTGGGTGGGAAGCCTCTGAGGGCATTAGCAACTAATATGGGAGAAAATGGCAAAAAGAAAAGAAATGTGTATAGTCCTGGTTTACTTCTATTCGAGTTGTGCACAGGAACATATCTTTTTTTTTTTTTTTTTAAGCAGGGGTCCAGAGAAAGCATTCTCTCACAGTGAACTGTAGTGAAGTGTAGTTCTGGGTCTGACAGTAGTTATTGGACAAAGCCAAGCTCACAGCTGGCAGTTTAGTCATCAGATCGAGTGCCACACACACACACAGAACTTATCTGGGCTGAGGTCCAAAGCTCCGTGAGGAGACCATCCTGCTTGATAGGGTTTGATATGACTCTTTTAGTAAGAAGGGAATTGTGGGTTACAGTTCCTGTTCTTCAATATGGAGAAAACCAGGTGTCTGCAGTCTTCACATAACTTGCAAGTGTCTAAAGCAGTCTAAGGCTAATCCTGCAAAGAAATTGTGGAATTAAAATCATTGCTGTTTTTTTTATTTTATTTTATTTATTTATTTTCCTAACAGAGGTCGATTTGCTCATACCATTATAAAAAATCCTCTGGTCTAATTCTAGAGTATATATAACTGGCCTGTTTTGTGTAGGCAAGTAGATCATGGCAATAATGATTGAGGTAGGCCTACACAAAAGGATATTTTATCTGCAACTGTCATCTGACACCATTTTTTATTTGCAAGGTAAATCATTTTAAATCATTACACCGAATTACACAAGTAATCAATTCACTTTTGAGGGGCATGACTCAATGCTCTTAATACCCAGCACCTAATACACAGTTAAAGCAAACAATGCATCAGATCTCTTCAGTGTAATGTGACAGGTCTCACATTGGTATTATACTTCAAGATTTAATTATTCATGTGTAAACTGGGAAGGTAATTATCTTCAAGCAGTGGTTTCAACCAGCTCAAAGATCACGCTGCACCTTCTGAAGCAAGACATATTAAAATAATATTGCTCTCTTACTAGTTTCAGATCCTCAGGAGTTCTGTAGACTGAGTTTAGTGCATGCTGGATGTAGTTTTTATGTGCTGGGTGTTTTAACACTGTTAAATTGCTAGATTCAAAAACGACCGTTTTGCTTGTGATTCATATTTCTGTATCATTAATTGAAATGTTAAATTGTGAACGTTCATAATTCCACAAAACCCTGCTCATGCAAAATCAAGTGGACCAGCGTTCCAGGAGTTGATCATACGCAGATATATGTGATACGGAGATAATTTCAGAGCCCAGCGCTTTTTTATACAAGCACTCCTGTGGGAGAGGGTTCGTATTTGATTGTGCCAAATCTATGGTGCTTGTTTAATGTGTTCTACAGATTCTTTTTTTGTGGTATGAAAATTATCTTTTTATACTGCAGTCTGCAAGTTGAGCCAGTGCCGTTGAAACAGAGTTCTGGGGCAACAGGCAGAGCTGGCTCAAGTGGATCACGGCAAACCTCATTGGCCAGAAGTGTCACTGCTGACCAATGAGGCTAAGGATTCTCTTGAGACCCTTATGGAACCCTCTTCCCAGCTCGGGCGATGCAATGATAAATCCTACTGCGTCTTTAGGTCACAGCTGGCACTGACATGTTCTGAAATGTTTCGCTGTTTACATGTAGATGGATTACTTGTGTTGCCTTCAACTTGACAGGCCTCTTTAGGAGCCACTGAATAACTATCAATACATTAACTGTAGCTAAATGTATAACACTGTTGCTGTCTCTCCTTCACTGGAAGAATTTGTGGTTAAAAGTGAAGCATTCATTTTGTGAATATGTTCCTAACCACACATACTGTATCTTGCGCTTGCCCATATCATTCCTGTGTGAATTGGCTTTTCAGAGGTATTTTAACATTCTAGAGATTACTATTGTATTGAGCAGGCTTTTATCCTTTTTTTAAACCCAGGGGTTTGTGGAGGTTTATGGATTTAAAAATCACCACCAGAATTTGCTGGGACTCCCAGGAAGAGGGGGCAATTTTCACGATGTGCTGGCATGAATTGGAAAAAGGATAGGCAGTTCCGTTGAGAGGAAGAGCAGTCCATTTTTGTTAAAGGATGAAACATGAGATAAGAATAACGAGTAAGGAGAGTGGAGGGAGGGATGAGAGACAGAGAGAGAGAGAGAGTGGTAGCTCTCAAAAAGCTGAATGCAAGGAAAGCCAATTTCTCATGGCACGGTACAGAATAAAAATTTATTAATAAAGGCAGTCCCCAACAAAATCAGCTTGCATTCAAGACGTTGTGTCCTAGCAAAATAAATATGTCGTTTCAAACCAAGCGTGGAGACATTGGTGGCTTGTGCCAGCCTGGCAAAGGAAACGGGAAGGAAAGAAACCGAGAAAAAGTACGCGGCTTCCAATGCCAAATGTTTTAATAACAGTGGTGGGTGACAGTATGGTATTGTATAATATACTGATACTTCAGATGTGTAACAATATGCTTAAGAATGAATTAGTGCAGTCAAGTGTATTGCTAAATAGAAAAATTAAACCAAATGGTATTAATAGCTGCGAGGGTGGCATTCATGTGTACACCGGTATTGGTTTTGACTCTGTTTTAACATGCTGTAGGCTACACTGTGATACTTGGCAGCTTGTGCCAGTGTCTTTCACATTGCTGACAATCATAAACAATACATTCGCTGGAGCGTTTCTTGTCCTTTAAATAGGGAATTCTCTTGAGCCCCTTGTTGTCAGAGCCAGATTGGCAGGACAAATATATTCCCTTTCATTGTGCAGGTTAAATCACAACGTTGCAGGCTTTCATTACATTTCATACCCACCAAGAGATGACATTCCAAACCCAAACAGCTTTCTTATTTACTTTTGGCAGTTTCTTCATAGTGATAGCCATTTGTAGATGGAATGAATATGCCATTATAAAAACGCCCCAAATTAGCGATACATATTCTCACAACATGCCAATATCTGATAATATTCATGTCCAGCGACTGGCAAATTAAATATGGCTGTCTAAACACAGTGGCCACTTTAATGTTGGTGATCTCTCTTTCAGGCCTTCTTATTCCTTAATGTTTGGATTTTTAGATGGTCAGGTTTTTGTGTACAGTAAATTGATAATTGATGTGCTTGTGATGCTGACAGATGTTAGCCATAGACCTCCTGTCAATCACAGAATGTGTTGAGGGAAGACGGGGGGCTCACCTGAAACAGTAGCAATTGAACCGCTCAACTTTCCCTTTAACTCTCATTCTAACTGACAGCAGCCATTTCTGGGACCAGAGCCAGCTCGTTCTGCATGCGATGTGTTAAATAACAAGACTAACAAGATTTATTTAAAAATGCAGTGTTGTAAATGCTACATACCTTTGTGAGTACGTACAATATATAAATAGGCTCAGTGAAGAGTTTTTTAAAAACCTGAAAAGGTTTTCCTTTTGTTTTTGGCATTCTGGCATTTGTCCAAATGTTTTCACTTCAATACAGAATTGACACTAAATCAGATCATGAGAGCAGAGAGCATGATATGCTGCATATTAAAACGCATGAAGATGGATACAAGAAGAATTGTAAAGATATTCTACAGAGAAGATGAACAGTGTAAACGTAATGCTGGGCATATGCTTGTAGAATGGTAAAGACATGAAATTGATTTTGTTTGATTCAGATTTTATTATTTTATTAGTACCTAGCTCCCACAACAGTTTTGTAAATTAATTATTGGCCATTTTAATATGTATTTAATCATTTTTAAATGCTTATTTTAAAACATTTACAAATACAGAGACAGCATAAAATTGGTAGTAAGACATACAAACAAAATTACATAGGAATAAAATATGAATTACAAATTATTTCGGATTCTTTATAGAAATAGGTATGAATTTCTGACCACAAATTAAAGGCCAACAGTTCGAGCCCCGGATATTCAGGTGCCGGGAGGGAAAAACAAAAAGTCACAGCGTAACTTAAAGGATTGTTTTATTGTCTGAGTGAGTTGATCACAATGGAGCAGCGACACGTCAGTCATTTTATCTTCTTCAGGCTCCGCGGGACACAAAATGGACGTCTCAGTGTTCCAAACTGCTGCCAGGCTTCCAGGCCGGTGTAGCTCTAAATTAGCAATTAACTCGCGAGCACCTGGAAATAAGCCAAAGTCTTGGAGGAACATTGTGTGTTTGCTTGTTGGAAACACTTGGGGAGTGTCATTTTCTTTTTCTGTACAATCCCTAGGAAGGTCAAAAGGGCCAAAAGCATTGCGAGGAGAATTAAATAGTTTTGATTTAGCGTGGAACAGTTTAACTTTGATTCACTATTTGAGAATTGCCTCTCTTGGGCGGCGAATACAATTGAATTGTGTGCCACAACAACTGACACAAGTCAATTACGCAGCTAAGCGGTGACAAAGCTGAGGACACAGAGGTATAAGAACAGGCAGATATCTCGCTTTATGCCTTTTTTGGTACCCAATGTACTGTAGCACCCAGACAACAATAGACAGTGCAGTGCACACCTTAAATTAAATGCACTTATTTAAACGTTCAGTATGAAATCAGCAAGATTTTTATTTTGGTTTATTGCACTCTGATAGAGTTCATGTGATCCCAATTGGACTCGTACAAGCACTATTAGAGAAGAATTAGCACTGAACATTAGTACTGTTGACAGTGGGCAAGGAAATCACACTGGACTACAGTTGTTTCTGTTCTCTTAATTATAATATATACCTGACTAGCAAGCTAGCTGAACATATCCATATCAAGATGTTCATGAGTGTCATATCATTTTGTTGTTGTTGTTATATTTAGCACACATCTTTATCGCAGCATAATTGATTACGCCTCCATTTTGTATAATTACTTGTTGATGTTTCTGGGTATTTTGCGCCATGCTCATTAGCACATGAGCAAAGCCACTCCAGCTTCTTTGCTGATGCGTCAGGGTGACTCCGTGCCATTTTATTAGCAGCTTGAACATGCTCTTTGTGTCTCTCGTCTGATAAAACAATGTATCGACATTATAAATGTTACACTAGCTAGTAAGCCATCCAAATATTGGCATGCCAGAATGACAAATATTGGACTATACTGGTGGGTTCCCATGCATCCAAAATGGATGTTTCATGCCAGGAGACGAATTGATTGTTTTGGGGTTTTGTTTTGTTTTTTTTGCTGAAAATGGCCAAAAAGTCATCAGAGTTATAGCATAACAACTGACAAAATTAAAATGACTCCAACATACTGTATCTGCTCATGCTTTTGTTTGGTAGTGTTGTCAAAAAAAACCAAATAGTAAAGCATGTGTAATATTATTAAACCCATACTTAGCTCAGATTGCTGTAGGTTACAACATATTAAACAGACTGTTTTGATAGTGCCAGCTAAGCAAATCCCCCTTTGCACACAGAGTAATTACTTGCGATCTTAATGGTGTCTCCAAGGGTCCCTCATCAGTCAGTCTGACATGAGACAAATAAGGCTTTAAATCTCTCTCAAAGTCGTGATTTAATGGTTCATAAGACACTCCTAATAACATTATATTGTTATCTTAAGCCCTCCCCTCTTATTGGTTAGTCTCTCTATCCTCTGTTATTTCGGGAAATTTACTGTATTTGTACTTAGGGGTCTTTTTTTGTTTTTTGGAGATTATAATGTGGGGCAAAAGGTCACTTGACTATTTTTTGGCCGGTAGGAGGCAACGCAAAGGTCAAATTTGCGCTGATAATTTTGTCCTAGGCTCCAATAAAGTCTCACTCTCTGGCTAAAGTACGCATTAGCGGACTATAACTGTGAGTCCATTGTGACAGAACACGACTTTCCGGGATTTGGGGTGGATGTTAGTTTGTCAGTGTGCGCTTCAGTTTCCTTGCCGAATGCCCTCCAGCTACTCTCCTGGTTTCCCCAGGTCACCATTCATCATTATTGAGAGGTTTGTTTCCCCTACAGTAGTTCTCCCATGACACGCTTTATGGATTTAGTGTGGAAAATAGGCCAACAGCGTGAAGGTGTGGACTAATGTGTGAGATTGAATTCCAGTGCTCCTCGTGTGGGTAGCAAAGAGTGTAATACAACTGTCAATTAACAAAAATTATAATAATTTTTGTAATAATTATGTGCCTTTGAGTGAATTCATTTATTTGATCATGCACCTATCTGTACACCCGCATTTGTTTTGGTTTTTTGTTTTTTTAAATGTAATTATAATTTAATTTAATCTACAGTGTCTTCATATGACTCATGTGTAACTGAAATTTCAGAACCAATGAAACAAAACTGATATCTATACGGAGCAAAAATCCATTTTTAAATTTTTTTTTATTTTTTATTGAAGCGTTTCAAATAGTTACACACCAATTACTTGTAGATTTGGCTTCCAGGGGGCTTGAGGAATCCCACAAAGCCCTTGTGAGGCACAGAGACTGATGAAACCTTCATCAATTCCTTTATCATTCCCTCCACAGGGAACATTTCGGCGGGAAATGCGAGCCACGGGACATCCGGTCCCTTGTATGTAATTGGAAATAATGGAATGAGCATTAGCATCAATGCTTCATAAACTAACCATTGTGAAAGAAAGAATGGATTATAGTAGGTGTAGACAGTTTTTTCTCTCTCTCTCTCATTCTTTTTTTTTTTTTTTGTGATGCCTTGGAGACCAATTAAACATTCCTCTCAGTGCTGGGTGGGCTATTGACGATGAAGTAAGTGAAAGAATCTAAAAAGAAAAAAGTAAAGCATTTATCTGCGAAGTAACAGCTGAGAAATATAAAATAAATGGCACTGCATATAATGCTTATAATCAATTCAGCTGTATATTCAAAGGGAAAACATTAAGTGACAATTAATTACTTACTTAATGTCACCAGAGATCATTTAATTAATTGCATAGTGTTTTATTTTTCAGTACTTCGTAAGATTTTTTAAATCATTGAGAAGTAGAAACATAAACAAAGCAATGTAAAATGCCTTTCAAAACTTTAGAAGTTGATGTGAAACAATAATTTTTCATTCTAAAATGAAACTAGGTGGATTTATTCTTTTTTTTTCTTTTTTTATGTTCTTTTGTTTCAAAATATGGCACAAGTACATTTAACTGCATTTTAAAGACTATAGCATTATGGGAGACATGGATGCTCAAACAAAATGAAACTTAGAATGCAATAAACACACAGTCCAGCTTTCAGTCTCCCATTAATGCCAGCAGTATACAACCGAGATGCAACATGCAGCACTGCTTTGTCATTAAGGAATCTCAGAGTGACCGCAGTGGATGCAAATGACTGTGGTTAAGACTATGCGCCAAAACATGTTGTTCACGCTAAATGTTTTGGGTTTTTTTTTTAATGTCCTAGCCATAGATTAACTTGTGGCTGGCACTCATTCAAGAGCAGTGTCATTGACAGAAACGATAATGAGTCACACACAGAGAGAGTGACTCTCCACTTGTTAGTTCTTATACGTCCGCTGTCATAAGAGACCCGAAAGTGCCCCTGAGGGTGAATGACCACAACAGACATAAAGCAATCAGTTCATCCAACCCCAGCTAATTAGAGTTCACCCGCTAATTACCAAAACAATTAAAGTAAAGAGGAGAAGCGTATTTTTCCAACAAGGGCACCTCTTCCAGTCCCCGAGTGCCACCTCGGTTGTCTTTGCGCAGTGGACTGAACAATACGCTCTATTTAAGAGGATAATGTCCCGAGGGACGGAGAGAGAGAGAGAGAGAGAGAGAGAGAGAGAGAGCAGACAGGTGCCACGAAAAAAAAAAAAAAAAAATACAACACGGCAGTTATTTCAAAAAGCACAAAGAATATGTCTGAAACGGAGTTAGCTGAAATTGTAGCTCCCGTATCTGTTCAGTCCCGTTGTTGCGAGTGAATTATGGTGGTAATTAAGTCGTAATGGATGAATAGTCATTATGGTTTTGCATCAGTTTTGGAGAAGGTACATTGCGCAGCAGAGTAATCCAATAATAGCATTGTTATTGTTGTTTTAGCTGACAGGGAACAGAAAATGTTTTACCGATGAATTATTGGCTTGTCTTCTTCCATTTTTACTAAGCTGACTCCAAAGGTAGCGATAGTATTTTGAGTCCAGAATGACTGAATGAACATACAGATATTGAATCAAAGCCCTGAGTCCTGAAAATTAAATGCACAACCTGTCCTCCAAAAACGCGTGGTCCATTTATATGAATTTGTTGAAGTAGATCACTTTGTACTGCTGTGCACAGGGTCTCTTTTGAGTATTTTCTTTATTCATTTGTGTGTCCAGAGGGCACTAAGTAATTACTGTAGATTAAATGTTACAGTGCTAACAGAAAAACACACTCTATTTAGCCATCTCCGCCCCATTGTTGCGGGGTTTTGTTTGAGAGAACACTGTCCGCATTTGAATGTCACAAATTGTCCTAATATGACCTAGGAGGCCTGCCCTTAAAAAAAAAACTGTTTTAAATCTGCATGTCATATGGATGGGATGTTATTGATAAATATTTGTAGTGCTTTTATGATGGTCCGTTAGCATCGCTTGGAAAGCTTACAAAATTGAATGCCTGTCAAACATCTAATATCCAAAATAAAACTCTCTTTACAGAAGTCATATTCATCGCAGGAGAAAGACACCGCAGTCACACAAATCCCCTCAGTTGTGCTCATTTCAAGTCCAAAACTTCTTACCAAATATTACAACACAGACTGCTCTAGCGCACTGTTCTACTGGGATGCTCTACTGCCAGTTGTAGCCAAATGGCAATTTTTTTCCGTGAAAGGCTTTCAGAGAGCCTTTTTAAAGAGGACGGAAGGCCTTGGGGAAAGTGCTAGCACACTATGAGGGCATATTAGCTCCACAGTTAGCCTGTAATGCACCTCCATGCTGCGATGGTGCTTGGTCACCACACAAAGTGAAGTATTAAGCATTAAGAGGCCAGTATTCTGTTACCAAGTTAAGAATTTTCACGGTAGCAGAATGCTTGTTTGGTTTGGAAAGAATTAGACATAGGCGTAGACAAAGAAGATGTACAGTTATAAATTCATCTGTAATCTATATTTATTCTAAATATTCCCACAAGAGAATTGAGGATTGACTCTGGGGTGGTTGTTGGTCAAGTACCTATAGACAACAGAAGCTTGAGGAAAGGTTAAGTTTGGCTGTTTAATATGTCAGGTATTCCCTTTGATGTAAGTTTTGGCTTACCTTGAGCTGGGATAGCTCAGGCTTTCTCTGTTGTGTATAAGGATGAGCCTGACAGGTATAATGCAGTTACAGGATCAAGTGCACTTATTTTAAAACATGTTTTCTTTTCTTTTTTTCTTTTTCCTTTTTTTTTGTTGAAGCTTGAAAAGAATAAAGAAAAATTGGTTTTCTTTCATCCCTTCAGTGAAATCTCAGTCCCTCAGTTCCTTAGAGATGAGATACCAAATAGTGTTTGTGCTTTTTTTTCTTGTGGATTTTTCATGAATATTTCCTTGAGAATAGCACATTTAAATTTTTGAATTTCAAAAAAAAAAAAACTGTTGAATCATGTGACTTATAACTACCCATTTCAATGCGTAACACCATGTCTCTGATGCTTAAAAGGACATTAAAACATAAAGTTCACAACATGACATCACACAAATGGGCCATGTAGTGACACGCCCACAGCTCGCACAACCCTGCGGGAAGGTGCCGCATTGCCTGATCTGGTATGAATGCGGCCTTAAGCCTGTCCCAGGCATTTCCAAGGCGTAGCACACATTCAGTCCCATCACATGATCCTGGGCTGTTGCACCAGGCATATGGATTCCCCACGCTTCAGTTTCACATTTCATGAAATACTGCATGTAAATCTATGCAAAGCTCTCAAAAACTTTCTCCTCACATTTGAGAGGAGCAGCATTTTTTGAAGAAAAAAAACTAACATTTGTGTAAGCGTTATATAAACCTAGGTTGTATTAGGCCAACACATTTATATTAATTTGATGAAAATCCTCAGTGTTGAGAGTGAGATGAATTAAATCTGCAGTCTCTCTGTTACTGTGGAAATCAGACCTGTCTGAAAACAAATATTTACATAAGTTTTCCATTAGCTAGCTGTCACAGGCTTCATATAATTCTTCTGTTTGTTTGTTTGTTTGTTTGTTTTTTAAATTCCAGTGTACTGGAACAAAGTCATATCAATATTTTTTGGCAGCACCGAACAAGAACATTATGTACACATGAACATATAAAACATAAATATGATATGATTAATATGACATTTGATATTGAAAAAAAATCTGTTGTAAAATACTGGCAGTTCATAAATTCTAATTATGTTTAATGTTTTCTAAACATTTATGCAAAGGTCTTTACAGTAAGTGAATTGACTATACTTTCTTGGGGTTTCCCATGGCAACCACAGTGTAAGATGCCACTCAGATTGCGTTGTTCTTTGTGTGTGTGAGCCCTGGTTTCCCGATCCCCCTGTCTTCACAAGCTGTTGTTTGAAAGAGAGAAGCAGTCCCAACAACATTCATTCAGCATGAGGACAATTGCCTAATGATTATTCAAAATTACACACATTTAGCATAAAAATTATTAGCATTATTTTTTATTTGTAGTTGTGGACATTAAAGGACGTGGTAAATGTGGTAGTTAATTCCAAAAACGCCGTTTTGACCTTGAACGATAAAACATAGCCCACAGCTAACTGCGAACAATGGAACGGGGAGGCCATCTTGTTTTATTGACACTGATGAAACGCCTTGGTATATTAATGGGGACCGAATGCCATACAAATGCTGTCTGGAGGCAAAGAGCAAATATTAATAATAAACAGTTAATCTTTACAGCTCAGCCAACCTTTAAGAATACCTTGAGGAGCCGACTGCCTTACATTTCATTTTTCTTCAGTCACCCCATGGGTCCTGTCAATGGTGGAGAAAAAAAAGAAATGTAAGCATTTGCATAAGCAGGAAATTTTAATTTTATTTACGGCATTTAAATTTGAATGCAATAATTAACTCTGGAACAAAATACCCCCAAGCTCAAAAGGCAAAATATTTCAGTAGTTTATAATATTAGCCATTGTGTATAATTGTTTTTTTCCAGAAGAAAATGGCAATTTTAGAGGCATAAAAAACCTCATACCTGCAATATCCCCTAATAAAATGTAGGGATTTAGCCATTAACCTGGAAACCATTGCCCTATACACTCTCATGTTTAAAAAAAAATGCATAATCAACAAACAAACATATTGTAATTAGTGGGATGCTGAATACTTCTGACTCTGATAAAACAAAGAAACGCTCATTAATACTTATAAAAGTATATAATCCAAACTCTAAAATGGCTGAATGCAGCGACTACTTTAAAAGAGTATTCTGCATGCCCCTGGGGAGCCACTTTTGGTGACATGACAGGGATTACCCTCCGGACCGAGGCCCACCCTGCCTGGGGCTCTGCGTTGCCTAGCTTAGATTGTTTTTTTTCTTAACATATTAACTGTTAACGTCCAGTAAATAAGTTCATTTCTATAACATCACCTATGTTGGACATGCATGTTTCCATAAGAAACATGTCAGAAACAACTTCTCAAGGTCAAATTACTCTTTAAGTCAAGAGCTGAGGTATATTGTTTTTGGTAGGCGTGTTCCTGGCATCTTTGCTCTTCAGAAGGACAGTTTTTTTTTGTAAAGCCTGTAAAATGTGCGGTGCAGTGACTTACCCATTCACCCTTTTATTTATTCAAGGGTGGACCTTCTCGTCTCCCTTATGAGAGAGAGACAGAGAATGCGGAGGGACTGGGAATGAGAACGGAGCAATTTGGGGAAAATAAAATGTATGAAACCAATCCATTAGCTTTCATAAAAGAAGGGCTCTTGTGCGAGCAGAATGATTTTTTTTTTTAAATTGTTACGTAGGAAAGTCAATGAATGGTCGGTAATGGCGTTCCTTTTATACGAGAACTGTCCCCTGTCTCTCCTTTGAAAATCATTTTTAAAATCCCGTAGCGTTGCTTAATTGGTCCGCCATTATCTGGACTGCAGGGATGAATTCGGCGCTGTTTGGTTCAAATTCCATGAAACAAAGAAATAAAATTCAGTTCAGTGTGTCAGAGGCCCTATTAAGCGTCTCATCAGCAACATTCTTTGCTGGTGTCCTGTGCAAACAGCCACTGAATGGGCCAATTATGCCCACCAGCCAGTTCATCAGAACGCATATTCCCCCATTTCATGCCCATCCATTTGTCAGCTTACTTCCGTCAGATAACTAACTGGAACATTCACGGTAAATTCATGCAAAGCAGTTACCTGACACAAATACGTTTAACGGCAGATGGGTTAAAAGTTCAAATGTTTCACTGTTTGTGCGTGAAATGCTCCGACAGAACCATATTTTAAAGCCTGCTTTCTGCAGAGATGTCTAGAAATGTAACAGCTGTAAAGCGTGGCCTCTTGGATATAGGTTTTTTTTTAATGTTCCCATAAAATATCTATAAAAATTTAGTATTCAAATGTATGTTCAGTGGTGTTCCAGACATAAGACTGCGATCCAAATTCGTAGCCTTTGGGTCATGTTCGTGGCTTCTGGTGAATGTAAATGGAATAATCCAAAGCTCTGGAATTTCTACTAAAGCCCATTCATGCAAAACAGGGAGAAGGAGCTACGTCGTAAGGAAGTTCGGTATGGATAAAGGCATGAGCTGGACACACTCCGAGCTGCAGGACAGGGGTCGAGGTAGTGGGTGTGCGCTTGCCCCCCTGCTGGGTCGAGACGACTTACTGTACGTTGTTCATGCAAATCCACCGCCACATTCCATAATGGGCTCCTGCAGACCTTCGTTGGCATGGAGATCGACTAGCGCAAGGTCACAACGTTGTTACATCCAGTATCACAGGCGTCATGAAGTTTTCCATATTGTTCAGACTACTGCTGGTGTCATGCCCCCTTTCAACCGGTTTCAACCGGTCTGCTGGGAACTGTCTAACCTATTCTCTTTTTTCCTTAATGAAAATTTTTTTTCTATTACTACTTTTACCATTTTTATTCACAGAATACTGCAGTGTCATGACCTGTCCATGTCAGTATTTGATTTAATGGGATGATTGAATAACATGTCAGATGTCATACTCAGTACATGCTGTACACTGTGTGCTTTTGCCAATCTTGTGAAGCTCAGAAGAATCTCAGGTTTGTCAGCGGACTGAATTTTCATGCATCACCAAGTACCTGAACCAAACAAAAAACAGAAAACAGAGGTAGAGAAAATGCATTTTCAGCAAATCAAAGTATCATGTTCTCTTATACACCACACATACGCAAATCTGAGCACTAAGTATGATTTCACGAAATGCTTTTAAAGGGCTTTATCCTCCTGCCATAAATCTTAAATCTGCAGAGACAGGCACACACCAAGAAAATAAAAAAATAGACACATCAATGTTAATCCATAATTCTGCAAGTTTTGCCGAATAATCAATTTTTTCTTTTACTTTTTCACCTGTGACTTCGTCCAACACTTCTTGCAATTTCAGTCAGCAAGATGGAATACTTATGGTCATAAAGACCCATTAGTTGACCACTGCACATCAAAGTGGTTTTTTATTGCAAACACCCGCTATTTCACCATATTTTTCACAAGCAGCAATTTTTTTTTTTTTTAAAGGGTCACTAAAGAGTAGCTTTATAATACACATTACTCTTTCAACGACCATTCTTTCATATTGCAAGCCTGCCTATTGCAGCAAAAAAAAAAAACTGCAGGGTAAATGCAGTTTGAGTTCTCAGCAGGTTATACAGTGCACACGGATATTGACAGCTGATCTGTTTATCCAGACACAAGCCTGCTTACGCCAGAGTCAGGGCTGTCCAGTTCATTTCGTAGAGTCCATTTCTTTTTTCTCTCTCTCTCTGATCTAATCCCAGCTACACGGGCGCGAGCGTACGTATCTCACTGCACACGGAGAGTCTTCTCCTTGTTAGCAGTTTTAATCAGAGGCTCCGAAACGTCCTCCACATCCATGACTGATTGTTCCGACGGAAGGTTTGTCACGTCCACAATTTTTTTTTTTCCATAACGTGGCATTAGCGTTAATCCCCCGAATGCCAATCTGCACAGATGAGACTGGTTTAATAAAAACGCTGAATTCTGGGGCCTCTGGTGGCACAGTCCGTGGGGCGCTATCCACATGCTCAATGCGAAGCGCAGCATTGGTGGTTCGAATCTGACCGCCGACCTTTGTCGCATGTCTCTCCTTCCCTCTCCTCCTAATTCTTCCTGTCTCTCTACACTGTTCTATCCAAATGAAGCTGGAAAAGCCTGAGGAAAAAAAAATGGTGAATGCTAACATAAAGATGTTGGGAGATGAACAAAGCTGAGAAAAAGGAAGTGGTGAGGGTGTCAGGCGTTTTCCTGTCGAGACAATGGCTGCCAAAGTGGCCAAGGCTGACACAGGCCCATTTGGCCTGAACAGAAGGGAGTGTCATTTTCACAGTATGCTTGTCTTTCTTTTCTTCTTTTTCTTTTTTCTTGGTGAAATGTCCACACTTTACTGTGCGCAGCATGCTTGATACTGAAATGCCTAAATGTTCTTTGTGATATCTTATCTACAGCTTACAGTACAAATTGGCAAGGGACTATGGAAGCTAAAATGAACTTCTTACAAGTAGTACGAGCCTTCTCGAACATGTATTTCTTAACAATGTCTTAACTTTGCAGAGGTGTAGAGAAATGAATGCTGATAAGCGATTTAAAACCAGGATATTTCTGTATCGCCAAAGAACAAGCTTGACCTTTGACCTTGAGATTTGACCTTTGACCTTGAGATTTGACCTTTGGGTAAAACAGGCTTATGTGTCACACTTGGGTGTGATACTGGGTAGGAAAGGATGGTTCTGGAGCGCACCTACTTACAGTGGCTGATGGTCCTGTGGCCTGGGGGGGTTGGGGATGAGGAGGGGGGTTGGGGGGGGGAAGGCAGTTGGATTCCTCACAGCTCTTATTTGTCTCTTAGCTTTCTTCTCCCTCTCCCTCCTTCTCCTCCTCCTCTCTCCCTTCTGTGTCTCATGTCCTATTCCATGTTTTCATGTTTAAACATTTAACATCAGCTGGAAGAACACACACGCACCGCTTGTTTCCTTACCCAGTTTAAATCCCACAGCGCTGGAGGCCTCAGGATTCATGCGGGTGGGAAATGAACACCCGAAATATTCGTGACAACAAAGATGGGGGTGGGGTGGTAGGGTGGGGAAAGAGTACAAACTGACAGGACAGTTTTTAACAGCATTAACTGGACTGAACATAAATCGGAGTGGGCGATCAGTGTAGCCTATTTTCACAGGGAGGGGAAGAACTGGGCACCCACTCAAAAAGCTTGGCTCACTGAGTCTGGATCTTTGAAAGGCCTTCAGAAGGTCTTTGACGTAGATCTCAATTGAACAAGCGCCAAGTGTGAACTTGCATGGGATTACAAAAAAGTAAAAGCTCCTTTGGAAACAGAGCAATTACTCCGTGCCGTCCTGTGATCTCTGAACATTGCTAATTCAAATGTATTTGTTAATTTATTCATTGATTAATTCAATTGTTTTTGCTCCTTGTTGAACGAACGCTGCCGCACTGATTCAGTGGTGTGTGCACAGTCTTAATTGCGTTCCTCAATGACAGATATATCTTTCCTTCATCAAAGGATCCGACGTGCCGTGGGCTTTCATCAGCGAAGCCCTTGCTGGTGCGGTTATCTCCTGCGTGTGATAAGCACTGACAGTTCCTGGAAGGTTCTAGCAGACTAAAGGAGGTTACTAAAAGGAGGTGTGACGTTTTACTGCTAGCCTAATCTGAATTAAAGGTAAAAAAAAAATGTACTTTTGTTGTGACTCAACAAAATTTTATGTTGTCAGGTTGATTTCTGAAATACATACATGTTGCTGTTAAATGGTAAGAAGGTTCCTGTCAAAATTAAGCATTATTTTACATGTGACACTTTTTTCCATATTTTTTTTCCCACAATTTTACAATATGTCTCATCATCCCACAAGCGATACCAGATAACAATATCAGACACGTCAGAGATGCTAAGAGCTTATATGTCTAAAGATGGGATTCAATTAACATTGGTCCTTAACTTTGACTAACAATTAAAAGCAAGAATCACTGAAACACTTTGTGTGAAGAAAAAGTATAACACTTGCTTTACAAAGTTAAGGACAAATTGGGATTGAAGAAAGTGAATAAAAACAACACCAAGTCCCTGAACACAGTGCTGGGTCACCACTTGTGGCCAGTACAGCTTGTATACTTCATGGCAGCCAGTCTCCCAGCATTTGGTGTCCTGCAGGAGGGAATACAATACCATTTACGCTCATGCTCAAGTGGGCTTAGATCTAGTGAATGGGAAGGCCTTGACACACTGAGCTTTTCAGTGTCATGCTCCTCAAACCACTGGGTGACCACTTACTCTCCGCAGATGGGAGAATAGCCATCTTGAAAAGACACCCCCATCGGCAAGAAGACTTACAGGGTCAAGATAACCTCTCAGTAGCGTTAAGCAACAATCGACATCATTTAGGCACTCAGCCGATCTCCAGAGTGTCCTACTTAAGTGCATACATACATGCACATCGGCAACGGACAGTGCCGATGCCAAGTCATCAGGGTTCATTGTCACAATTATGACATAAACCTTCCCTTCTATGGATTATGAGTGCAACCATGCCAGGAAAATTCACACCCAGACCACGACAGAACCAACCAGCAGAGCCCTCCACTGATGGTACACTGTTGCACTTCCATTTGTTTGTTCACTAATGATACGGCATTTTAATAGGAAATCTGTTGTTCAATGTATTAATGGATCTCCATATCTCCATCAACAACTGCTTTTAGCTTGACTAATAATTGACTTAGTTTTCTATACTGTATATGAAACCCCAAAAGAGTTGATCAAAAAGTCTGCATTATAATGTTTCTTTTTTTGGTGCATTTGCTGGGTCTCAGCTCAATACCTTTTGTTTTTTCATTTGACCATTTTAGTATGTATATGATAAAATAAATGTGTTGGTGTTAATGGCAATGAGACGGAAAGTTCATTTCATATCATAATACACTTTTGATATAGCTCCATTCAAATAAAGAATTTAAAAAAAAGAATATGAATTTCATCTCATTTAAAGGCTGTGGGATCTTAACACAGGCCGCTGCCAGGTTAACCACTCTGTGTGAAAAAAGTCATTGTGGATTGTGATGACAGCATGATATCTATTACCATTCCCATATGAATGTAAGAGAGAACAAAGTCAAATTGTGTGGGTGCGTGTTGGGCACCGCTCCAGTGATATTAATGAAACATCTATTAATGTCTGGCTTACCTTATTATAAGAGTGTGTGGGGGGGGAGTGTATGTGGTGCGTGCGGGTGTGTGGTGTGTGTTGTGTGTGTTTGTTTGTTTGTGTGCGTGTGTTTGTGTGTGCGTGCGTGTGTGTGTGTGTCCCTATCTACACATCATAGGGAGGACATTGCACATTCAGTGATGCGATGTCCTGCTTATGTTGCTGTTGTGATATGCATGAACAACTGTATAGATTTCCATATTACAGTTCCCAGTTTAGCGAGCTGGGAAATGACATTCCCTTTTCACATAAAATTATTCTGCTGGTAAGTCCATGAAACAGCAAATCTAGGGCTTGAGTATTGTTCCAGTTTACACAAGCACAGTCACTCTTTGACTGGAGTACGATCTCATTTAGGGGACTGCAATTTAAAGGAATAATCAAAGTGTCGCAACGGAACGATAACTAAATTATTAAATGTTTAGCAGGAGCAGTTATGCGGAGTTAAATAAGTTCCTCGAGCCGTAAATCTAGCAGAGCAAGTCTATTTCTTGAGTAACACGCAGCACCCACAACCTGTTGCACGTTCTCATATGTCAGGCACAGTAATTAACTGTCCCGGCATGAATATAAATTATGCATTCTGCACACATTGTTAAAAGTAACATTGTTAAATGCGAGACCCAGCTCTGAACTCCCGCTGATATCAGCCCTTTATTGCTCCAGAGGGACAGAATGTGAACTCACTGTGGTCATTAAAGATCCCATGACACTATTTGCAAAAAGTAGGGGGGTTCCCCGGTTCCCCGGTGTCCTGGCTAAAATCCCAGATCTGGCTCTCACAAAAACTTGCCGCCTAATCATCCCCTGATTTAATTGGCTAAAAAAAATGTCCTCTCCCTCCAGTGGAGCTGCTCAGTGGCCAACAATAGAGGATTGTGGCTGTACTGGGCAGCTCCCAGGTGTGAATGTGTGTGAGTGTGAAGCAGGGCGTTCCTGCAAAAAGAGCATCCGTGCTCAGTGAACCTACCCTGAGTAAATAAAGGTTAAATAAAAAAATAAAATAAAATAAAATAAAATAAAAAATAGAAAGGATGCTGTTCAGCCCACACCACACCACGATATCGTGTCAAGGACTGATATATCCTGTAGTTGTCGGGGCATAGCTTAAGGATCTACTGCGCTGTATTCCCTGTTGACAGAAAGGAAATACCGCCGGGTCCTTTGACGTAGAGCAACCACAGCATGGCCGTGGGCAACATCGCAGTACCAGGGGCTGCTTTATTACCCCCGCAAAAACAAGGTCTCTGCGTGGATCATCCCATAACTACGTAGTATCCACGCATAAGAAGGGTTTTTTTAAAACATTTTTAGAATCCATCACCCTGTGAATACCAGTGATTTCTTTACCTCTTCCATTTCAGGGCTCTAGGAATTCTGGGTCAATCAAAAGCTTAGGAACTGCCTTATAGTTACTTTTTATCACTACTATCATGTATAGAAAACTTGTAAATAATGTCCCAACCATTAGTTGGTATCTACATCAGAGATAGAGTCAGGGCCTCCCTCTATTCCCAGGGCACCAGTTATCAATATTATCTGACCAATAACTCTCAGTATATTACACATCTTACCTATTATATTTTCTATAAGCCAGAAAGATAAGTATCAACCCTGAGAAACTGCAGTGGTGACCAGAGTCTGATATTTCAGGATTCAGGAAACGACTACTCAGTCTACATGTGTATGGTCTTTTGACTTGTACTTTTGCACAGAATGCACAGTATCTCTATTTCCTTAGTCATATGTAATAAAAATAACCTACCAAAGAGAAGCGTGTTAATTCTTCTCATACCTTACACATGTATTAATACCATGTTGTCATCAATACAATTTTTACATGCGTTATATTTTTATCTATTTCAGTGTTTGGTTTAACTGTTTGAAAAATAGTTTTATTTATTTATTTATTTAATTCTACGTCAGTGTTCAGCACAGATTGTGACATCAGCATTGGAATGTTCAGTTAAGAACATTCTAATTGAATATTTGTGATTAGACACCTAATGAGAAATGTAAGGTAAGAGAGTAAGGTATAAGCCATTAATTGTAGGGGAGTGTGTATAACCTCTTAATCTTAGCTTGCATTCACTATGCCTTGAAATGTCGGTGTTCTTTGAAGACTGCTCGATCAGTATCAGGTCGGTGGGACTTTAAATTCCTCTCCTGTGCTGCTCCACTGCATAATAGCAATCAAAACAGTATAGGCCTTTCTCACGGGATGATTCATGTTATTTTGACATTTCTATTATCACTACAAGCAGGTCATTTATTTTTTTGTAACTTTCCCACCATTTCTATCTGTTCTTATTTGCCTTTACCTTGGACACTTTCAGGAGTTATTTTTCATCTGAATAGAACAGGAACCAGGATAAGAACGTCAATACTTTTTTTTGTTCACACATTAAAAAACCAGTTCGGTACAAATACACATTTTTCCACCTTTTGGAGAAAACTGGAGAAAATCTCAATTTAGCCATCCGTCTGAAAGTCCCCGTCATTAAAATCAATGTACCTGCAACATGCTGTGTCCCAGTATCTGCACCTGCACAAAAACACAGTACGGTCACCGCGTTCTGATAATGCTAAGTGCATTGCATCATCTCTGGCCGCCAGACGCAGATATAGATCATTTTGTTATTTATGCTTCACTCACGTTTTATTAGCCAGCGTAGGCATCGCTCCCAGTTTCATTTCAGGTCAACGGCCCTGTGCTGTCTGCATGTAGTTTCATGCTCGGTCGTCTGAATAAAGCAAGACTGCTGCCATCACTGCAAAGTAACATTGGTCTTGAATTAACAGGTTGTGTAATTATAGAGGTATGCACTGTGCACATGCAGTAGAGGCCAGTATAAATGCAGAAATAAATGAAAGTAATCAATGTGAAACTCTTATTACCATAAATTCACATATACCTTCTATATATTCACACATTCACATATACCTCTATACCTTTGTGTAAAAATCCAATAAATGCTTCTTGAACTTGTCAAATAGTTGTACTTAAGCATTCATAATGTTAGTGGCACAATTACAATAATACTGATAAATATAAACATACCGAAAATATATAAAAAACTATGTTTTAAAATAAAGTGAGAACCAAAGATCAAAATACATGACTCTGAAATTTAGAAATGGAGAATATACCATAGCAACTCACCTAAAAACGTGTCTTGTTTTTAAGTGTCTGATTTATATGTGGCACAATGTAATTCAATCAGTGTAAAATGACATTTTAAGTTTAACTAAGCAAATCCAGCTTGAGCCAAATTGATCGTAACACCAATATTGCCATTCTCATTTGCCATTCAATCCTCAGATAAGTGTCCATGCCTTCACATGAAATCTTTGTATCAGACACGGTCCAAAGTTCAGCCGCATCTCATTCCCATGCTAGACCAGCCGCAAGGCTCTGTTACCCCCGGAAACAGAAACGAGCAGATGTCTGCCACAGATGAAACCTGCGGCAAAAAAAAACAGTAATTGACCATTGAAAATGCAATGTTTTAGGATTCAAAATGCTAACTGGAGATAACAAAATACTAGAGGGAAAAAAAATATTCTGGATTAAATGTGGTTGGATCATTTAGTTAATATCACATTTGCTTATTGACTTATAGGTGGCTGGGCCATTTAGAGAGGGGAATACCTCCGCAGGAAAACTGGTAATAAAAATGAAAACAAATCAATTTAAACTGAAACGTAAAAGAATTTCTTTTCTGACTTTTCTTCTCCCCCGACTAAAAATGAGGGGCTTTCCCTTTTGAACTCTTCTGAGCTTTCCCGCTGTCTCCTCGGTTACCTCGAGCTCGCAGCGTGATGTCACAGAAGTGCAGAAGTGAGGTTATGAAATAGTGAGCTCCCCCAAAAGAAAATGTGTCACATTTGACGCTCCATCCATGTGTTATACGTGTTTTGGATTTTAAACGCCCTGAGAATAGTGATCAAATGCAGTGCTCAGACACTGCAAAGTCAGCTTTACTTTGAGGCATGGCCACAATGTCTCTAAAGAGAAATGACGGGGTCAATTTTAAAGGAACATAGTGTCCTCTATACATATATATCAGATGTGAAGATTGTCTTTACCCCCTGTACAGATTTACAGATATAATATCATAGCTCTCGTGCGACCAGGATGTAGCTAGAGATCCGTGAGCGATACGTCTGTATCACTGTGAGCCTTTATACGAGCGTACGCTGCTCTCCAGAGGAGCAGCCAGAACATACAGCAGCCATGAAAACATATGGAAAGACATATGGGAAATGGCTGAACAGGCCACATATCAAGTGAAGAAATGTGCGGGCTTTGATTAGCTGAAGCCCAACGAGTCCCAGGGAGACCTGCAATGAGTAAATTAGCCATTGGCTCTGTGCAACCCTCCCCCCAGCCTCCTCCCCACCCCCCACCTGCACCCCCCCCGCCCCCCCCCCCCCCCCGGAGAAATCAGTGTGTATGCGCCATTCCGGAGAGACACGCACAACAAAGACCGGAGCTGAAACACTTTCAAAGTCGTCCAGACGGAGTTTTACGCAAAATCCTGAATTAATCATAAGAGCGGGAATGAGAAGATTGATAATTCGCTGAAGACGTCTACACGTTGTCCGCAATATCGTAGCACCAGCTCTGCACGTGTCCGCGTGGGTTTTTGTCTCTGGGTACTCCGGTTTCCTCCTACAGCCCGAAGACATGCAGGTTAGGCTAATTGGAGACTTGCTAATTGCCCATAGGTATGCGTGTGTGAGTGAATGGTGGGTGAATGGTGTGTGTACCCTGCGATATATTGGCGACCTGTCCTGGGTATATTCCTGCCTTTTGCCCAATGCATGCTGGGATAGGTTTGAGCACCCCCCAAGACCCTGCCCAATGCATGCTGGGATAGGTTTGAGCACCCCCCCAAGACCCTGACCAGGATAAGTGGGTATAGATAATGGATGGATGGATATCATAGCACTTTAAAAATTTAGTGTAAAATGGTGCCTCTTATGGTACTGTCTCCTTCAACAGGTTTCTGTATCTGCACGCAGCTCAGCGAGCCGACATATTCAAGCTAAACAAATTTTACTTGAAAAGTCATAGACAGTGATGGCGGGATTTTGAGATTAATGCCAGACGATTACCAACGTAGCCAAGCGCATGTTGCTCCCGTGTTCGGCCTCATTTCCTGTTCTGTCTCACCAGATGGGGGAGTCTGGAAGGGGGACAGTTTAGGAAGCAGCAGACATTAATTTTAACTGAAAACCAGGATACAAAAAAAACAGCATTTCGCTCGTATGCAATTGCGCAATAATGATAGCATTCCATCCTTCTGTGAAGATGCATTCTGGCACTTTTTTTTTTTTTTTTTACCCCAGAGATAATGTACATAAAACAGCCACACCATATAATAAATAAATAACTCAGGGAAAGCCCATGTCAACTATAAACAGAGTTATAATGATGCTGGGGGGAAAAAAATAAGATAAAAGATGGAAGGAGTTGAACACATATGTTCCAAACGTCCTAGGGGCCTCCTGCTCCTGTAGAAATAAACCATTCATGAGAGACTCGCTCAGAATTTTTTTACGGCAGGTATTAAGTCCATGCACTGGCCGCCCTTCCGGCTAAAACAGAGATCCAGTTCTGAGATGACTAGTGCACCGGCTCGGCATTATATCACCATTACAGCCTCGCCTGATCCCAAAGCCACTCCGCTAAGCGTGAAAAATCCCCACTTAAAGGGGGATCCTACGCGAGGCTTTATTTACCGGCAGTCGATACGGCGACCGCGCCCTGTGTTTTAATGGAGGGCAGGTATTCGGGTGTACAGTCTCCGGTGAAACGATTCATTCCAGTCAGTCCTCATCGTGCCGGTATACAGCGCATGCCGTACCGACACAGCGCAGAGGCATTTTTATTTACGTTGCATCTATAACGCTTTTCTCCACCCGTGACCGGTGTAGACGGCTTAGTTTGTGAGCCGCGTCTCATTCTAAAGGGGCTGCCTTTCACACCGCCTCTCTTCTAATTGTGCCCGCTCTTCATCCGTCAGCTCCTCTTACCTCTGATTACCGGGGATTTGAGTGGATCCGCTTCACGTGCCCCACTGCTTTCACCGCCCAGGACACTGCACCTCCCTTTTTAGAGAAATAACCGTTTGCAGGACACGTCAGTATTGTGAGCAGCGTCAGTTAGGCTGGGAGAAAAATAAGCTTTTTTTTTTCTTTTTTTTTAAACAAAGAAAACAACACTAAAATTCTGTCCAACGAAACAGAATTTCAGAATGTCAGACGGCTTCTCAAGCAGAAATTCAGAATGTATGACTTGGAAAAAATAAAAGTCGACCGACTCTGGAGTCTGGAGTCAGTCATTATATGTTTCGGTACATTTTCCAACAGTCCGTTCAGCTGAACTTTGTAGGAGCGTTATACTTTTTGTTTTGTTGTTGTAAAAATCAATAACGTACCTCTTGAAGTATGGAGAAGGCCTACAAGCATTAAAAACGGGTGCTTTTGTGGTGGAAGCTTCGGAAATTCGGTCAATAACTCCATTGTACTGCAGAATAGGCCTACTCTGCCTACATACTGAGGCATTTTCTGGACGCCGTCTATAATTGGCCACATAATTGGCCTAATGAAAATGTAAATACCAATGAAGTGCATCCATGAAATCATTAGAATGCATCCCATCAGTCAACGTGACATAATGACAGCCATTGTTGCCCTAGAAGTCTAACTCTATTGGCCTTTCCTCATCCACTGCGACTACATTTACATGCATCTCACATCTCATCCCCGCAGGACTTTCTACAATTATTACTTGGCTGCAGATCTTTTGTTTCTGTCGCGCTATAATTGCGTGCTATTTAGACAGGGTTCAATGTAGTCAGCGCTGTGCTGTCGGGGGGGGGGGGGGGGGGGGGGGCGGGGTGTATCTATTTTTATTGACTCAAAGTGTTGATGTGACTTTCTGGTTTCAGGATTCCATACAGCGTCGTCTTGTACTGCAACCAGCCTTCCAGCAATCGCCTCTGACAAGCATTTTGCTGCCATCAAGGTCATCCCGCTGTCATAATGTCAGCCTTTATCTTCGGCCTGTTTATTTTCTGTTAAGCCAATTAATCATGGCCGCATCTCACAAGGGGGAAAAAAAGGCGTGATAAAAGTTTTAAATCCAATGCATCGACCGGCAGAGAATCCCAATGAAATGATCATTTGATAAAAATATTTGGCGTTTGTTTGCTTTTCATTTTTCAAGGCTTCATTTATGAGCGAGCGAATGTCTCACTAAAAGAAAAATTGCACGCCTTATCGGTCTAGTTGGCCTGTAACTATAGTGCATAAAGACCTGTCAGTAACTAATTTCCTGCAATGATTTGCATGCAGTAACTTCAATGTCAACATCCACAGAAGGTGACCATCTCGCTCCTGTACATCAATGTTGCTGGATTAGTGCTGCCCCCTGCTGGTCACTCACTTTTTTATTCAATGTTTCCCGGTAAAGCAGTCATCTTCCTTCCTGGTCCTGGCGGGCCGCAGGGTCTGCTGGTTTTCGTTGTCACTCGGCACTTAATTGATCAAATAAAGCGGTCGATTACGCAGTTTAACTCACCTCACCTGGTTTCTTGGTTTCTGAATTGGCTGCTGATATTAAGGCAAAAAACAAAAACCAGCGGACCCTGCAGTCAGCTAGGAGGACCGGGAAATAAAATCACTGCTGAAAAGCTTCAAAATCAAATTTACGCACCGTTGCCATCCTCCTGCCCTTTTCCCTTTCAGCAGTTCGTCCACGGTGACTTAAGGCCTGGTTCCGTAGCTTTGTGCCTCCTCGTGTAGCCTTCACTGTAAATCCAAAAGGCTTTCAAAAACCAAAAACAGGCCTTTCCGCCCCCCTCTCAGTTTAATGCCTTCCTTCTTTAAATTTCGCTCAGATTCGTTTTTCGGAAAGAAAAAAAAAAAAAAGAACCAAAAAATAAATAAATAAAGAATCTGTGGTGAGCAGTGATTGAGCTAAGAACCAAAACGTTTACTCATGACAATATGCCACGTGTCAGAATTGTAATGTAACAAAGCTAGGAATATGGATGACATTAGCTTCTACCAGCTGTCCCCCTCACGGTGAAGCTTCATCTCACCACATGTTACGCGAGACTGTTATGCAACATTAGCGCAGGCTAAAGAGAAGCTCTGAAGCTTTGGGGAGAAAAAAACTGCTAGTAAAAAAAAAAAAAACTGCTCTCTTATTTTTCATTTTGATACAGAATCCAAAAGTAGTTAGTTTGATTCCCAGGTGGAGTGTTGTTGTTACTTCACCTGGACTGCTTCAGTAAAATAAGTACATAAATAAAAAAACTTGGATAAATGAGTTGTATGTTAAACAAATAACGAAATAAATAAATGAATCTCTGTAAGTCACCCAGATAAGACCATCTGCTGAATGTCCAAATGTAATGAAAGTTATCTGTTGTCTTACTCATCACTAATAACACAAATGGATTGATTAGCAATGGTTTTCCCATTTTTGCCTAATAACATGTCACCTTGGCAAGATAATTAGGAAGCCTAACAAGTACCTAATACTTGCTTATTAGATGCTAATATATGATGACCTGATCGTTAATTAAGTGTTAACGATGACTTTCATAGTGCCTTGTACATGGTCACCCAGAATAAAGTGTTGCTAGCAATGCCACTCTCAAAATGTCATATCCATCAAAATAGAACATTGAACGCAGAAGGACTACAGCCTGGGGAAACATTTCACAAAAGCTTTCGCAAAAAACAACTCAAATTAAACTTTTAAGAACTCAAAGATGTCAAAGCAGACGTTTATCCTGCAGCTACAGCTTCTGTGAAAGATTCATCTGAAATTCATCCGGAACTTTCTTTCAGGATGTTTTTTCTCACAACATTTCCATCAGCACACTTCAGTCCATCTGCATTTCAATGGAGTGAATTACTCAGTCGTGTTCACAGACAGAAAAGTACTGAGCACCAGAGGGGTAAATGGATGTGGTACAATTAACATAACAAGGAGTCTGAACATGCAGTCTATGATTTAATGTTTGGAAAAAAAAAAAAAAATACCACGGTATATATTCCACTAACATGGATTGCAAAAAATTTGCAAGGAAGCCACATGAAATGAAAAAAAAATTGGAATAGTTTGCACTCAGCTGAACTTACCACAGAAATATTTATTGGGGAATTTATTTTTGTGTTGCTCTTGTAACTTTGCAAGTCACTTGGTCTAAAAGTGCCTGCTACAATTAAATTGCACATTATATTGAAATAGCATTTTTTTTTTCAGCAGAAAAGTCAGAAAGTGCCTAATACAATGCACACATGGGGGCTATTTTTAAATCAACCTTCAACCAACTGCTAAATCGGTTTTTCCTCACATTACGTTCCTACTAGTGGGTGTCATCATCAAAGAGCAGGTTGCTCCTGCACATTTCCGGATAGTAAAAGTTAAATTCATAAATGTGTAGACATGAGCAGTGCCCATTGATTAGTCTTGTAGAGAAAGTCCTTTGTCACTGAAGGGACATTTCAGTGTACAGTAGGTGTTCTTTCAAGCAACACTGCCACAATGTACTAGCTGCTGGTGGTTGTTAGACACCTTATAAGCCCTTGTTCTTCTCTTTCCCATCTCTATCTCTTTTTCTCTGTCCTTCCACTGTGTAGTTCCTGCCAGTGACCTCTTGACTGGCCTGCGACCCTAACAGTCTGACACCCCAACTAACCAGCCCCCTCCCCTCCGCTGTCATTGTGTTGGCTCCTCGCAAAGTATTGTGAGGTGAAGATTTCTAATATTCATAAAACACAAAGTCAGAACACAGCCTTATCAGGCAATAAAGCGAGGCGGCATGAATTAAATCAACATTTGTCCTGAAACGTTTCGAATTAAATGATAGCGCCGTTTATTCCTTGTCAAGAGTCTCTTTTTTTTTGTCGGTTCAAAGATCACGATATGAAATGAACGGCAATAAAATGTGTGTTTGCACCCGGGCGCTCGAATTTGTTTGCGAAGCCAAAGTCAAGGACAACGGCCTGGATTGAAAGGCAGGCCCCAGTGTCCTTTCACTAAAAAAAAAGAAGAAAAGAAAGACAAATATATAATTGTTTATGCGAGTGACACGGCAGTCACCCCTGGATTGATTTGCTTTTTTTCCCCCATGCAGGCCGTTTTTGTAAAAGACTAACATAATGTAATGAAATAAAGTTGTCTGCCGTCCTCATCTGTCAGCGACACACTGGATCCGCGTGGCAGTTAAATGGATGTCTGAGCCCAAGGGACATCTTTATTTAGAGAATCAATCTGAATGGCACAAGTGATAATGCAATTGCTTGTGTGGTTTTTTTTTCTTCTTCTTCTTTTAAAAAAAAGTAATAATAAATCCTGAAATGAAAATTAATTTGTATGGTTCCCTTGGGGGTCAGCTAGGACAAATCAGAATTTACAAACAGATGCATGGAAAATAATAAATCAGACACCGCCAGTGTAGGTGCCTATTATACTGATAGCACTCATTATACTGAAAATGATCATTCCCAGATATGTAAAGAACTTTTTGGAAATTGTTCCTTAGACTTCACAGATTAGCATGAAAGATAACATGCGGGAAAAATCTACTTTCTCCAAAGGATTTTTCAATCGATATCTGGAGTTGGTTGTCTGTATATATAACACTGAAAGCAAAGGAGCTTGATGTATTTCATGTGTATTGACATGTACATAATAGCACTATGCTACACCTCACTATTTGATTTCCGTAGACATAAATGTTTTGCTCTCACTCTGAACCTGGATATTTATTTTACAGTACAAAAAAAAAAAAAAAGCTCAAACTATTAAGCAAAATGAATTTGCATGTACAGCATCCAAGCAAGAAACCTTGCTATATTTGAGATTTGCACTCAACAGACATCACGAACGACGCAATTATCTGAAAAGCCAGCCTCGCGTAATCTGATTTTCTTTACGACGTGAACTTAACAAAGATGACAGTGCCTCAGATAATCTGCTTATCCCAGGGTCTTCTCTAATGGCCTGGCCAGCCTGTACCTACAGCGACTGGGGAGAAATAAAGGCAAAATTCAATATCTGCAGGAAAAAACTGGCAGCCTGGGAGGCTGAAGATAATTTATATAATTCTGGGTAAAAAGGACTCAGGGGCAGCACAGTTCCCATATAATAACACCAGAGAACAGAGCGAAAGTGATCCTGCCTGAGACACCAGCGCCCCAGTATGGGCAGAGGTCCCCCCGACTCAGGACACGGCCATATTTCGTGATCTCGGCTGGTTACCAGACAACCCTGTTGGGGATTTTATACCCTCCTCTCTGCATTTGTTTGCATAACTACCCTGTTTCACACCTGGAAGAAGTATATGTTGCAGGGTAGAGAAGCAGGTTTTTGTTGTTGTTGTTGTTGTTGTTGTTGTAATTACATTATTACTAAGGGAAAGACTGAGCTACAGTCATGGAATATAATTCTGATATAAGAAACAATCTACACATTTTCTTGACGTTACATGTCATTTTGCAAATAAAGTCAAACTAGATTTGAGGGTCATCTAATATTCACTGTGAATGCAATCTCATCCACAATGCCATGCATTGCTAACACAGTCCTCATGGAATGGAGTCAACCATTATGACATCACAAGGCCATAGACATCACGGTCAATTATGTCACACACCAGCTACAACAAATCATACAGCCACTTTTGACCCAATGAAGTCAGCCTCAGAGTCATAATGGATCAATGATATTCAGGAACGGGCCTGAAGCGGCCTGGTTTTATTATGACTTCTATGAATCGTGAGCCCGGCAATAAACCCTCCACTCATTTCCTTAAGTGCTCCAGTCGACAATAAATAAAAAGAGGCAGCATCACGTCAGGCTGTGGTCTTTGTCTGACCAAACATCCCTGGTGGCCATTTTGTTAAAAATGTGTCAAGTCCTTTCCGTGCTCATTTGCTCTTATAACCAAAGGCTGTTTCACAAGACGACAGGAATTCCTCCCCCCCTCCCCCCCCTCCCCCACCCCTCACAGCCTGCTGTAATAGCAGTCGCCGTCTATCGCTGATTACACAGAGCGATCACGTTTATCTAATTTATGGGACAAATGTGCATGCGGTGGCTTCCACAACATATCAGACATATTTATCATAATAAAACTGCTTCTTTTCAAAAGAAAATGATATGAAGGCTTTGAGGTTCATCAAGAGGACGCTGGTATGACCGAAAAGTGACTCCGCAGTGTACTGCAAAAGCCTAAGAATGGTGTTGGTGTACTGTATGTAATGTGTGCTGTATTGAGCAGCCCCAAAGACAAGCAGACATTTGAGTGTCCTTTTGAGTGCACCGTGCTGTGTCCAGTGCAGGGTCCAGGGCTCGACACACCGGCGTCAGATGGACGCGTCTGTATTTGCATGTGGCTCCCGATAGGCCGATACCACAGGATCAGCCTTCCTTCGGCACTGAAGCCTCCCAACACCCAGCCTCAACACCTCGTCAAAACGCCGCCCCCGGCCGGCACAGGAGGAAATAATTAAAGAGACGGCGCCCCGGCACTCGTGCAAAAATCCCCCCCCCCCCACGCAGAAATGGGCAGAAGACCGGTACGCGTGGATTTGGCACGAGGGCCCCCGTTTTTTTTTTTTTACCGTCTGAGTTTTGGACTCCCTTTGTCTCTGAACAGCGTGTGCTGGGGATCCAGACGGGCAACTTTGCATGGGTGCTTTTCCTTCAGTGATGGAGAACCTGTGTAACCTCTGGGACACGTGGAACACAGTGGGGTGATGGAACCACAGTTAAGCAGGTAAGCTTTAATTATTAATCTAATCACTACACAGATTAGATTAGAGTTCTATGACTGATTTTTCAGGAGAATGTCTCTTTATGACACTGGCATGCTAAAACCCATTGCGACAACATTGTACAAGTGGGTCCTTTTCCAGATTGTTAAATCTGAATCTCAAAACTTCCATCGCAACGCTGAAGAGACACAGGTCGAAATAAAAAATCTACGCGAATATTTACAACAGTTGATATGGTCTGCGTCACTGGCCACGGCTTGCATATGTGCAAGAAACGGACTTTCACATTCGAAAGGCTTTTTCCATTTGCAGTAAATAACGCAAGCAGATGGACGCGGTGTTCATCGGACCGATTTGCACGGGCGGTGAGTAGCTGTTAATTGAAAACAACGCCTTGGGACACAAAATGAAAAGCACGTATGAGAAATGACGAGTCCAACTCTCGGAGATTGTTAGGGTAATGGACACAACATGGCTTCCCAGACAGTATATACAATAGCTCCGCTATACCGTCAGCGACTGAAACACTTAAGAACCATACGTGCTCATTCAGACCGATTAATCCCAAATTAAATTACGCAATTATATGCCGGGAACTCCTAAAAACCCGGAGGACGCGACTGCTCTGCATGACCACAGCTGCCGAGCCAAGATAAGCTGTCAAATCTGAAGAGTCAACTTTCTGAGCCATTATGACTCATTACAGATCCTTATTACTTATCTGGCAGAATTCCAAAACTTGTAATGCAAGTGTGACATGTAGAGGGGGATGGCAATGAGATACTAAATTCATTCAGTTTTGCAGCAGCACACATCTCTAATTTTATACATTCTCTTTTTTTAGGAGGGAAGCCGATTTTTATTTTATTTTCTTCTAAATTAACATAAAAAAGGTGAATGTAAAGTTTGACTACAACCTCTCTTAAACTAAGTGTTATTGATATTTGCTTGTGAAATCTCTCCTCTGGGATAGACCTGGGACTCCTTTAGTCTGTTGTTATTATTGTTTTAATGGCAGCAGTGAGGCAGAGTGGTAAGGGACATAGCTCTGATATTGTAGATTCAGATCCCAGGCCATTGATCACACAATCCATCTTTCCACTGAGGCAATATGGGGATCGTGATTCCTGTCAAAACTGCAGAAATGTATCGATGCTGATTTTCTCTGCTAAAAAAAAAAAAAAAAAAAACAGAGAGAGAGAGGAATGCAAAACAAGATCAAAAGCCGGCTCTGTATGCTAACATTAATCATGCTTATAAAAAAAGGCAATGATGGATGGATGACGTTACTCTTCGTCGGTGGGGTCTACAATTTGTACTTGCACATCAAATCAAGCCTTCTGACAAAAGTCCCCAACATTAACTGAAGCGCTCATTTGAAATCCCATCGCTGAATGTATGCGTAACAGTATAATGCAGTTTGGTGTTAAATATATTACAATGGTCTTGTTTTTTTACCTGGCATTAAGAATCAGAATAAAATCTGCAAGAGTTCCCAACATAAAATACACTGAAGCTATAAAATATACAATCTAAGTATTGTACAACTACCTAAAATTATCCCACTCACCGATCTCCTGCAGTCCTGTTCTGTAGGTAGTAATTATTTTGTGTATCACATGGATTTAATTAATTCCCTGTTGAAATCTTTGTATTGATACCGTATATATGTGCAGATCTATGCACACTCAATCTTCAGTACGGATTTTTTTACCTGACCTTAAAAAACTGTAAAGATTTTGTTTATGCATTAGGAACATGCATATGCTTTCTGAAACAACTGTAGTTAATATGCAGTAAATGAGTATTGTCTTGTTTAATTAAACCAACTGAGACTTTGCAATGTGCAAGGTTTTGTTGGCAAAATGTGAAATAAATCTTTAACCAGTATGCAATCACATCTCTGAAAGCCTAAGCGACAGGCCTAAGCCATGTAGTTTCCAAGGCTAAGTATAGCGAACTGACTAAGAGTAGCTTAAAGAGGCATACCACATTTGGCAATATGTTATTTCTTATTTTAGAACACACTATTGTTTGAAAAACATAGACTACAATTATGTTGTGGGTACTGGTGGTCATTTTTACATCATTAATACTTGGCAAGGGTCAAGTTTGAAAGCGAGTAAGGGTCGCATCTGAACTAAAAGTTATCACAAAGCTATATTCTGAATTATGGCTTCATTCATATTAACTATCAATCGAAGAGTAAACACATACATTTGGAAACCTGTTTGAATTTAATCACCACTTCTACATTTCCCAATTAAATAGTGGATGTTTTCTTTGTGTCATGGTATTATCAAGTATATCATATGGGAAATTTAGCAAAGACACAAAATGTCCTGCACCAAAACTAAGCACAGGAACAATATTTTCCAGGTAAAATAGTACAGTTGAGCACTAGCACCACTCAACATATTCGCCCCCAAAATTCCATAAGCCACACATGAAAATTTTCCTGGATTTTATGTCTTCAGGCACAAAAAATGAATGTAGATGTAGAAGGGAGGTCCTGTAAGATATCTACCTGTCCTACCTGAGTTTCCAATTCACCTGCGTGGCGACAGAGGAGCTCGGAACACGACCAGCGATGTTAGACATCACCGCACAGCCGTGTGACCTGCCAGAATAAAAATGAGATCGCATCGTTAGGCCTGCTTCTTCTCTGTGTTTTGCGCCGCAAAATATAAAAAATGCAAATCCCCGCCTGACTGCTGCGAGACATTGCAAGCGCTCCAGCTGTGAAAATCTGCCGCTGGATTACAAGAGAGCAGCTAATTTCTTGTCTTACCATGAGACCAAAACAAATCAAAACTCCCATGCATATGAAAAATGCCCAAATGCTGCACCTTCTATTTAAAGGTTATTTTTTGGAACAAAAACCTTCTACACTGTAACTGTAATTAGAGAGTAGTTTGTAAAGCAATGCACAAATAGGTCAGAATGTTTTTTTCCTTTACATACACACACACACACACACACCATACTACACTTCCAATGTGGACAACCCTTCTAATTAGTGATTTTTTCATTGCTAGCAGGTGCATAAAATCAGCCATACTGCGATCTCTGTAGACAAACACTGGCAGTGGAATGGATCATACTAAAGAGCTCAGTGACTTTCAACAGTGGCGCTCATAGGATCCCATCTTTCCAACAAGTCAGTTCGTCAAATTTCTGCCCTGCTAGAGCTGCCCCAGTCAACTGTAAGGGCTGCTATTGTGCAGTGGAAACACACAACGCAGGCCTTATGCCCAACATCAGTTGCAAACCTCACTAATGTTCTTGTGGCTGAATGGAAGTGAATCCCTGTAGCCATGTTCAAAAATCTACTGGAAAGCCTTCTCAGAAGAGTGGAGGTTGTCACAGCAGCAAAGGGGGGGTCCAACTCCATATTAATGCCCATGGTTTGGAATGAGAAGTTCAACAAGTACATATGGGTTCGCATAGCATTATGAGAAATAAACAAGAGCTATACAATATTCCAAATACTAACATGATGTTTGAAAATGAGATGTCTTTGGAAAGCAAATGATACTTCTATTGTTGAGTACAGCATATTTCTGTGTGCAATACATTTATTTAATATGACCTCTCACCTCTGTAAACCACTTAATCTATTTATCTAAATCTAATTATCCAATGTAAAAAGATTTTTGAGTACATTTTGAAATGGTTACACTAATGATAACTAATTACTTCATTATTTATTAAAATGACATGATTGCCACAAGGTATAATTTGAACCTGCAGGACACCAATGCGCACCAATCAACAATACCACGTTTTGACTGACAATATATGCAAATTGTTTAAGTACTGAATCACTTAATAGGGTTTATGTAGCTGGGTGGCAAACATATCATTTCATATCTTAAATTCATAAATTAAGGCCAACTTAAAAATTACAGTTACACATAGAAAAAAACATCCTTAGAACAGAACAGCAACATAAGCAGTGGCAATGCAGTTTAATTAGCATAATTAGCTGTGCTTAATCATTGGCATCTGATTATTACAGGCAAAAAACAGAATGCTTCAATGATTGGTTTTGTTGGGTGACACATAGAAGTACTAACACTAATTATTCAATTCAGGCAAATACATAAATATTCAGTTTATTCAAGAATAAATATTAACAACCGTTAAAGCACAGAAGCACTCCCCCGGTAGCACATCTGTCATCACACGAACAAATTCTCATGCATTTTGTTTTATCAGATATTTATTTCAAATAAAGTGAAGGAATATGAAGTTTCCCCAGTAAACCAACACGGACGGCACAGTGTACCGGAGACAGAGGCAGCGGGAATGCGCAATTATCCAAAGGAGATCTACACTGTGTATAAATCACCGAGCATTATCATTCACCTGCGCGGCGCCTAGCCACATTTCATACAGCGCGTCCGCTTCTGTTCTTGAATTGTTCATGATAGCTGGTGGTGCTGCGGCTGTATTAAGTATGGATCATGAATTATACATTTAGGAGCGAGAGAGAAAGAGAGTCTCTTAGGCATAGCCCCATAAACCTTTCGGTTGCGGCGGCTTCTAAATTTAAATTCATTGCTATTCCGCGGCAGCTGTCTTACTTCATCATAGGTTTTAATCTACTGTTCGGGGGCGGAGCGTTCACCTGTACTTTCCTGCCGATGGTGTCCTGTGCCTGTTCATCGACTGTAAATACCGGCTGTGTGCTCGCGTTAAATGCGCTAACACCAAATGATAAACATAAATCAGGGAAGCAAGGGAGACTCAACTGCAGCTAAACGGCTGTCGTTGCTTACCAAAGTCCGTCAGCTAATTCAAAAAGAACTTCTGACAGCTGTCACTTTTTCATGGAGTCAAATATTTCACAATACTCCTGTCATGATGGCTTTGGATTCTAATCACGAAGCATACATTACTATTCTCAAAACTTACAAAAGTACTTCTTAAAACCAGCTTCAGAATGCATGCATATATATATCCATGTCAAGAGGATGCATATAAAACGAAGGGGTAATTAAAAATAATGGTGGAATGTGAAGCAGGGAAGCAGCTTGCAAACTGAGAAGGCATAAAATAACATCACTCAACATCACATACAGGATGTGCATGACGATAGCATCAACAAAATGTCTTACTGGAAATGTGGTGCAAGCAAAAAAAGTTCATCATAATATAAAATTATGTAAAAAGTTCCAATAACTTTCAGCTTTAGCTTTTCAGAGTTGAAATATGCCAAACCGCTTTGCACTTGGAAAAAAAAATGTTAGATCACCTGAATAAACATAGTCCGTACCCAGTGAATAGGTATAGTAGGTAGCTACATTTTTGAATTGGTAATCTGAAATCAGACCATCTGAAGATTAATTATCTTCCATAATTTATGGTGGCAGATAACTTATTGGACATTAATATAGTATATCAGGCTTGTGTTATAGTACCTTTGGTCAGGGTGTATGGTTAATAGGTTATTCAGAGCAGAATACAAATAAGCTTCCTGCAAGTACAATATTTTCCATTAACGTTAAAGAATCTCCAGCCATCTGCAACAGGAAATTGGACGATTGCAACTCATACAGACGGGAGATGCAGATCTTTTAAACCGATTTTGTAATGCTCTGTCAGGTTGTGGGGAATGAGTGCATCAAGCAAGCTGTCTGCTGCGAATGCATCAACCAACAAAGTTTTAAAGAACTCCTGCGCACAACAGCGTCTAGATGTTATGCAGCAAGAATCCAAGTTCCAAAATTTTCAGCAGACCAGAAAATATTTTTCATTTTGGAAACCAATTTATATATATATATTAGAAATGTATACATTTCAGGGGCCAGTCAAATACACATACTAGCATAGTGCAGCTGACCACAGACTCCTTCTAAGACCCACCCCATACACTCCCGCCACCTATTTTGGGTCCCAACCCATAACGTTTAAAAAAACGTTTCCTCAGTCTCTCACATTCTCTTTTGTCTCAGCCATACTCCCTTTGATCTATTCCTTTCTTCTCACCCCTTTCACGCAGATATCCTTTCCCTCTCACTCTCTCATCCCTCATTCCCATAACCACCCCTCCTAACCTCTTCTCTCAGCCTCTGACACAGGCCCTTAGCATGCTGTTCAAAAAAAACAACAGCGCTAAATATAGATTCAACAATGCAATGAACAATCCCCATTCTCACCAGCGAGAACTGTAGGGAGCAAAGGACTAAGAAGGACTAAGAGGGAACACATCTGATTTGTTCTTCTGTGCTTATCTTTTATTGTTTGTTTGCTTTGCTTTCTTCCTTCCTTTCTTTCTTTTTCTTTTGATGGGTCAGACGATTGTAAAAATCCTGAGGAAAGTCCCAGAAAACTGGAGATGATGAGGGCTGCCATTTGGTTAAATGCTAATTTAAAAAAATAATTTCCATTCCCCGTAAGACTCACTCACACTGCGTAAGACTGTTTAGGTAGAAATCTTCTGTAAGCAACGTATCATACGTGTATGGTCAAAACATGTATGTTTAGGACTTTGTTTTTAAAACATTTGTTGTTTTGCTCTGTTTTTAATTTGACCTTCATCAAGTTTTTTTGTTTTTCTGAACTGTGTAACCTAACCTTTTCACAACTTAAACAAGTCTACATTCAAACTTAACCCCTTAATTAGTGGAAACTACTGTCACTGTTCCTGGTAGCAAGGCCACGGAGCCTGTGTTTCACAGACTTATTAATCTGTGGCCAAAGGCATGCAGCCGGCTTGGAAAAAGCTGACTTGCATCCAAGGTATTTCCATATGGGGCGAAGGGACTGCAACAGCATCTGGCCTCAATTTGTGTTCTTTGGCTGCTGGCAAAATGACCCCCGACCCCGGTAAGGACTGACTGAGCACTATCAAAGGATCAAGATGTCACGGTTACAGGCGATAACAAGGACATTCAATGATGACTTTTTAAAAAATACTTATGCAAGAGGTTTTGTTTTCCCAATGTAATTGTTAGTTACAATCTGACAGGAACTGAGAATGAGAGAGATAGAGGGATATATTCCACTCTTTTTATATAAATATAAGTACTAAAGATTCCACTTATGCCCTGGGGAACAACTAATGGGATCTTTGTTAAATATGGCATCTAATGTCTTGGGAAACGACCACATTTCTTGGCTGCAACTGGAGGAAATGAGCCAGTCTGTCCTTTCCTTCACGCACCACTAGAGGGCGAACAGGCTTGCAGCGTATATTGAGCTTTTGAGCCGAGCCTGTTCACCTCTTGTTTAGTAGCTACCATATCATCAGTTTAATTAGTTAGGCTTCAGTCGCTCACTGTTTGATTCAGATTTCTATTTACCTCATGATGTTTACCACTGAGATTAAAGGATCAAGCTCATGTGCCGTTTGGTCTCTTACTGAAGACGTTTCATTGACAACCAGTGCAGCAAGTCAATCAGCTTTCAGATCAAGATGAGAAAGCAGGCTGTTTTTACTATTTTTGGACCATAATAAACATTTTTTTAAACTAATTTAACGGTAATTATAATGGCTACACTTTCCGTTTTTCTTTCTTTTTTTTTTTTTACTTAACTCATATCACAGTTAGAAGTAGGAAAATACATTTGGCAGTTTATATAAAGGCATCAAATGTCATTTGCAAGACTTCCATGTCATCTGGCAGAAACGCAGAGTACCATCTGGACGTCCAAGACATTTTCATATATTTATAACTAATATTAAACAGAAGGTTGCGACACAGTTCCGCATGACAATCCCAAAGACGACTGAGACATTGGGATTTGTGTGGCTTACGATGGTCCTCCAGAAGGAATTATGCTTGATTCGATCATGTTTATATTGAAGCCGCAAAGCAGAATCTGAAATCCAATAAAAGTCAAAATGTAAAAATAAAACATAAGTCAAAGTCCATTATACCATTCCACTCTTCAGTGAACTTAATCTGGTTTAAAAGATTTTTATGGCTGCGTTTCAACATCGCAGCCCAAATTGTGTGCAAGGCAAATATTACCAGGAGTCCTCATAATATAATTTAAATAAAATGTACAGCGCTATTTGAAAAGTGAGATTTAATAAGGGAAATTTCCTTTTTGTTGAGTTAGTCCTTATTTGACAGATAATGGAACTGAAAGAGAAAAATAATGTTAATAATTTTTTTGAGGCATCACATAAAATTGTCAAACACACCCTTTAACATTTTTACAATGACACATCTAATTAAAATACAATTTTCTGATTCTTACAAATTTCCCCGCTGACTGAAAGCTCCAGAGAAACATTAGCATAAAGAAAGGAAAAAATACAAAAGGGCCCCGTTCAATAGGGCTGTTGGGTAGTACAACGGATAGCGAACAGGGCTTGCAACTGAGAGGTTGCGGGTTTGATTTCCAGCTGGGGCACTACCGTTCTAACCGACTAGCAAGATACTTACTTAATCAGAACTGCTCCAGAAACACATCCAGCTGTATAGATGGACTGCTCATTAAAATCTGTGCACATTTATCTGGATTGCCGTCTGCTAAATGCTGAAATGTTAAGTACCTTCGATGCGGTTTGTGCTGTACAGAATGCAGAGCAGCGTTTCACCCAAAGAGTACAGCAGCAGACCACGCCGACGTAACATTCGGGCAACAAAACAGCTTCTGAAGGAACGCGGGTTGATTATTTTGTCTGAGATTATGTCAGCCGGTTTCATCAACCCCTCTTCCTGTTCCCACGATCGGCACTGCCGCACATCAAATCTGAACATACCCCCACTCCATCGACCCCCCCTGTACCCCCCCCCCCCCTTAAACAGGACACATCCTGCAGACTCCAGAGAGCCTCCACTCTCTCCACGCCCCCCCCCCCCTCGCTCAACTCAAGTTTGGAACGGCCGTTAAAACAGCCGCTCTAGCCCAGAGGTCCGGCGTCCACCATGGGGGGGCGGGGGGCGTGTCCATTTTACACCCCGTTCCTGTCCTCGATTGGCTGCGTCATCCCGTTCTGCTCACCGTTCGAGGTTCTCTAATCAGTGAGATCGACAGCATGGAGCCTATTATGGGCTGTGTGGATGGCAGTAATACTAGCCTGTGAGCTCTAATGGAAAAACAACGAGGGCTGGCACTGAGTCTCGCCCTACGGGCACCAGACTCCCTCCTGCCTCCCTGGACCAGCACTCTCTTTGCCTGGACTATGATCACTACATAACATGCACTGTGTCAACTGTGGAAAACAGAAATATTGCTAAAGACTTCTATATGCTTCTGCTGAATGTTCACATGGACACTATGCAGTAAGGAGTTCTTGGGTTTTGTTACATAGTTTCTACAATATAAAACTTTTTTTTATCATTAATTTGTAATACCTTGTAAGAATACATGAAATCACACGCCTCATTAGCATTTCTAGGACAGCTTTAATTATATCCTTCTAAAATAAATTGACCTCATAATTAGTGATTTTCCTCTGCCAAAAAAATATCACTGTGCTGAAAGAGACTCAGTGAGCACTAGAATTAAGTTATGTGAGGAAATTTGTTTTATCATAACAGAACTAGTTCACTTCAGACCATTAAAAAACTTTTGATTGAATTAATCAAACTATCGTCACCTTCCAAAATTTATACAAAGATCTGTAGAATGCTTTAGGCTAATAGAAGATATCAATATTGATTTTTTTCAGATAGAATTAATAATACAAGCGATGGCAAAAAAAAATACCAAAAGAATTGGTGTTCAAATTTTAAGTTCTCTTTAAGTTCAAGAGGGCCAATCTTTACTGAACAGAATATATATATTTTTGTGGGTCTCAGTCTATGGTCACGTGTAACTGAAACGTGGTCATGCATACAGCTGTTTACAGTGAGCTCCATGTCGATTCAAAAAAAGGTTTTTGCTTGATCTTATACGGCGCCAGATGCATCTCCAATGTTTCCCTATGAGGATGAGAATCCATATCTGCCATTCTCTCAATTTTAGCCTGGAATTTTCCAATAATAAACCATATCGGTGAGGAATTTGAGACCGTTTCCTCTGGGCTCTCTACGCACTACTTAAGGACCGTCAGCTCGGGGCGGGGGGGAGGGTCGAATGGGGAGGATTCCGTAGGCTCAGTAAAAGGCCCCTCTTTCGAACCTCAAAATCCCCCCCCCCCCCAGCCTCACCTGGTCACCGCTCGCGAGACACATCACCGTTAGCAGACGGCCACTATCAGCGGTACATGTCGTAGTCCCACGTTAGGAACACAGAGGACTCCAGCGATTATATTTCCATTCTTTTGTGTCAGCGACACTTTTTCATGTTGCAGGGTTGACTCTGCAGTGATTTTAAAAAGCATTGTTCCCCAGGATATTTCTGACCCTTACCACCCCCCCCCCCCCACCCACCCACCCACCGCCACACCACGCCATGCCACCCACCCACGCAGGTTCCCGCAGGGCACCGTTAATTGCCCAACTGATTATAGCCACACCGGTGGGCACATTCAAACAAAGAGACTGCGATCACCAGGGCACCTTTTTCATTGTTCTGATATGAACAGAAGGGGCACAGGAACATAAGAAAAGCTCACACCAGGTAACAAAGCTGCAGGAACCCGAATCCCCCCCCCCCCACCCCCCCACCCCTCCCCATTTCACATTGAGCCAATTGTCTGTGTGACAAACAAGTAATTACTCTTCATAAAATGCAAAGGACACAGAGTGGAACCTGCTGCAGGATGGTGAGAAGTTGCCTCAAACCTTAGGCTATGATTTTCCATTTTGTTTTGTGAATTTATATATATATATATATATATATATATAAATTATTTTTTTTTGTAATTGAGATCATTTCAGGGTAATGATGAGGGAGAATGGGTACAAATTAACTTTTATTATTTCAAGCATCTGAAAGGCACAAACCTTAATGTCCCATTTGACCCTGAGTTCTGAATTTAGAGTCATTCTCAAGATATACGTACATTCTGTGTACCATGCTAGAGATTTTCAATGGCCTACAACATACACCATATGACCCCCTTGGTCTGAGGCTGTTTTTCATGGTTTGGGCAAGGCCCCGTAGTTCAACCGAAGGCAAATCTTATGCTACACAATACAATCACATACTAGACTTCACACTAATGGCCATCTACTGTACCTCTGGAGGGAGAATTAATTCTGATTAAGTTTCAATTAGCGCTGATGAGCATCATTATCATACTCATTTTAATCAGGCACAGACACATTACAGCCACTCCATGGTAACTTTAATCCCCCCAATCATCTAAGTTATCTACTGAGCATCTCATCAGACAACGAAAGAACTTGCCACTTGTAGCATCTCAAACACTCATCATCCAAACATAACGCATGGATATTTTGGACAGTCCACTTCTCCCTTCCACCACAAGCCTAGGACTTTCAGCAACCTGGTTGAATTCACAGCAGTTCACTGGCAAAGCTCACAGGTTATGCTCATTGGTAAATTTTCCCCATTAAATAAATAGTTTCCTCGAATCTTTCCAAATTACAGCTTCGAGTCAAACGTCCATGGTTTTAGTGAATGCGTAATGAATGGGTTTGGTGACTCATGCACAAAGCTCAGAAATAGGTGGTTGAAAAAAAAAAAAAACTCTGTGGCAGAACAGCTGCAGAATGTATGAATTATGGTTCCGTGTATTTAGGAATAAAAGCAGCATGTAGCAATATTGGGGGAGGCAAATGGGAGAAATTCTGTTCACTGTTCAGTGAAGGCACAAGAGGCAACGCTCAGAAGACTGACAGTATAAACCTCAGGTGGGCATGCACATCTTTTCAAGATATTACCCAGAATACCTTGGAGACATCTCAAAAGCACAAAATTATTCTACCGTTGAGTGTTATACCACTATGCTGTCGAACTCAGTATAATAGGAAACATATAGTTTGTATGTAGCGTGATGTTTGTTTCGCTGCTTGAAAAGTGAACCAAATTAACTGGAAAACGAAATGTTCGCATTAAGGAGAAGGCTCTGGAGAGGATGCGATAAAGCAAATAGCTGTTTTGTCATTTGTTCTGCCACGTAAAACACAAGAAAGCCAGAGAGCCGGACCAGCCCAACGCTACAGAGGAGCGTGAGTCATGTTCCCCTGTCGCTGAGCAACATGGCTGACGTCACTCCAAAAGTCCGTTAGGCGTTTGAACAATCTTTGATTCGAAAAAAAAAAAAAAAAAAAGCACTAGATTCATAGAAACTAGATCATGGGACGGTAAATTAAGTAAAAACCTTAAGACATTTGATCGGAAATACAACAACAACAAACAACTGTAAACACTAAATTCATAGAAACTTGTTAGGCTATATCTTGGGATGGTAAATTAAGTAAAAAAATCTTGAGATATTGATCTGAAATACAACAACAACAACATTAAAAAACTGTAAAGCACCGGATTCATAGAAACATGTGTGGCTAGATATAATGGGACAGTAAATTAAGTAAAAAGTCTTCAGACATAGCAGGAAGTATCTCCTAAGCTTGGAGAGAAATAGTTTTCGCAATGTAGGAAAACATGTTGGTTTCTGTTGTGGATGAGGAAGGCATCACTGGCCAGTGTTCTGTGGTGTCCCCTGCAGAGCACTTCATCAAGAGTGTAAGCTCACACTGGATGCCATAACAACAACGGCTTTGTTTTCTTAATAAGTCGGGAGCCTCAGCTCCAAGCTCCAGGTTATTGGGAAGGCCCTTTAAAACTCCAAATTGTAGGATTTCCTGGCACCAATAGGCCTGGATTCAATCAACGTTTGTCCTTAATTTTAAGTAACAAAAATGAAAAGCAAAGATTTTCTTCTTCACAAACAATCAGAGTTCATGAAGGAAAAATGTTGCATAGACTTGTGAGTAACAGTCAAGGACAAATGTTGATTGAACACAGGTCACACCGATACGTATGCCACATGAACCCCTTAAAAATGCAATAGACATACTCAAACATACAGTTAAGACAGAGAACTACTTAAAACACCAACAACAACAAAAACCATCTTTAAATTGTTGAGTCGTTCGAGAGCAGCCAAGTTTGTTTCCTGTTGTTTTCCTTCCTCCTCAGCTGCCACGTTCTGGTTGCTAGGGTCAGGCGGCCAATGGCCAAAAGCCTGGGTGACGTTTCCCTGGCTTAGCGCTCGAGGCCCAGCAGGCCATTTCCTGGGAGAGCCGTAAGAAAGTGCGCAAACAGGAAGATGCGCTATCCCACCAGGGGATCTAAGTCAAACATAATGAAATGCCTGCGAGTCCATCTGGGCTTCGGCGAAGAAGAAAAAAAAAATCTCTCGCTGATAGAATGATGATCTGGTAATGGCTGCCAGGTGGGATGCAAACAACCCCGAGGGGTCAGAATGTGCTTCCTGGGCTTACACAGATGTCCCCGGCCTTTTGTGATACGTCTACATCCATCTGAGTATTGTCAACCATATGGTGGCTCTAATCCGATGGTTAGCTGAAGCCTTTTTGCTCTCCTATTATAAGAACTGCTTTAGGCTGATGTTCCCCATCTTAGAAAACATTTTTTCAGATTAATTGGCTCTAGGATGTTTGTTTGCTATTTATTTTCTTGTCGCTGTACCGTGTTTGTGTGTGTGTGTGTGTGCTCATAAGCAGTCTCTCATATATTTTAACTACTAAACATACTGTGAGTGAATTCCATGAGTTTTGAGATTTATGCGAAGCAACCAAGTCATGTTTTACAATATTTCTATACAAACAAAAGTTTTCATTTCCAAGTAAGATACACTTGTATATGTGCTGCCGATTTAGGTTATTTTCTCATATGTTTATTTAGTATTCCTCCTAAGCTGTTCTAAAACTAAGAGGAAGTTCCTTAAATGTGCTGTGGTCCAGGCCACGGGCATGCCTATATTTGGGTTGTGAATGCCCACAGCAAAGGCTCAAAAAGTTGTTTTCTTTTGAAACTCACAACAGTCACCCTTATGCTTCTTTAAATATCACATTGTCTAAATCGGTCTGAAATTCCCCAAACTGAGACCAGCCAAGTTCGTGTTTTTGCAAGGGTGGCACATTCCCTAGGAATGTCTATAAACGTGTCTCAGTGTGTATTTTTCCCCCCTCTGTTTTTGCATGGATGCTTGTACAGTTAGAGGCCACTCTTTTAAAAGCCCAGAAATTACTGCCAAAAAACATTTGCAATCTCCCTTGGCTTCCATCCTGAGTTTCGCAGAGCTGCGTGTCTGCTTTTAATCAAAACCAAACGGGCAGATCAGTTCCCAGCCCGAGAGATACTCGGGAGCGACTCGGAGGAAGTTTCTTCTCTGTGAGAAGAAGAAGAAAAAGAAGAAGAAGAAGAAGAAAGGAAAAAAAAGATGAACGGATGAGACGGAAAGAAAAGGCAGAGCCGAGAGCCAGGGAAGTGAAAGATGTGGGCTGTCCCAGAGACAGGAATCGCACGGCTTGTCAGGCTGCTCCTACAAGCGTTCAGAGTCAGCAGAACCTTAACGTGATCAAGATGGAGACCGTCTTCTGGCTTTTACCGTACCGGATTTGTGTGGCTCTGGGGGCTATTCAGGAAAGGTAACGACAGGAATTTTCAAAAAAAAAAAAAAAAAAAAACTGAACACGTTTAACTTGGATTGGGAATAATATACAGGAAGGATTCAGGTTTACGCAGTGCGTTTTGTTTGATGGGGTCCTCTTTTAAAGTGTGGACTGTTACAGAAATTAAACGGCACATCATTCATTTTTAGGGACTTCCTCAGGAATTCTCTCACCTTTTTTAAGTTCTGGTTTTGTTCATAACTGTGAGCTTTTAACTGACATTTTCTTACGTCCCGAGAAACTGCAGCGTGTCATGTGTTCTGCTAAATTATTTTTATTATTCTTTTTTTAATGTTTCCATGTTATGCACCACGTGTTGAAGACTTGTAAAGAAACTCGAGACTCATTTATTCCGCCGTGGATCCTGGTTCTGTGGTGTCCTTTGTGTCACTCAAACACGAGCAAGCAGTTCTAAAACAGGAAACAGCAGCGGGCAGGCCGGCCGGACCTGGTCCCTGTCAAACAAACCTCTGGACTGGGGACCTGCAGCGAGGAGTATTGACAGTAACTCAAACAACCGAGTCTCCCTCGGGCAGCTGGGACGCGAGGGTTTACTTTCACACAGGAGAAGGACAGACAGGGAGAGCTCTGCCATATCACCAGCACCCTGGAGAAAGAAATGAACCTCAAACTTTTCAATGCTCCAGACTAACACAGTACTAACTCAATAACTCAACCATATCTCCCCCATTGAGTCTTGTTCTGAGGTGCTGTTCCACTGGAAATGAAATTTTATTTTTGTTTTCCTGTAAAGAAGGTAAGAGGCTTTTTTGTATCTACAAAAGGCATTTAATTGTTAGAAGTCGATCTAATTTTCAGAACATATGTGTGGAATAAAATCAAAATGACATGATCTCTGGAGGAGAATCTGTACAGTTAGAACTCTCAGCGTGGTCAATTTCAAAGTCTTCCAGTTGTTTAGAAACACTGATGTTCTTTAAGGAATTTTATTATTTTATGACTGGAATTCATTTTAATGACTCTTTTGTTTGTTTAGGTTATTTGTTTTTGAGATAAGCTTAACCAGGTTTTCCACTGATTTAAACTGCGCAGAATGAAATAAAATGAAAATCCCTTCACAGCGCTTTGCAGTTAGAAATGATGCAATGGTTTCAGCTGCATAGTCAGATTTGTATCACTGAACTCCTTACATTTTTGCTAAACTCAACATTTAACTAGCATTTTTAATGTCATATTGCTTCAGAACTACTCAGAATATTTTATTTGAAGAAAAAAACAGACATACTCAGCAATACTTCGGTTTTGCTTTATTTTAATCAAAACGTTTGTTTTTCTAATTTAGAGTGAGACTTTGACCCCTTGTTGAGGTTCTACTATTTATGATTGTATTTCATTTCATAGCTTTACACTGCCTGTGTGGTAAATTGATCCAGGAAATTGCGAATATTGGGCTGTCACAGTGTTTTGTTGGATCATCTAGAGGCAGAGTTAAAATTTAATATATATGTGTAACTTTTCAAATATGCGATGCTGTTCCCTGTCATTTATGCCAAGCTTGAATGCTATACTCAAAGATATTTTGCTAAACGTTCGCCCTGTGCGAGTGCAGTTTGAATTCACTGGGTCAAAGAAAACATACATTCTTGACCAAGGGTAAACCAGCGGGGAACTGTGACCGTTTAACACTTGTGTAAACAAACAAAGGAACAAAAATCTACTTTGGTCTAAGTGTTCTGTCGGGGCTTGATTGATGCGATTCAATATGTCTTGCCATGCATCAGATATTTTCATAGGTCCCGATAACAAATAACACTTGAGGCCCACAATGATAATAATAATGAAAAGAAACACATTTGACAGTTGTTATATCAGTGCTTTTGAATTATGTAACACTTATTCCGAAAAGCGTTCATCTTGCGATTCCCACAGCTCACGGGTAACTGTAACCTAAACTTTTTTTCGCTTGACAACGAACCCGAGAGGTTTCCACGCTCAACGTCAGCCTTTTCTCTCTTTCAGCCGACGTCAGGAATAGAAGCCCCAGCCGCCCCGCTTTGACCGGATCTCACCAAAACTTTACGGCACACGCCGACCCATGAGTCACCCGAGACGCCATGCCTGTTGCCGTGCGGAGAAAAAGCTGGGAGGAGCACGTGACCCACAGGACCGGGTTACAGTACAGCTTCGACGACCTGGACGTGCTCTGTTGCCACGGGAACGCGCACAATGGCTGCCGGCCGGGTTCGGACGCGTCCGGGACGGGCCGCAGGGAGAGGTGCGCCTCCCTGCCGGAGTGTTGCCGCGAGCTACGGCCCGGCCGGCTCTCGTTCGCGCGCACGCGGCTGCGTTCGGCGGACGCGGACGATGACGAGCGCGACGCCCGTCCAGACGGGGGCGACTTCGCGCCCGTCGAGGGCAGCACGGAAACGCTGGTCTTCGAGCCCGACGACGACGACTCCGCCGACAGATCCAGCGACTCCGGCTCCACCGAGCCCGAGCGGACCGGGCCTTCAGAGACCAGGGCCTCTGGTAAGTATACGCCCCCCGCCGAGGCTCCAGGGGACGGGGCGGATGCCGGAGATAGCGACGGCGACCCTGAGGACGGATCGGAGGGGAGCGACCAAACGGCGAGGTCAGCGTGCGAGGAGGGTCCCTCGCCAGCCACGGGCTCTGACAAACACAGCAGCGGCGAGGCTGCCGCCCCTCCCGATTTTGTCGACCCCCCACAGGAGAGCGCTGCTAAAAGCCTTGACCCGTCTCCTAGCGACGCGGCTGACGCACGGGCCGCCGGGACGTTAGGCAACGTTTCAAACGATGATGCAATCCTGAGCGAGGCCGGCGGCGGCCATCTTGAGGCCTCGCCGCCTGTCAAAACCAAACCGTCATCCGGCGGAGTCGAAGCGACCGGGACAACAGCAACGAAGCCCCGTAACGACACAGTCGCTGAGAGTGATGTCATCAGGGACGTGCCGCTTTCGGAAGCCACGCATGTCCCAGAATGCAACGGCGGAAATTCAAATGCCAGCGTGACCAGCGAGGATCCAAGTTCTGACATAATCGATGGCCGAACATCAGAGTTCGACAAATCGGCACTCAGAGTGGATACGGTACATGAAGTGCCTTGTTATGATGAAGCAGGCTGCCAAGGCTATTGGGAGAATCCACCAAAGCTATCAGAAGAAGATGCCAACGCGACCTCAAATGTGGATATAATTGGTGAGGTTCCCCACTCAGGGAGAAGCCCTAGTGAAGCAGGGGAGGCTCAAACGGAAGCCAAGCTGAACACTCATAAGGATGAAGACAGCGTCGTTAAGTTACGCAAAAGAAAGGTAAGCCCCACGTGCCATGTGACAAAAATAGCCATGTTCAGACTGTTTATTCAGTTTATTGATTTTGCCCAACTGATATTATTAATAATTAACTTCCACCGTGTGTTTTTTTTCCATGGAAAGTTCAACTAAAAGTAAAAACTTCAAACTGTCTGGAAATTATATAACCTTTCCTTCTGAAAATAAGGCAGGCTACAAGTTTCATAGGACAGTAGCACAGTTGGATTTCTATTACCATGTGTCTTCAAAATGTGACCATATATATTCCATTATTTCACTTCCTGTATATCTCTCTCACAGCTGAGTAAATATTGGTAAGCAAAGGGAGTCCGGAGGGAGTTTCTCAACAATGTCCAGAGATTTTCTCGTGTGATTAAAAGTTATCTTTAAACGTGAATGAAAGCATTTTGGTGGGCAATACCCCGTATTTATCTGCATATAGGCAATACACGCTGAGCATCTGTTTGTACTCAAATAAAAAGTTGTGAATCTATAAAAATCTGGCATCACAACCAATGATAAAAAGTTAGAGATGTTTTAAGCCAAATTCTTGTGGTGTTAAATAGGTATGTTAATTGTACAGAAAGTATGCTGTAATGAACTTCATTGGCAGTATCTGCTCTATAAACCTATGTGCTGTATGCCGTGCCAATGGAGCCCGTTCCTGGTATTCTGTTTCCTGGCACTCACTTTGGATGCTTGTAGAATATCACACTAACAGACTCATTATTTTTTAATTGGCCCCATTAACCATGTTCAGATTACTGAGAAGAATTCACTCAAGCCTAACGTTCAAGGCTACATAATTGTTGGTAATTAAAGGCCAATTCCATGGGCTTGCTATTAACTGCAGGTTAGGTTATTGGTGTGTGTGTGTGTGTGTGTGTGTGTGCGTGCACGCGTACCACAAATGCCAATTCCACAGACTTGCTATTAACTGCAGGCTAGGTTACTGGTGTGTGTGTGTGTGTGTGTGTACATGTGTGTGCGTGCATGTGTGCGTGTGTGTCAAAACCCCTGCCAACAGGTCTCAGTTTGAATCAGAGGCCACACAACTACATTTTTATATGCATGTGTGATTGCAGATAATATCCCATGCTAAATTAAACTTAGCTTTGCACTACACATATGCCAGACGGGAGCAGGGATGAGGCCTATTGAGATTTTCAGGGCAAGAATGTCAATGCAGTGATCACATGACACATCTGTGTGTACCAGCTGACAACAGGGCACCAGCACTAGACATTACAAAGGCTCACACAAAGACATCCTGAAGCCTTACAACAGGTGCTGTATGATATAACCATCCAGGTGTTTCTCATTTGATTTTACCATGTCTGCACTGAACAGGATGATGATACACAGCAGTGGTAACCAACCCAGTTCCTGGAGATCTACCATCTTGTAGGTTTTCACCCCAACCCTAACAAAGCACACACTCCTCATTCAACAGCTAGAGACTGCACTGAGCTGCTAATTGGTAGAGTCAGGTGTGCCAAATTTGGTTTGAAATGAAAACCTACAGGATGGTAGATCTGCAGTAGATCTGGTATGTGCTTTCAAACCATTCACATGTCTTTTTTTCCTAACCGGCATCGATATTCTTTCTCACAATTTTAAAGCGTACATAAAAACATCCAGTAAATATACTCGTCACTGAAATACACCCGGAAAATCATCCAGTCATTCCCGCTCATAGAAAATAATTTATGAATGTGTGGGTTTAGAGGAGGTATGATGGAATACACTAGGAACAAATTCATTACCGAGCAAATGATTCCTGGTCCTGTTCATATTTCTAGCATTTAGAGCAAATATAAAAAGCAGTGCTTGGCAGAAATTGGGATATGGTTTTCAACGACGCATAAATACTTAACAGTACACTGATCCAAAAACAGTATACTGATAATGGAATACTGGCATCCTAGTACAATATAAATGGAAAATATTTTGATCCCCAGATGATCACTGCCAATATGACTTAGGGCTTTCTTTACTTTATCTTTGTTGAGACTGAAAATTATGAAATATGACAGTTGGAAATGGTACTTGGCAGAGCAGCATGATGTCTTGCATTACTTGACACACAAATTGCTTCATAAATCACGTTCATGGCCGCCAACTCCATGTACATAATATTTCTCTTGGTGTTTTTGAATATGTACATCATTTCGCTTTATTAACAAGGGTGACATCACTGAACGAACGAGAACCGTTGTGGGTGGTCACAAAAAAAGGCAATGTCAAGAGGGATACGAGAGTAAGGACAGGCTCACGAGAGAGGACATAGTTTGTGTTGAAAACAGGAAGTGGTTGAAGAACACGACAGCACTAAAGAGATTTAGACCGAAACGCAAACCACACAATCGCCATTAAGCGATTCGACGCGGCATTTCAGTCGGCCAGGAGCTAATTTTCTTGCTCTACGTAACCGCATAGATAGGCTTTGTTAAATACCAAAATAATGTGGGGGGTGGGAGGGAAAAGAGTGGAAGAAAAAAGCCATTGTATGGCCTGAGAAAAAAGCAGTTTTTAAGGCAGGCATTTCCATTACAGCAAGTGGTATAAATGCGGATCTTCCTCAGTTTGAGAAAATCGCAAAGGAGCTCCATTCACAGGGTAAATGACCGGAAATTGGAAAATAAATGTAAGCACCCCAACCAGAGAGATAATAAGGATGGGAACAGAAGCCAAACTGGCTCTCATTTATCACGGAATGGCAATTTCATTTTGAATCAATACCATCAAAAGGCTAAATAGCTGGCATAAAGTGACTTTTGTCCCCAGCCCACCCCGCACACATGTGATTCAGTGAAGCAGTGAAGCAACACAACTGGCAACACTGACATTTTACATCATGTGACATTTGCAGAGACAAAGCTTACATTTGTTTAGATCCGGTTGGCCTCGCGACTATTAGATCCGGTAATGGTGACATCATTCTCTGAACTGAGGCATAAGAGGGAATTTTCATATCTGTGCAGCGTCACACTGTCCATAAATTTAATTACTTTGGCCTTTGCATCTTCAATAATGCTTTTTAAGACGTTTTCACTCCAACCCTAACAAAGCACACCTCATTCGATAGCTAGTGCAGGGCTGCCCAACCCTGTTCCTGCAGATCCAAGTTCCTGTAAGTCTTCATTTCAACCATGCTCTAGCTCTTGAATGAGGTGTGCTCTGTTAGGGTTTTGACTGAAAACCTACAGGATGGTAGATCTCCTGGAACAGGGTTGGGAACCCTCTGCACGTTTACAATTTGCAGAACAGCCAGGGCAGGAAGGCAGAATGTAGGCCCAGGGAGATCATGCCAACCAAGGCCCCAGCGGCTGGCACACACTGTAGCCCATGGCATTGACTGTGTTCTTCAACGTGCTTCCCTTTCAACATACGCCTTGCTGAAAGTCACAAAGGTTTCTCCTGAACCAAAGAAGAGGTTTCAAAAGCCATCCCTGTTTAGATTTCCTGCTGGTGAGGAGGGCAAGTGGCAGTTTCCCTGCAAAACTTAGTGTTTACAACACAGGCAGCCAGAGAAATCCCGCAGTGGCAAGATTAATCACCCCCATAATTTAAGCCAATCGTCATAGTTTCAAAAATGAGGCAGTGAAAGTGGTCTTTCTGCCAGAAATAATTCAGTTGTCTACATTCTTTTAGATTTTATGCTCAGCCTATAAATCACTTTTTGCTGGTTGATATTGTTGCAGTGTCTGGTTGTGACCAAGAGGCAGGAGCAAGTATGCCACTTTAAAACTGGGATTCTTTTGCCTGTAACTGTATAAAATGGCAGATATAACTTGTCAAGTAACATAACAAAACTTTGTACCTTTTCTCTACCTGTAAGAAAAGGAATGGGTTTGGGTTTCTATTGCAACATCTGAATGCAGCAACAATTTGTATATGTGAAAAGTATATTCTATTCCATTCCATTCCACATCCCATAGGACGAATGTGCACATGTGTGTATCAAACGGCCAAAAACGGGCCTTCTTTTTTTGAAGCTCACTTCCTGGTCTTGTTAAGAAACATTGCTCACTAGCGGCAGTGTGGTTGGCTCCAGTCTCCAGCAGTCCTTCAGCCACTCGTTTCAATGTGAGTCATTGGTATCAATGTGGTCAAAATTCGAAGTCAAAAGTCAAAAAAAATTTCCCACAAGAAAATGTAGTCACAATAAGTGTTTTTTTTCTTTGCCTAATGTCTCCCCATGTGCTGTCTAGTTAAGTTATTGTGTTATTTTAGCATTTCGTGGTCGAATTGAGGACAGTTTGCATCACTGCCGAGTCATTGTGCATCACTGTATCTCATGTGGCTAGCAGACGACCCGGACCCGACCCATGACCATATAAGGGTCCCCCATTTTTCCCTGCTGCACAGTCCCTGGCTCAAATTTGTGCAACATGGCAGGATAAAAAATGCACTTCCATGGCTTCAGAAATGCTCTTCACAAGCCCAGGGAAGTCACTTTTATTTTTTCTACAGTGTATTTGTGCATGTGTGCATGTGTGTGCATGCTCCATTATTGGCGGGGAAATGGTTTGTATTCCGTATTTAAGGGAATGTGTTGTCGATTTAGACAGATCTTCCTGGATCGTTGCACACAACAGACATTCAGTGAAGCCAAATGCAATAGGATATGTGGAACTGAATAATCCTCCCTCAACATCTGGTGAATGAATAAAATTGCATGGAAACAGACAGTTGTTCAAAACAATGCACCACCACAAACAAGGCTGTGCACAGAAAAAAATATATATTTTTGCATTCATCGTTTCCTAGTCAAACTGTCATTTACTTGTTTACTTTGACCTCACTTTGTCTGAAAAATGTTAAATACTTATTCAAATAAATTAATGCGAAATTGCACGCACTTAATTTGATTTCACACCAGGCCTCACAAAATATTTTCAGACGGCATGACAGCGGCAGATGTTTGATAATTAGATATCTCTCTCCCCTGGATTCAGTGGCATTCAGTGTTAGCAGTATAACAGTGAGTGCCCTGCGTGCCTTTATGTAAATGCACCACCTGATGTCAGTGTTAGCTTTATTACTGCAGACAGACAAAGGCCGGCAGGCAGGCAGGCAGGGGAGGGAGGGAGGGAGCAGGAGAGAGGTAGAACGACGGAAGGAGATGAGATACAAATAAAGAAAAGAAGACGTCAGAAGCGAAGATAACGCGGGGAAGGAGGGAGAGAGAGCGTGTGTCCGCGGGGACACACGTCATTGGGCGTTCTTTGATAAGTACAGATGTCCTGGAAAAGTTTTTTTTTTCTGATGTCATCAAAACAGAAAAACCATCTGAAAATTTGCATTAACTTGGGAAAAAAAATTAATTGCTGTTACTGCATCCATGTGCCAGAGTATCAAAAGATCAAAAAGTCTGCTGTGCCTCTGAGGCCCTTTAGGAACAGTCTATAAAATGTGTACAAATATTACACACACACACACACACACACACACACACTCACACACACACACGATTCTACAAAAATAAGGTACTCAGATGTCCATATTATGGGAACTGTGGGTTAGAACATCTAAACATTTTTTAGGGAAAAAAAAATAGGAAAGAAAGTAATAATTGTATAAATAACCTCATAACTCATACATTACCATGAGATATTGCAACACTTCACAATATACAGTATGAAAAATGTATGAATTATTGCCTCTTTAAGATACAAACATTTTCTCTGAGTAAAGAAAGCGGTTTCAACTGAGTACGTTCCATGTGTGAACAGAACCAGATCTTCCATCACAAAAGAATGACTGCAACGTAGCTGTGATATAAAACAAACAGAAACCATAAAATTTCAAGATAAATGTTTTCCTGTTAGACATGTCCCCTGCTGCCAGCAGAAGTGTTTGCTTCATTTCACTGCTTAGATAATCACGAGCACTCCAGGCCCCAAATGTAACTTGGTGCGTGCATAGCTACAGCCCAGCTCAATCAGAAAGGATAAAGCGCCTGTGATCAAGCTACCTCCTGAAGCTGCCCAAATAATTAGCAAACTAAGGTACAGTCAAACGGCATGCTAGCTATCTCATAAGGCTAACCAGCCGAATTTCATATTTAGAATAGCATTTGTATCTGATCATTTGTGTATTATTTGGCAGGAAAAGGCTGACCATATTTAACCACAAGACAGGAAACTAACAAGACAAATGTGACTGTTGGCCGCGAGCATGCAACATTTCACAATTCCAACAAATCCATTTTGCTACTTAGCTGACTTACAGAATTGACGTAATGCCAACTGAACTAAAGGCAGATAAGGCACAAACATCTCTATCACTATGGCCAGCAGGAGGCGCTGCTCCATTTCTATATTTTGTCTCACAGTGTGAGTTAGTGCTGCACAATTAGAAGATGTAGTAAAAAGTTTATAATTGGTTCGGCCAACAGATGACAGCACATTAAGAAGTGTTCATATTTTCACAAGTTATCATGAGATAATCACAAAAAAAGAAAGCAAAGAAGTACATGGCCTGTTATTAAACTCGCCAGATGACAATGACTGATTACTCATAAGATAAATGTTCTAATGAATTAGGTAGTTGTGCTGTGATAAAAGTGGGAGGATATATTAGACTGGTAATGATTAGCCATATATATGAATATGTCCTATTCCATGTTTACTTTGCTCAGTGACTGAACCCTGTGGCATGCTACTTCATTCTTTACAGTGTCCCCTTTGAAAGTACTCCAACAACCCCCCCCCCCACCGCCACCCCCCCCCCCCCCCCCCCAGCACTTAATGCAGGATGGCATTTTGTCTTTAAAATTTAGTTTCTTTGTGCTTATTGTGTCTGTGTTTTATTATTTATCACATTTCTACGGCCAGCTGAAGTCCATTCTATTCAAAATTAACCCACAGCCACACCACACTCTTTAAATCTTCACATCTGTCTTTTTTTTTTTTTGCTGACAGGGCTCAAAGGAAGAGAGGGAGCGATCGCACTTAGACTCTATGGTGCTGCTGATCATGAAACTGGACCAACTGGACCAGGACATTGAGGACGCCTTGACCGCCTCCTCCTCCATATCCAGCACGCCCACTCTGAAAAGACGAAATGCTCATGTGAGTACGGATTTAGAACAAACTGTTTTTCTTTGTTAACTGTAGTCTGTCATTTTGAAAATGGAATATATGGCAATAATATTTAAAATATGTGGACTTTATGAAAACTATGTATGATAAATCTATTTTCAGAGTAATGTATGAAATAAACATAAGTAAATAGTGTGCCTTGGTCTACATATGGTAAAGTGTTGCTATATATTTTTCTGATCTTGAAAATACATTCTTGAAAATACATATTTAAGTATGTTGGTGGCATATTCCTTTTTTTGTAAGGGAGTGAAGTTAAACTTCTTGTTTATCTAAGCTCCTAAATGGACTGCCATTTTGATTATGTCACAGGTGACAGATCCCGAAGCAATAAACGGAGACGACGTTTTCCTCTCAACGCATCAACAAAAAATCGCCCAGCACGTGATTTACTCAGCTCTGACGTCACCGGGACCCACCACCGTATCTGGAGAGAGACCCAGGACTGGGGTAGGTCATGTGACATGTGAATTCTCAACCGTAATCATCGAGCCCTACAGCCCATTACTTCCAGCAAGAGTTCTTTGAGGAACACTAGCGCCACCCAGAACAAAATGGCCTCTGTTCGAGGGTTAAGAGCAAGGAATTTAACAACATGCCCTGGAACCTTATAAAGCAATATAGTGAGGAGAATAAATGGATGGAATGTGTAACGGAGGTTTTGAAATTTTTGTAATGCATGTTTTTTTTGGGGGGGGGGGGGGGATGGGGGGTGCGTTTTTTGGCCACTTTGCAGCAGTGCAGCAGGTGGGCCCAAGGGGTGTTCAGGCCCCTTGTCAGGGCGAGCGTAAACAAATGACGTCGTCTTTTTGCCTTTTGTCAGCAGTGACCTCGACAAGGCCCAGGCTACTGGCCTATTAGTGTTTGATTGCCACTTCAACAACGTGGCAACAATGACCGAGGAAAGTGAGGACATTCAAATGAAAGCAGCTGTGTGATTTAATTTAGCCCTTGGCCCGGTCTTTCTTTATTCTACCCCCCCCCCCCCCCCCCCCCACCCCCCTCTTCTTCTTCTTTTCCCTTCACAGACCATTGGAGTATTTGCTTACTGCTCAGACACAGTGAAAAGGGTCAAGCCTCACAGAGTGTGATGGAGTGGGCATGTCACTCCAGCACTTTACACTGTTTAACTAAGGGGGGGGTCGTTAAAGTCATAATTAGCGGTCTCTCCGCCAGCCCGAACAGCACATTGTGAATGGGGGGGGGGGGGGGGGCGGTGGAGGGGGGGCAGCGAAGTGTTGCATGGGAGATTAACGTCTTGGCCTCTCTTAACCTTCGGGTTAATGACTACGACTTTCCACCACTCATTAAAAACGAGGCGTACAGCTGCATTTTTTTAGGCGGGGAGGACTTGCTGCGCGGTTTTGTGTTACCCTTTCTGTGTTTGTCCCGACGTTCTGCGATTTCAGGGGCGGGTAAAGTTTGCAGATATTTGGCCCTGCTGTCAAAGACCATGTGGGGGTTTGTTCTCATTAGAGATGGTTAGCGCCTTTCTTGAACTATGGAGCTTACGTGCCAATATAAAAGTCTCTGCCATAGTTGTAAAGGAGAAACAAGTTGTGAAACACAGCTGAGGTGTGAAAACAATCAGAGTTGCCAAATGACATTGCATTTTGAATGTGTTTTGAATTTTTTTTCTTATCTATATTTTCTTGACAATATTCTAGAAATAGTCTACAAAGTGAAGGATGCCAAGTTAGCCCAATTCACAAATAGCCATTGTAGTCATGAGAGGGGCAGTTGTATCAGGGTAACATAAGAAAAACAATTATTTAGTTAGTAATTGATAGGTTATATAACACATACTTAATTTTCTTGAAAGTAATTACTTGTCTCACAAGAAGAAACTCAATGTCTTTTCTAAAGGTATAGTTGACTATTAAAGCACATTGGATTTGCAATAGGCACCAGCATTGGATAGTCCTTAAGTGAACTGAGCTTTAACTAGACTGCTGATTAAAGTTGCTGATGAGGCACTGTTGTTGCTAAAACTAAAGAAAGGTAATGAACCTGAAAAACTACAGAACATACCCAGCTGTAACCATGGCTTATACAGCGGCAAGTAAATACAGAAATACAAATGTAAAAAAAAGTAAAGATCTTCCTCAGCCAAAGTTTTTTCCCCCTGTAAATTACCTGTGGAGGCTTTGAGCTGGAATTTTTTTGGGGTGCCAGTTTTCCCTTCTGGCCGTCCTAACAGATGACTGGACGTGATATAAGACAGAATAGAACAGAATAACAGAGTGACTAAATGGCAGCCGATGCTGAGCCTGTTGTATTTTAAAAGAACCGTGGCACATGCTGGGCTCAGAAAAAATTTTTTGGGGGGGAAAGGGAGTTGGGGGGCTGATCCTGTGACCAGGCCCACATAGCAGCCACTTCATGCTTGACTTCAGGCTGTCCCACCACCTGGGACCTTTCTTAGGCTAGGGTGGAACAATAATGGTGCTCAGCGCTGCCCCTCTCCTGGAGTTCATGGCGGACGCTAGCTGAAATACCCAAAAACACAGCAGGAATAGGTAGAAAAAAAGTGAATGTAAGTGGTAACTGTCCTGCACGCACAGAGTTGCTGTGTATTCTGCCAAAAACATCACTCTTTATTTCCACTGACCACAATCCCTATGTTTAATAAAGCTATTTTATGCCTTGTATAACATTAGCAATTAATTTACGTGGAATCCACTCAAGTCAAAAATTACTGTCATCTGGAACGGCGTGCTGTACTCTTACGGTCTGCTAAGGTTTTTCCGATCAGCCAGCTCCATAACTTTCCAGTTGCACTGGCTCGACGTTGCAGTACTGCAGGACTGCGCCTGAAAAGATCGGATCTTCAGCTCCGATTGTAAATCCGCGGACCAGACGATGCGGTTCCGACGGATCATTCGGGAATTTTTTCCGCAAACCAAAGGGCCTTCGCCCTGCTCCCACAAGACGTGTGCGCTCTTTCAAAATTTGCCCACAAATGTTTTCTTACGTATTCTGTTAAGAGTACCTCCAGCCTATAATCACAGCTTGTTAATTATTCTGATGGAAATGTATTAGCGCTAAGCTCTGTTACATTTAGTCGAGTGGCATTGCGAAAGAGAGATAAGGAAACCTTTTAATTTTGTTATTTCATAAACACATTATATGGTTGCTGCACAACATTGAACTTCACTGTTTGTTTATTTGTATTTTGAAGACCACAGCACATGCATTGTAATATTTTTAAGACTTTCTATGTTCGTTTATGCAAGTGAACATTCATGTATGGGAAGAACTAAAATGCATCCATTCAGATGTTGGTATAATTAGACAAGCACTACAGCATAATGAACTTTGCTTCCGACCTTCAGAAAATAATCTGTATAAGTGCTCTATAATTGCTGGGGATTATAATGCCGTAGCTTTAAATATTATCAAATAATAATGTGTTGAAACTATTTTGAGGAGTACTAAGGAAGGGTTCATTGACATAACTAATAAAGTAGTCACAGAAACAAAGATCATCCGGTGTAAATACACTGCATGTACCCAGAAAGAACCGACACTTTAAAGATCCAGAAGAAGAGCATGATTAATTCCCCCTCGAAAAACTCTTTGGTCTTTAACTCAGAAAGATAGAATTTCTTGTTGAACTGAACAGATATTGGGGATTTGTGGTTTGCAACCCAGAGCAGATTTACAAATTATAGGATTGGATATATGCTTGAACATTAGAATGATGCTCCTATATCAAAACGCAATGCCTAAGTGACATGTTATTGGTATTTTATTGTCTTGATTCACCTAGCCTACTGAACCATAATGAGAAAGCCTGCAATATAAACTGCTTTTTTGGAGGCATACGACTGCAGTTTGCAAAAGAGCGTCATGCATCATACTCGGCCTGACATGATCTTCATTTCATATTCAAGAACGATGCTAAAACCATCATCTTTCAAATGCATTTTATCTGACTAAAGAGTGTCATTTGACAGCTCCACTGGAATTTGAGATGGCAGGAAATTGTTGTGATGGCGATTTTAATAGCTTTCGCCCATCTTATATAATGTCGCCAATCTCTTTTCAGCTTAATGTCTCAATGTCTTTCTCTGTATGGCGAATGAAGGCCTTAATTGTGTGGTACAGTAGAGCTTTATGTAGCTACTGTGGCTGTGCAGTTTTTAAAGAACTGGAGAGAGACAGAAATGAACCATTTCAGATACGTTTTTGTGCTTCCAAACTTCCTCCACCATACGATGTATTGATATCTTCAGGACACTAATTCTACTGATCTCTCAACCATTACGAGTTGATCTTACATCCTGATCACAGTCACAGGAAATTAGTTTCCACAGCCTACATGTATTAAAGATACACAGATACAAGGTGTTGGGTTTTGGTGGACATTTTGTTGAAGAAATGAGGTGGAAGGGAACATTTATTCTTCTGCATTTGCTTATGATCCTGTGGCCAGGTGTATATGCCATTTTAACAGTGTAGATGAGGTCTTGAGGTGCTTTTTTTTCAGACAGGAAAATGGCCGCTGGATCAGTTATGTTTCAGTGTTATCAACCTGCCCTCGCTATCATAAGCATTGCAGTGTCGAGGTGATTTCCAACAAAATATGTGCACCTACTGAAAAAAATGTGCTGCATTACAAGAAATGGAAGGGGAATAATCTCTCCAGAATCCCGCAATCTAGCACAGATATAAGGCCTTATCATCCTGGAGGCCGCCGGTGGAATGTGGGCAGTGTCCCCGGACAATCTCAAGACGCTCAGGGTCAGTGCACGGTGGACTGCAGGGCAGGCGCCTTTTCAAAACGAAAAAGAAAATGAAACTGAGCGAATAGGGAATATTTCCAAGACTTTCTTTTCTTTCTTTTGTGCGAGTGAACATTCATGTATGGGAAGAAGTAAAAATGCATCCATTGAGATTTAGGTATAATTAGACAAGCATTACAGTATTATGAATGTCTGGGCTTTGCTTCCGATCTTATAATCTGTATAATTGTTCTGTTGGGAGTATGATGCCATTGCTTTAAACATTATCCCATATTAATGTGTTGAGACTATATTTTTCCAAAGACTAGTGAGGAAAGGTTCATTGGCATAAATAATAAAGCAGTCGCAGATCATCAGTAGCTGGATGATCTCAACAAAGATCATCCAGCGTAAATGCTGGTCAAAGGCTTCGTATCGCTGACATGATAAAATGGCCCTCGTTGTTATCAGTGTGCCAGAGCCAGTGGAGCCTCACTGCTGAGTGTGTGAGTGCGTTCCTCCACCCCACCCCACCCCCAAATTCCTCACGCCATGGCAGGTAAACATGGAGGTGGGGGGGAGGGGGAGATCACCCACTGTGATTACCGCCCCTTGTCGAGCGTGTCGTAGTTTCCCGGGACAGCGAACGTCGGCAGCGGCGGCAAAGTCGGTCATCGTCTACCTTCCGTCCGCCATCGATTTAGAACCGTTCCCGCCATTCCCCGCCATTCCCACTGCCGCGTGTCGCTGTGTCCCGAGCGGCTCCGGCTGGAATAACTTCCGGAACTCTGAAGGAAAAGGGATTCCGCGTGCGAGAGATGGAAAAGGGACAGGCGCCAAATTCGGGAAGATGGGATGGGGGCTTTTCAGCCGTGACGAGCGGCTTTTCCCCAGTTTTCAGGCGAGAGCACACTGCACTGATGTCTTTCCCAAAATGTGAATGCATCTGTCTGGATGACAAATTAATTCCCCTTCAGTTCGCAGGAAAGGAAACTAAAATACGACAAAAAAAGGGCCCCATCGAACAAACGCCCTTCCTTTCCTTTTATAGTTTAAGACTGCTTTTCGTGACAGTGCTTCATAAATCTGGGGCTTCCATCTCCCGTCTGAATCTGACATCGCCAGCGAATGTGCTCACTGACTGATGGAATTCAGAGACATTTGCTTTTTCTCCCCATCTGATTGTCCTTACTTATCTTATGATAAGTTGTTTTTTTTGCAATTTTACATTAAAGCCGGGTCTGTGGTGTTTGCGTGATAAGGCTTCTGTCATTCCCTGGAACATTCCGGTTTGGAAACAATAGGAATTTAACTGGACAAACATCCCAATCCAATGTATTTTGTGGAGGATAAAGATCTTTGTTTTATTCTTTTTCCTCTCAAATTGCGCCAGGAAGGATTCATTTATATTTCTAACAATGGCCATCACCAGAATAATCTGGCCATTTGTCTAGTTATTCTTTTTTGTTTGATGTTAGTGCTGATGGCCTATGGCTCAAAAAATATGTAGGCCTACATGTGCAGACAGATAACTGAAAAATGTAGCATCCTTGTAAATGGGGGGACAACAGAAACATGCAAATCAGAAGATGGTTCCTCCGGAAAGGCCCAGGCCAGGATTCAAACCCAGGACCATCTTGCTGTGAGGCGACAGTTTAATAATTAGGCTGTAGCTATTTGCCATATGCACGTGTACGCATTAAACAAAGAACATGTAGTCATTTTAAAAAGTAGAGAAGTTTCTTTTGGGGGAAAAAAACCCCGTTGCGAGTCAACTTCTGTTCAACCTGCTCTGGAAGACGGTGCATTCAAGGTTATGGGTGCAATAGTGAACGTCCCAAGGGCACAGCATGTAGAGCTTACAGGAGCAGAGACTGCAGACTCAGCAAAAAACGCAAAATAACAAGAACGAATCTGGCAGCGGTGACATCGGCCTTCTCGCCATCCCGCTTGATGACAGAACCATACTTTTTAAGGCTAGCATTAGGGTTAGTACAGCAGTGGGCTTTTGGTGTTTTTTTTTATAAAACAAAGTTGTTTTCTCTTTTTGGATGCGATAGTTTTATGTATTAAAGTGAGGCGAAAGTGAGGATTAGGGGTAAGGAACGCAGTAGTGTTCAGGCTGAGAAGAGATTTTAGTGATGTTTTTGAGGTAACTTGCGTCATTATTTTTTCCGAAATTGTTCATCGTTTCTAGCTCATCTTAAATCACAAAACAAAATCTCATATTTAAGGAAGTCAATTCATTTTTACTGCAACTTTACTTTCTACCAGGTAATTAGAAAATAACAATGGCCAAAATCAAACTTACATTTGACTTGTCTTTGACAATAATATGATACAGTATGTATTACAAATAGCAAAATAACAGGCGAAGTCTCTTATGTAGCTGTAGCATCTCCCCTTTCAGTAATCCACACTCAGCAGTCTGTAGGCAGTGGAGTACAGCGTCCTGCCCCAGACCTGCTGAGCAGGGAAAACTGCTGTTATTCCGGCTCGGAATGAGTGAGCAAGCAATCTGCGGAATTCCTGGAGGCCTCGCGTAACTACAGGCCACAGCTGTGCCTCGCATATTTCTGCCTTCTTCCATTTGTGGCAGGTCTGAGTACTGTGAAGCATGCGTATGCACCACCCAGTGTATCAATATCCATCCATCCATCTGTCCATCCATCCATCCATCCGTCCGTCCATCCAATTTTAAGTTCATAAGTTCAGTGATGCCTATATATGTTATAAATCATGTATTTAGGCTAGTCATTTTCTAACATGAAATATCATGCAAATGCATATTTTTATTGTGCGTATATAAAAGGAACATCTATAATAAGTTTAAACATTATAAGAAATCTTATATTTAAATATAAATATAACGGGAATGGGAAGCTTGCCACAAATAATCTTCCCACTCTTTTACACAGCACTTTTCAACCAGCCTCGATAAAAAGAGCCGGTAGCCACGACAACTGCAGTCCCGGTCACATGATCGTCCTCCGCACAAAATTCCCGCTAGAATTCGGGCGTGTCTGCAGCTGTGCCCGCGGAAAACTGGGTACGGCGCCACGCTCGGCCTCGAGTCTCACAGCGGGTTACGACTGCCCATAAAATACCCTCAATGCGCTGCCTGTTCATTAAGGGCGTAAGCACCGGGCGTCTTGCTGTTCAGCATTTTATGTACGTATTATTTTAACGTAGATTTTATTTTAATGCCTTGTTACAGAGTAATAAATTCAGCACCCCTCTGGATCCCGTCCTAATGGGAGTTTTAATAATCGGCAAAACAGTCGGGAGGCAAACTAATAATTCTGGTGCATCATAGCAGTGAACGTATGGGTTTCTCCTCATTTTGCAGTGGGATATATTTTATGGCAGAATACCAATGAGGAGCTACATACACTGCCTTGCTTTCACTGTGAAAACTTCTCCTGCAGCGTTTGTCCATGCTTAATTCCAATAACCAATCCCAATTGGAAAGGACTACCACTGCAATGCATGCTTGAAATAATGCACTCCACCAAATAGTGTCCAGTTAGCACACACTCTTTCTATATACTGCATGTTATCAAACAGCAGAGGCAACAGCTCACACTATCCACGTTCAGTAATTCCACACACTCCCTAGCATTGTAGAGAAAATGTGAGGTCATCGTTAACGTGACAATATCAGAAACAAATACTGCCAGTTTTGAGTCATAAAGGCACAAGATACTCCAACCAAACTTGCTTCCTATCTGTTTGAGCTGTCTGCTCAGTCATCAAACAGTCATAAATCAATCAGTTGAACACTGTTTCAGAATTAGAGCTCGTAAATAGCATACCAACACTGTTTATTGGGGAAGACGGTGGGGTTATTCTGCTCTGAATATGTGCCTAATATTTACATTTATATTTCCTCGATTATGGACAATGGTTGTATTTATTTAATTATTTAGCATTTTATGGAGGGAAGCTCAAAGACTTTGGGAGGTGACAGAACTGTGGTATTTACGGTTTAAAGATGCAGGACAAGGTAAGCTGTAAGCATATCAATATTTAGAATGCTGGTACATTCTTTCTGATTGAGGCAAATATACTGGAAAAGGGTTTGTTTTTCATTTTCTGTATACAAATGGATATGAGAGGAACATTAAGACCAGACAAAAAGTAAATATAAGACTGCTTTGTTTAGTTATTCATGTTTACAGTGCAGTCTTGTAAGATGATCATTTGAATTATAATGACCAAACAAAGAACACTAAAAAGTTACAAAACATCTAAAAATGCTAAATAAATAAATAAAATGCGGTGAAGCAAAATGATCTAATGTGAATAATTGGAAATCTGGGAGCTCCAGGCTGGTTCTCAGAAGATGGCTTTGAGTAATGGGAATCTGACCCACATGCAGGGTGCAAGTCTGTCAGCAGCCTCCTCATGGTCATGTGATCACACAACCGTAACTATGCAGGGCTACCTGCAGGGAGGGACTATGGTTTGGTTACTATGGCAACCTCAGTGTACCGCTCCTGCGTTTCCATAGAGATTTCTTACGTGTGTCCATTTTGGGTGTTTATGTAGTACATATATGAAGGTGGCAAGACACAGAAGGGCATTTCGTACCATACTTCGACTTTAAAATAAATGTATAAATAAAACCAATTTTGAGGTCTTTTTCAAAGTTTGGCAAGTTAGTTTTGGATAAAATCAAGGACCGTAATATATTTGCAATAACAATGTTATGTAAAAATATGAAAATTACAACAAACAATGATGAAGAACAAAATTTCTGGCAAATTACTATTATTATTTTAATCCATGGGAAAATTTCTCGACTTTGGTCATGGTTTCCCATTTGGTTGGGTAAAATGCCTCATAAACATGGAGAACAATTCTGCTCCATGGCAACAGCAGTAACTGAAACATAAAATGTTTGCTTTTCTCAGAACAGACATTTAAGCAATTATCTAAATTCAAGAACTGCTGATGATAATGAAAATAAATAAATGTAAGTGTAATCTCTTAAATAGTTATGTTAGAAGTTTTTGACGTGAATTGGCTAGTGTTGCCATGGCATTAAGAATTGTTTGGAGAGAAAAAAAACACGCCTGCAGAAACATTATGCATTTTGGCTAATCTCTATGAATTCTACAAGGAATTAAAGGAAAACGCTTTGAAATTATCCACTTATTTCACTCGACATATTTCCCTGAATATTAAGACCAGCATAACATAATTCAGCGCAACAATTTTCCCCCTACAAGGATGCTGTACAGAAATAATAGTGTTTTTGTTCCGACTGCCTAAGGTTCCTTTGATGCAGCTCTGAACGCTTTGGTCTACAGCAGGTTCCATCACTTGCTAATGGGCCCATTAATCCCCGGTGCTTTAGATGACACAACTTAATGCTTTGATACATACTGCAATACCACACTACCTGTGAGGGTGAAATCCAGTGCAAGCCGAATCCTGTACAGATGAATAATCAACAACAAACACGCCTAAGACGCAAGGAGCGCTTTATTTGTCAGGTTTTGACGCAAACCCAACTCGCACTGGAGCTCATTTAAGCGTTTAAGCTTTTCTTTATACATGAAACCAGCCATGAAAAGTGTCTCAGGATTATTATTTCCATTTAATAATAAGTTCTAGTTTTTGCCTGTTCTTCGATCCACGGCGTCAGCTGTATTTGCAGAGTTCTTATGTCTGACACATTTCTGATCCGGTCACTGGTGTCCAGTCCACCAAAAAGTAGATAAATGAGGTAAACATGATTAAAGATGAAGAAAGACGGAGAGGTATTAGTGTCCAGATGTGTTTTGCTTTCTTAGGGCTCCCAGTTTTTCTTTTCTTCACCAGGAAAGGTCAGTGAAATTTAAAACAAATTTAATTACAGAAGCCCTTCTAAAATTCCATCCATCCATCCATTATCTAACCTGTTTATTCCTGGTCAGCTGTTTCCTGTGTCAGACATTAAATCATAAGCCTGCTGCATCCTTCTGTTTTCATTAGGCCATCCAATCAAGCGCCACAAGGACTATTTCCAAAGAACAATGACACTTTAAAGTAGTGTTCACTTCTGACTTGGCTGATTGCCTAAAACTGCTTGGCTTTCCTTAACCTGGAAAAAAACAGTAAAACTCACAAAGCATACATTTGAACAAGTGAAATCCAAGACACTTGCTACAGCACACTGAATTTTTATGCTGTTTTCAGCGCATTAAAACTGAATCGAATTTATGCATTTACCTGTATAAATAGGATTTACAAGGATACAGGGATCTCAGCACGCATTTTTAAGGCATTAAGTAAACGTAGGAAACAACTAAACTGGCATTTATTTAAAGACTACTGGAGCAGGTCCTGTTCCAGCATTCGCTGACAGCATTATCTCACATTTAAGAGCCTAAGTAGCCTACTAGAATGAACGATGGACACTTGCACTTTGACATTCAGGTACAATGAGCTCAATCAGAGAGAGAATGAACATGTCTTTGATGCTCAGCTTATCTCCCGTCTTAACTGCCTGCAAGCAAATGTGGAGAAAGGACAGCTACGCAGAGAGAGATAAAGAGAAAATGTGGTGAAAGGATCCATCTCATTTAATAGAAGAATAGAATTTACTAGGGTTGAACTAGTACGAATTATTAAATGCCAGTCTGAAAGCCAATCTTCATCAGTAAGAACCTGCACATCTCTATTACAGGTCTCATTGCAAAGTGTTATAGCAAGAAGCGCGTGTAGGTGGTTTTGCACGTGTACACGCTTGTTGATGCAGGCCTACCTCTGTGTTTATGGGAATGTGTCACTCTGTCTTCCGGAAGTGCCAAGGTTTCTTTCTCAACCCCATCCAACGGAGCCAGGAAGAGAATGCTGTCCAACTATATCGCTGCCAAAGCTTTTAATCACTTCCTGTGGACATGAAACAGATGATAACAATTTTAAGGTGGTGCTTTATTGCATAAGTGACAGAACAACCCTCTTCCACATACTTCCAAATGAGTGTGCCTTTCCAGCTAAGACCTATTATTATCACTATTATTATTATAGGAAATAATTTCCATGCATTCAGGAAACATCCTACTCTATTAAAATGACCAACATACATATGCACTGTAAATGAGAACCTTTATAATAAACTTCAAAATCATCAGCACATTTTCACACAAACTGCAGATATCCTTCAGTCTGTAACGGAGTCTAGGCCAGTCTAAGTGTCACTTGTAACAAGAGTGAGAACTTTTTTTATTCAGCCAAAGGCTTCCGACACCCACAGAATCCGCAGCCGTGGAGTTTGTGGTTTCTCAAATTGCGTTGTGTAAGTTCAGCATTCCAGAGTTTTCGTAACCTCGAAATTATCCACGCGTCATCGATGTTGCCAAGGTGCTCCACGGGTCAGCTTGTATTTGAAAAACAGATCTCCAAAACGCCTAATGCAGAGCCGCCCTCTCCTGCCAGTGCAGCCTGAATGGAGATGCATGTTAAACATCACTTAAGACACCTCTATCTGGGTTAAGCTTCTGCTTCAGCAATGCAGTGCAGTTTACACAGCGAAGGAGCAGGAATCTCTGAGTTTAATTTAATTTAATTTACCTTTTGCTCCAACACTCATGGATGAAATAGTGCATTAAGACAGTACTGCCTCTCTTGAAAAGATACCCTTTCCCAAGAAGTCAGTCAGTCAGTCTCTCTCTCTCTCTCTAATGACCAACGTCATAGAGGGAGAGATGTTAATCCATCATAATTTATTATTTCATACTAGAAATGCGATTCTGATTCATAGAGAGCTGCAATCTAAACACCCTCAATAAGCTGTTGTGGAGAGGTTTGGAATTAAGATAAAACCAGACAGGAATGCACGAGCCTGCTATGGTGTTTTGCAATGAGGGAGCCAGACAGATGGGGTCCAAGACAGCACCTTATCTTGTAATCACCGTAAGCGCAGTGGCACGCATTCGAGTTGTATGGGTGACCAGATTCAGCATTTTAAAAATGCATTTAGTTAAGAAATCATGATAGAATGATCATCAAAAAAAGTTAAAATTAACCTCTGGTTGGGGGGGGGGGGGGGGGGGGGGGGGGGGGGGGTCTTGAAGGTATTCATGCTATATGCAGTTCTCCACTCCTATTTATTGTAAAGGTATCAGCCCTGTGTAGTTTCATTTAAAAAAGGAACAAGAACAAAAAAATATGAGCAATGGATAGTTAAGTTTGAGCTGAGGTTTGAAAATTCAATAGTGAAACAATCTGCTGAATAAAAGCAAATTTTACTTCTCTTTTTGAAAGTATTCGGCTTGTCCTCCAATTATGGAAGCTCGCAGCTGAGTTTTTTATCTTCTCAGCTAGTAGCAAATAAATTATATTCATGCAATCAGTTCTTTCCTTAAATCATACACTTCACATCTCCAACTGACCGTAGGCATGCGTATGTAGGACCTTATTTAGTGAGCGCGTGTGTACTATTATCATCCTAACATCATTTTACAGAGGTGCTGAAAGAAGCTACGCTACTCCTTGACATCAGGGGGGGTAATTCACAAAGAAGTTGGCTGGATAACTGTGCCAAGCAAAACCTGGAACAGCTCTTTTTCGTTTTTTACTTCAGTCTATGTTCCAGATTTGGGAACATCCTGGGTTTTGTGCAGGTATTCAGCTACCCCAGTAACCCTGCTTTGTGAAACAGGGCCCGGGGACAGTAAGCGAATAAGCGGTCGGCTTTAAGTGGCTGTTTACTGCTCACTCGCTGGGGTTTTTCTCCGCAAACAGGCAGCGACGCAGCAGCTCCCACGGCATCGGTCACATGTCGCTGGCGGCGGCTGAGTTTTGTTTGGCGAGGAAAGCGCTCGCATGCCAGCGCGGCGCTCATGTATATCCTGAAACACAGTGTCGCTGTCAAACGGCTCCGCATTCCACACCGGCTGACTTAACGTTGCGTCACCGAATCTCTTTCTCCGGCGCTGACACGCTATGAAAACAGACCTGATCCGCCCATTGAGCGGCTGATTTTGTCAATATCCTCACGAACAATAGCGGCTTGTTAAAAGTAAAGACCCTGTTTTGACAACGCAGAAGCGACGGTGGTTCATACCGCTACAGAGCAGAGCAGCACGAGTCCGTGGATAGCGTTTCAAAATGACATTTTGCTATTTTCAGAACAGGGAAAGCGCAGCACTATTGAACTAAGGTGTTTGGATTTACACATATGCGTGGCAGGGCTGTGTCTGTATTATGGCCAATCGGGTCAACACCTTGAAGAAAACCCTGCATTTGTGCAAACTGTTAATTCTGACAGGATCCCAACTTCATAATCATAATGCGTACAGCCAGGAAGACGTCACCAATAATATTAAAATATGAATTGGTTCCAAGACCAGCTGATATGCTTGTGAGGCTTGACGTTTCACTACTGGAGACCAGGTGGTCCTGCAGCCTCTCACCCAAAGTTCAAATGAAACCCACGACCGTGCATAGAGCAAATACATTCTTCTGAGAATGCCACCCACTCATTTAGATTTTCCACGACTGTTCTCTGTATTTTAAAATGTAACTATTGTTTACATCACAGAATGATTCACTGTCCCAACAAATTTATACAGATACTGATTTATGCATCCTCTCATTTTAGCAATGTTTTGAGCTATATGATTTGCGCTATGCGGAAACGTTCATTGGATTGCCTTCGTGAACCCAGAAAATTTGGTATTGCAGAAAAAACTGCCCTGTCGTGGTTTTATCTTTTTCAAATGAATACTTGCCCTTTTTTTGCTAAAACTAAAAAGCCACTTTAAATCTTCCCTCCAGGCCTCTCCTACATGTACCAAAATGGTATCCTTTAAAAGGCTCAAATAATAAATTGTTTTACAGAAAATCTGCGTAATGTGTTATATATTAATCATACTCGGAAGTGCTGAAAGACACTTAAAGAGTTCAACAATGTGAAGAATGCAGAGGTGTCTTTTTTTCAGTGGGCTAAATGTTGTTAAGGTCAACAAGTGCACAACTGCGTTGTGCCAAAACATGAGGTCTAGTTCTCTTCATCAAGTTGTATGAAATACAGATATTCCCTTTCATGTTTCAGGGTTCGAGTAAATGGCTTTCATTTCAAGTTTAATTTGACTTTTTATGGCATTCATATTTCCGAGATTTCTAAAAAGGAATTTGGGTGAACATAATGCCAAACTGCAGTGACTTCTGCTGATGCTGATTCCTTTGTTCCAATAAAAAGGAATGCATGTTGATCATCAAATGCCACAATTACAGTGATTACTTATTTAGCAGTTTCTCTGATATGTTCACAGTGTATAATAATTATGTATAACTGCACACAATAATAAGGTTCATCGATGTTTATAATGTGAATGTAATTGTTATATCTGTTTGTGATGAACAGAACCAATAACAGCTGGTTTTCATTTCTTGTTTGCAGACAATGCCATCTATTTCAGAAAATGACAGAGCTGGTAAGTCTTTGTTTGTTTTTTGTATACGAAAAGAAAAATGCCGTGTTTTCAACTCCAACCATAGGATGTCACGTGAATTACACTGTTGTCACTTTTCTGGCCATAGACAGCACTCATCTACCTTTAAAATTTAAACCACCTGTTGTCAAGCTTAATCTTCAAAGCTTATTGTTATGGGATGGTACTTTGTAATCACTGAAGCAACAAACAACACAGGAAAAAACAATAAAAAGCAAAACAGAAGCAGTCACTTCTGCTTTCAAAAATGATTTGGAACATTAAATCTTTTGTTGAATTTTAAATAACGATTACAGTAGCTGAGATTTTTCCACAGTGATGTTTGTTGAATGCATTCAAGATGGACGAGTTTCCTCTATTTGGTCATTCTAGTTTTCTCACATAGTCAATCTCTAAAGGAATATGTATCACATAAGATGAGATCCGTTTGACCTCCTGGATGATTCTCACAATGTATTAAATCCCACCAAAGTGGTACTGTAAAAAACATTAGAAGAACTAAATCTCACCTTTGCATTCAATCATTAACAAGGTACATAAACCTTATCGTTAATTCTGCTTAAAATGGCACTTACAGTCAGTCTTCACCACTGATTGTTTATAGCCGTCTAGTCGTTTTCTCGATGACTTCAATATAGCATAATTTACGAGGAGAACCGGTATTACCATTACACTACTATCTGCGTTTGAGAGTACTCCCATACATTCCAGCTTGACAGGACACCCTAACATCGTTACGATGTTTATAATCAGTCAGGGGTCTGAGGGGAGATCCACCGAGTTTGTAAACAGTTTTCTGGTAGTGGAGAAGCGATCTGCCTGTTCGGTCCGCGGACGTCCATTTGCTTTCACTGGCTGGGCTGATAAGGTACAGGGGGACGTGATCCCGACTCATGCCCTGCCTGCTCACAGACCCCCCAATCGTGTGAGAGATAAAAAGAGACTGTAGTCCTGGTCAGAATCCCCCGTTTCCTGCTGTAAAATCCCCCCCCCCCTCCCTGACCCACTAGGCCAGCATTTGCAAGAGGCCCATACAGCTTAACTGTAAATATTTGATTTGGTTAGAGACTGAGGCAGCAGACACCTGGACACTTGAAGCACAGTTGGCACATTTTTCCCAATTCTCCTCTTTTTCCTATTTTCCTGTAAATGTTATTGTGACGGCAGCCTGTGTTCAAGCAACATTTGCCTTTAACTTTGAATATAGAGTAAGTGTAAGGGTTATCCTTTTTCTTCATGAAGTGAAACCCAGTTCATTTGTTAATATCTCATATGATCTCTGCTGTGTGCAGTAGGAGCAGTTAGAATTAACACGTAGGCAGCTCATTGCAAAATGGTGTAAAATAATGCTAGATTGCTTTATTTGTGTGTGTGTCTGCTTGTATGTGTGAATATGCATTAGTGCATGTGTTTGTATCTTTATATTTGTGTGTGTGTGTGCCTGTTTGTATGCGTGAATATGCACTAGTGCATGTGTTTGTATCTTTATATTTGTGTGTGTGTGTGTGCCTGTTTGTATGCGTGAGTGCATGTGCTTGTGTCTTTGTATTTGCACGTGTGCGTTCAGTTTGTACAGGTGTCAGTACCATGTGACCTCACTAGGGCGGAATTCCCAGGTGGACAGTGGTTTCTAACCAAAGAACTCCTGCTGCCCTGCGGGCTCCGTGTCGGGATGAGAAGCAGTGCATCCTGGGACGAGCAGAGCTGAGACAGGGTCACATGTGCGGGCGCTGAGAACGCTAGTTATGAATTCCAGCATTCTGAATAAGCTGAAGCGGTCTGAGTCCACAGACGGTGAGCTGACGGTAGTCCAGTCATAACAGAACAGGACAGGAACAGGGTCTGGATCAGCAGCCTGGTTTAACTACACTGTATGTGCTGAGGAGCAGTTTCCATTCTTCTCATATTGTGGTGGACAAATGTTCAGGGCTGGCTCAACTCTATAATGAAAACATGTCACTGAAGGGGAATCTTTATGGGGCGTCGGGGGCAGAGTGGAGCCATCCAGGGTTAAATATCATGGAGCACTGGGGTTTTGTAGCGTAATGGAGGTCAGTCTTGGAGAGGTGAGGGGTTTTCCAGTAAGCAGGGCAAGTCTGTCCTGGACACAGTAAACTTTGGGATTGATTCACCATCCTAGCCCAGATCTCCATTGGGGCGTACAATAATATGCTCCCCATGAGTCAGATGAGAAAATAAGGAAATCTGAGACAAATGCCACACAGCAATACGCTGAAAATCACCGCTATATAAATCCGCTTATTTACATATCCAATGCTAACACATTTGATTCATGCCAAATTTCAGTTTGAATATTCATAATCCCTTCCTCCACAGTCCTTAAAAATATATTAAATACCGAGCCTGAGCCCTTTTCTATGAATCTCAATAATGAGCAGGTCCTGCCATCCGTCAGGTATCATTTCAGAAAGGTCACGTGTTCTTCTGGCACAGACAAATGGCTGAGTGAACGTGATCAGTGAGCGATCGGCGGGTTTGAAACGGCTCAACGGGCTGCTGCTTCCACTTCCCCTTCCTCTCGGGGGGTAATTGCAGGGCCGGCCGGGCAGGAGGACACAACAGCAGTGCGGTCTTTCACTGGAGCACAATTAGAAAGGGGATCTCCTCTGTAATGAGTGAACAGGGTAATGCTGGGGGGAGGAGGGAGAGGAGCTGGGGGGAGGAGGGGGGAGGACAGGGGGGCAGGGGGTGTGAATCATGCCTGAGTCAAAAGATAGTAGCGGGGGCCGTGGATTTGGTACCTTGTGTGAACTCTCTCTCTCCCCCCCTCTTCTCCCTTTTTTACTCACTCCCCCTCTCTGTCAGTCTCTCTCTCTTTGTGTCTGTCTGTCTCCCTGCCTCTCTCGGCTCCCCTTCTCTCTCCTGCCCTCCCTCCATCTGTCCATCCGTCTGTCCCCTCTCTCTCTTTCCTTCTGTCTGTCTATCCCACCTTGTCACTCAATCCCTCTCCCCCTTCTCTCTCTCTCTCTCCCTCCCTCCCTCTCCCCCTTCTCTCTCTCTCTCCTTTCCATCGCTCCCTGTTCTGTGCTTTGATGTGTGATCAGTCGTGCCTGCGAGCATTCCTCCAGGCTTCCTCGGGGCGGGCCCCAGAAAACAATGGACCCCTTTTTTTTCGGAGGGGTCGCCTTCACCTGCACCTGAGCGCCCAGCGTCCTCTCGCTTCGGGGGCGGACATGAAAGCGGCCGCGGACTGCAAAGCGCTCTGGGATATTAGCGCCGTGACCTGACAGACGAGCGTGAGCCAGCTTCCGCACGGCCGCGTGCCAAACTTCAGAGGGCCCCCACGCGCCCCCCCCCCCCCCCCCCCCCCCCCACGCGCCCCGCCCCCCCCCCCCCCCCCGCCCTCAGTGAAGCAGCTCTGTTCAGCTCGGCCGCAGATCGACGGGCTCAGGTGCAGGAGTCTATTTAAGGCCCCGTTTATTAACGCATAATCCGAGGACGCTGAGTCACTCCTCAGAAAGTGCCAGCTCATTGGATTAGCTCGCAGCGCAGCTAGCACTAGCTGCGTGAGGCGATATGGTGAAATGTTTCCCTATGACAGAAGCATGGATTTTGGCGTTCTTGCTGCACTCGTATTTTGCACGTGTGGACAGCGACCTCACAATAAGCTTTAGATTTCGTGCGTACGTGTAGCGTTATGCGGCCTTCCTTTGCGGCCTTGCTAATGAACCAGGATGCGTGCAGTGGTGGGAGAGACAGAGGGACCGCATCTGATTCCAAGCTAATTTCCCAGCTGAACTTCTGCCCATTCTAAAAATATCACAGTGGGAATATATACACACACAACACAATGTGGGCTGCGTTCCACCGATTCGGAGTTTGTGATCTATTGCTGAAATGTGGGGGGGGGTGGGGTGGGGTGGGGGGGTTTTGGCAGTTTCAAATTACATCAGCGACCAGGGAATGATGGAGACCGCTACACCTATTCCTGTTTAAACGAGCAGGGGAGTAGCCGTAAAAAAAAAAAAAAAGGAAGCCGTTTTTATCGTTCGAGCCGGTGATAAATCGAGGCGATTTTGGAACGGAGTGTTTGGAGCGTTCCATTGGCACGTCCCGTCTGCAGTCCGTCAGCAGGGGGGTTCCAGTCTGGCCTCTTTTCAGACGGCAAGTTTCGCACGTCTCGTCTGCACTTCCTCCTCCCCAGAACTCCCCGTGTGTCACTCCCTTCTTGTGAAAAATCGCTTCGATGACTTAAGTTTCTCGCGCTTACACACACTTGCTAATAGCTTTCTCCTGCTGTGATGTACTAGCACGAGGAATTTCTCCCACATCATTTTGTCGGAGGTGCTTTTTAATCAAAGCGGAATGGCACGGAAAAACGGAAACAAGAATAGGTCACATGATTAATTTAATTAATCTAACCATTACGAGTTTGGAGAGAGAAGACTGTTATGTGCTCTCTTACTCAAATGCAATGCTAATGGATACTGCTAAAAATACTGCTTATTTTCTCACCATTTTGTGTGTTTTATTTTTGTGCCAAATTACATGCCATGACAGTGATCTTCATTCCTGGTCCTGGAGGGCCACAGTGTCTGCTGTTTTTGTTTTTGTTTCTGCCTTAATATCAGCAACCAATTTCAGACCCAAGTAACCAGGTTAGGTGAGCTAACTGTGTAACCGACTGCTTTACCCGATCAAATAAGTGCCGAGGAACAACAAAAACCAGCAGACCCCACAGCCCGCCAGGACAGGACCGAAGATCACTGCCTCATGGGGACATTTTAGCAAAGCTTCAAATGTTGTTTGTTTATTTTTCTGTGAGAATCGTTCGCCCTTGGACACATGCTCAGTAGCTGAAGATTCTCTCTGTTTGTGTAAGACCGCGTTCCCAGACTTCAGACGGTCAAACCGTGACCTCCCAGCTCTCTCTCCCAGTAGCCTCTCACGTGCAGCCTTTGCCAGGTTAAACAAACAATCAATTTTTAATTTTACTGAACTACCTACCCGAACAAAAACAAAATGGATGCGTAATGTAGACCTGTTAGTGGGTCTCAGGTAGGACGGCTTAAGAGAAATCCTTGCGGTGTTTTTCCTTGGACAGGCAAGCTCCCTGCTGGATATGATACAAGCTGAACTGAATTAAGGGGAGGACATTTCCAACAATTATGTCTGCATTAAAACGACAAACAGCTCCACCATACTGCGTAGTTTTAAAGCTTCGGGTGAGGTGAGCATCTGTAATTCCTCTGTTCTCATCTCAATGTAAACCCGAGGACCGCAGGAAGTCTTTTCCTGTGCTTGAATGTGCCTCCACAGTTGAGTGGCCTAACATGCTTCAGATGCCTTTGGCTCAAATAAACACACTGGTAGATTTAAAAAAAAAAAAAAAGATTAACTATGAATAGATGTATTCTGTCAGAAAAAGGGGTGTGGTCTGGGTCCGTTTTTGTTCTCTAAGGTACAACGTTCTCTCACCAGGTCATATTTGTACCTTAGAATAATAATCTAAAAGGGTAAATAATCTAAAATGTGCACACCTTTGACGGTGCTACCCCAATGACAAGCCATTGTACCCCTATAGGTACAATTTTTTTTTCGGACACTGACTATGAATGGTCAATAAGGACACCACATATAAGTAAGTCTCCCTGTTTATCACCCATGATGAGTTTCATTTGACTTACTTGGAGAGGGAGAGCTGACTAGGAGCATGGCGAACACCCAATTTATAAACACAATTTTTTTTTCCGTCGCCAGCACGGCCACAGCTAATTCTGTGTTCTAAATTAAAAGTGTAAAATTGATTGTACGTTTCCGTATTAGATTAAGGAGATAAGCTATAATCAGAGGTATGTGTGCCTGTTTCTCTTGTTACTGAATAAAGGGCAAAGCACAGATGTCCGATCCAGGGAGGATATCTTTGTTACAGAACCAGACGTTCTTGCAGATGGCTGTACCAAAGGCCACATGCCACACATATCTAAGAACAAGAAAAAAAAAAAAGATTTCCTACTTTCTCTTGTAGGTCAAAATGTGGTGGCAGCTATTCTTTTTCTGCCACAGCACCGCCATCCCCCCCACCCATCTACTTTGGCCCCTCCCACAGCTTGACACCTCCCTCAGCAGTTTGGCGCACTGCAGTCCCAGAATGCCTCACGTTTGCCATAAACCTGCCTTTTATCACGCAGCCCTCTTCGGGTGCTGTGATCGAGGTCGCTGCGCGCACTGTGCGGCTATTTTAGAAATGGGAGAGGGCCCAGGCACTATAGGGGAGGTAAGGACCGAGAAACAGGGCCGAGATAAAACCATACTGTCTCTATCTCTCTCTCTTCTCTCTCCCGCAACAGTAGCAGACTACTTTGGCCTGCACTCCTGTTTAGTTTGAGCTATTATTTCCCTTAGTTTTCTGTCTGGTAGTCGGTGTTTCATCTAAAAGTACACACAAATCAAACATGCTAAATTGGTCTTCATTCAGCACTTTTTACCCTCCTCTCAGGCTAGTCAGAAGCGGAATAGCCACCCAATAAAACAAATAGACTTTTAGTGCCATTTTAACACAATGATTGAGTCTTTGTAAAAAATAAATTATGGGAGAATGGTGCTTGATGCTGAAAAAACACCCTATTATGGCATCAAAGCTATGCAATGGAAGAAAGATTCACACATCTGCAAGAGATTACACTTAGAGAGTTCGAGTGGTTCGGTGCTCGTAATTTTACTCATTTCCGATAAAGAGCATGAGCTTAGCGGGCGAGTTTAACTGAAATTTGTAGCGAAAACACAGCTCTGTGTCATCGACAGCCCATATATCCGCGAGCACTTTCTTTAACTGCCTAAATTTGTCTCGCTCGCATGATCTTATTTTCTCATTTTGTATATTAACACGCAAGTGAAGAAACGCAAACGACCAAACACTCACACACACACACCACGTCAATTAATTCCTTTCTCTGGCTGCTGCTACTACGAGAGCAGTAAAGGGGGGGTCCACAGTCAACTCAGCAGGGAAAAACTATCACAGTCAAAGCCAACTCTGAAGCATTCCATAGTAGGACCTTCAGGGCTTTGCAAAATGTGCTCGACCCACAACGGCCACCGAGCAGACGCATGACAAATGGAGCGACACACCAAGCTCTGAAGCACTCCAGGGGAGGCTGCGTGAAGCTAGGCCCGGTGGGACTGAACAATCCAAAAACTATTCTATCTGCCTTGAACGGCACGAAGTATGAATCATTTAAGTTGAGACTTAAGGAATTTTTTCTTGTGCGTAGCCTTTGCTTTTAAGACGCTACATGGCGATGCAGCCTGGCTTCATTGGAAAGCTGGCATAAAGACAAAGCTGATCGATAAGGTGTGCGAGCAGTAGGCCTAACGACCTTACCGCCGTCACTCAGGAGTTTAGCTGCGTGTGCGTACGCATACGGGGCCCTGGCTGTGTCGGGCTTAATTCTGGCCGAGCGGCTGAGCTTGCATAAAACGAAATGTAGTCTGAGCGTCTCACTTTATCGTGACGAAATAGGAGAGGTCCCCTTTAAATACCGCCAATAAAGAGCGCGCTCGTGCAGCGGCTACCGGCGCTAGCAACCGCTTCCAGACACGGCCCCTCCGTGGGCTCACCGCCAACTTTCCATATCGGCGTGGCCGTGGAGAGCGTGGTGTAGTACTCTCTCCCCGCTGCAGAGAGGGGGGGGGGGAGAGAGGGAGAGAGGTAAGGGAGAGAGGGAGCGTGAGGGAGAGAGACAGAGAGAGAGAGGGAGAGACAGAGAGAGAGGGAGGTAGAGAGAGAGTGGGGAGGGAGACAGAGTGGTAGGGGAAGAGGGAGAGTGAGGGAGAGAGATAGAGAGAGAAAGGGAGAGAGACAGAGAGAGAGAGGTAGAGACAGAGAGAGAGAGCTGCACTGAGAACGCTGTCTGGAGATGATGCACAGGACAGGAGGGTGTAGCGCGAGCAGCAGGATTTGGGTGCAGCAGCAGTAAAACACACACGCGTATACCTGGGGGGGGGGTGGGAGGGCGGTTGGGTGCTTGAGCAGGGAGAAGCCCGGCGAGCGATGAGAGAGAGAGAGAGAGAGCGCCGCAGCGAAGCGGAGAAAAAGCGTTCCCTCCAGCGCGTGGCCAGGCGAGCCGCAGTATGTCCCAGGCGGTGAAGCTGCTGCTCCAGCGCTCCTTCAGCGATCACATCAAGCACTCCCGCGCCCGGGCGCTGGACCTGATCAGCAGGGGCGCCAGGGAGAGGCGACTCGCGGGTGAGCCCGGCTCCTTACTTACGCGCCCCCGCGCCCGTCTGCGTCCGCACGCCTGCAGCATGAATGACAGGGGGACAAGGGGGGGCCCGGGGGGGGGGGACGGGGGACAAGGGGGGCCCGGGGGGGGGGCGGGGGACAAGGGGGGGGGAGCTGATCAGTCAGGGAGGTGGGAGGATTTCTACTATGCATGTTTTTTAGCCCATCCAGTGTCCTTGTGATTTGCCGGTTTAATTTGTGAAATTACAATGAGGCTACATGATCATGCTGAATATATTAAGTACTTGTACTGGTATTATTTTATTATATTTCTTTTTTTTGACTAACTGCTTAAGTTTTAGTAAAACATGACAACTCTATGACATTAGTGAATATCTCATTCAGTGCACATACTGTAAATGAGCAATCTCAACCACAGAAAAAAAACATCCGTTTGGTTATGATGTCCGGAGCTGGAAGATGATGTTAGCTGCTCGATACAGGAAATTGCTGTGTCATCTCAGAACTGGCAGAGGAGAGATTTTAAAGACCCAGGGAAAATATTGTCAGCAGATGATAGTTTGTTCAAATGAACTGTTTTATTATTACATTTTTGTTTCATTACTGTATTTCGAATCTAAACAGCCTTATGTGGTGTATAATTACAAAGATACAAGAGCATGCGTAGACTACTTATGTGGGACAAATTGACCGCATCTTGTTTCTAAGTGATGTCATATAAATAGTGACTTCTGGGAAATCTACAGAACACTCTGGAATATGATGGTTGTGAGACAGTTGTAAGAAGGGAAACCCATATTAATATGGGGTATCAGTATATTTATTACACAAGAAGCATTTATAAATGTCTTTATTATGTAATATTTCACTTAGAATCAACAGGGCTTGCATTAATAACATAATTATTCACATAGTTCTATCATCACCTTTTTCATATTCTTAACCGGACTCATCGGTTGTTTTGGTTTGTGTTTGTATGTCTTTACACTTTAAGAGCAAAGGTAATTTCTTTTTGGATTTGCCTCGATGAACCCCATTCCCTTCATAAAAAGCAAGCCAGGCAGCGACGTGTGCAATTCACTGGAAATGAGTTTGTAACGCGTTTCATTTTCCTGATGAAGGAAACAAGCTTCTGGAGTCTCCTCTGGCTCACACACAGAATCATCCTCACAGCCAAATTACTGCCGGGGCTCGTTTGAGAGCTAACACCACTCAGTATCAGACCACATCTCTTTATTTCTTTTTCTTTGATCACACACTGATTCCTTCTAGCCAGATTTTGACCCATATAAAAGAAAACATTATCAACACAATGTGCGACTCTGATTCTTACAAGGCGTTGCACAGGCGTAAAGCGCGTCTGTGACACCGTTCAAATAGTTCAGAGGAAATCCAGTGAAGCACTCACAGGGCCACAATGTCCTTGGACTGTCCCAAAGCTCATTTCAACAGTAAAGCCGTCGTCTTTTCTTCTTAACAAAGACGATAGGTGTCAGAATGCATTTCAGGATGGTACTGAAGTGTAAATGGTAAATGGACTGCATTTATATAGCGCTTTTATCCAAAGCGCTTTACAATTGATGACTCTCATTCGCCAGAGCAGTTAGGGGTTAGGTGTCTTGCTCACTTTGACACGCCCAGGGCGGGGTTTGAACCAGCAACCCTCCGACTGCCAGACAATCGGTCTTACCTCCTGAGCTATGTCGGCCTGTGTGTACAGTGGCTCACTGAGTACTTACCCATCTGTTCTGTGCTGCTAGGAACAACTGTGAGTAATTATTACTCTGTGTGTGTGTGTGTGGGTGTGTATGTGTGATTAAGTCTTAGCTTCTAGGCCTAAGCATAAGCTTCTTTACACTGAAACCAATGTTAAGATTCTCAAAACGAAACGTAGAAGCTGCTGATGGTGTTGTGGCCAAAAATATAATTGGTTTTAATTAGATGGCAGGTCTTAGACGGAGCTGGCGTACTAGAAAGTATATTTTGGGAGAATATCAACTGATGCACAGTCTGCTTGCTTGGCACATCACAACGCCTCTGTGAAAGTATAATTGTGCAGTATGGCTTTCCATTTCTAATAAGTGGATCAGCCCTAGCCAGGAGTTGTGAGATGCATTTGCCTGTGCACTAATGCTACACACAAGACCACACAGACTCACAATTACGCTAATCCCTTCTCCAAAAACCAACTGTTGCTCTCAAAAAAGAGAACAAGGCAGCACATCCCACAGTCTGTTAAAAAACAGATTAATCGCATTGAACTTATTATTATTTATTAGGCATTCAATAATCTGAATTCAATTCCAAGTGGTTTCAGCTACAAAGCCATAAACATGTGGTATGTGCAACTTTGTTCTTTTTCTTTTTTTGAGTGTGTGCTTGTGTGTGTGTGTGTGTGCGCGCGCGTGTGTGTGTGTGTTTGTGTGTACATGTCTGTTTGCGTGCGTCTTTTGGATTCTCTTTATTATCCTTTTCATGTCTACCCTTTAAGGTCCAAAAATAGCCAAGTTTACAATGTTACACAAGCCATTTACAACAAACATCAGTGTGGACAAATTGCTTATATGTAACAAATTGATTTTTAACTCTTGTTTTGATCTACAAAGAAAAGTTTTTCTTGGAAAAGAAGCCGTATTACTAGTCACAATTCATTTGGCACAATTATAACTGCCTCACTTTAAAATACTTGCTTTGACTGTGTTCAATATTGTACGTTTTTCAAGTACAGCTACATTTGAAAATATTTGTGAAGTTGTGAAGTAACGTGACTTATTGAGCAAAGCAACTCAAAGTAAACAGAGCGCTTTATCTTATGCTTTGGGTTGACAGAGGTCCTGAACGCATTCCTCATTTTCAATGGACCTCGCTAGTACAGCGAGTACAGCTCTTTTCATCCACTTATAAAAAGATAAATACTCCAATAGAGTGCGTCATCTGCTGCAGCTACGCTCCCAGAAGAAAGGGTTCCAAGCAGATCCACTGTGTCTCCATAGAGGAACCACATCTACACCAAGGGGACTTTGTCAGGGCATAATGATAATGATAAATGATAAAAATGAAGCAGAGTAGTAATCTGGGTTAAGCTGTGAAGCCAAACTTTCCTCTTCCTCCTCCTCCTCCTCCTCCTCCTCCTCTCTTTCAGTCAACTCCCCATAGGTGTTATGATGCACATGCTGAGGCATCCATTTTGTATCTGTGAGCGCACGTCCATTGACTCATTAGAATCAAGACATGTAATATTGTACAGGTAATTGTATGAAGCTTTGAGTGCTCAATTATATCAATTAATAAGTCATTTTATTAACTAAATACGCTGCGACAATCTTGTAAATGAATTGAGTGTGTAAATTGCATGGCAATTAAAAAAAATATTTCAATCTTTAATCAGCTATGCGGTTCATGGTTTTCAATAACAACTGGGTTACGTAATTATAATGGTAATTAATTCAGGCAGCAGTAATTAAAACAGTTAACATTCCACCTAGACGTGTATATATGTGCAGGATAAATACATTCCAGATGTTCAAAACCCCTCTAGCATTACTGAACACTTTGGCCTATATGCTTTATTTGCGTTCTCCTGGTTTATGATTTGAGAGTCATAAAGTTCTGCACATTCTATGGACTTTCCAGCTCTATGGCAACTGCTCAACAAACCTCCAGAAACAAGGTTGCAACATGTAAGCAATATCCGTAGGTAAATGTCAGGAACAGAATTTCTCTGCAATCTGACAAGCAGAGGTGTGGGAAAGCCGCCAGATTTAAATCCTGCTCCAGGTTATGAGTGAACTGATTTATTGATATTACTGTCAGTGTGCTATATTTCATTAGAGATAAACGTATGTCAGAACAGCTGCTAATAAATGTTTCTACGATTTTTTTAATTTGTTAAAAATAACCTGTGTCTCAGTTAATGAAAATATAGTTGAAATATCGACATGTATATTTCTGTACAATATACCATATTTCACACAGCTCTGTTGTAATTTTATGAATGAGTAAGAATGTGCGAAATTTTTCAATGGCTAGTGAAATAAACAACAGTTTTTATACCACATTGCCTAAAACATCGGATGTGTTAGCATTGTTGGTAACAAAAATGCAATGCACATTTGTTGAGGTACAAATGTGTATTGAACAAAGATCATGTTCAGAATGAACAAAGATCATGCACCGTGTTTGGCTGGCACATGGTATGACTGCAGTGCGTGTTAAAGCAGGGGGGTGCTGAAGTTCACCCAAACGTGTTTTGTCTTGAAGGTGAATTCTGCACGTGAAAGTCACACGGCTGTGGTCTGCTCTTGTGAAAGCCACGGACGGGCACGTACCGTTGCATGTATCACGCTTGGCCTTCGAATGACTGGAGAGATGGTTGGGGGAGGGGGGGGGGGGGTTTCGCAGAGAAGGAACGTAGGCATGCTGTCTTTGTTTGCTCTTCGTGTTGGGTCATGCTTGTGTTGAGTTTCTTGGGGGGGGGGGGCTTCTTTACACCTGACTACCGAAAAATTGGGTAACTTTATGGCCCGATGCTCAAGCTAAAATGCTGCTAATCAGCCATTACGGTCAATATTCGTGTCGCTTTGGAAGTTCTCCTTAAAGTGAAGTAAAAGTTTATATACAATAAATGCTATTTTAAGCACCAATGGTACATATTTTGTTAGCATTAAAATGGCAAATATTAATATATAGGACTTGTTAGGTATCATTGCCTTCCCCCCCTCAGTTTCAGATGGAAATGCATTTGTGTCAACGTGTGAGCAATGAGCAATAGAACCTTAATACATCCTCCCACCATAGTACTGAACATACTCGGAAGGCACTGAAAGATGGGGGTTTCTGAAGCGTCAGCCGCAGCTGTGGTGAAGAAACATGCCCTCATTACCCTGGGAAATGCCTGAGCGAACGTCGTGTCTCGAGCGGTGCCAGTTCACTTCATCGTTATCGCGACTCGTGACGGTGCGGTCGGGTGGTACCGCGACCCCCTGGCCTCTGCCGGGATTTCGTGCGCTCCGCGCCAAGGCGACCGGGAGGAATCCTGGGTAGGCCGTAAACGGAAACCGCTCCGTGGACAATGCGCACCGCATTCCTGTCTGCCCTTACACGCGAAAAAAACGTTCCCTCCTTTGTCCGCGGTTTTGTTTTCCCGCTGAGCGGCGGGACACCTGAACCGCGGCCGTAATCCCAAAATACCGCTCAGCGCCTCGCCCCCTCTCCCTGACATCACACCATCCCTCAAGTGCAGGAAAAGCCCCCCCCTCCCCCCACCCTTGACCCCCGCGCTTTGTCAACGCGAAAAAAGGAGTCGTCATTATTTCAATTACTGGTTGACCTCAGAAGGAGCGCAACTCTAAACCGAGCGTGCTGAACTCAGACACCTTCCGAATCTGAAGAGGCGAGCACTCAGCTTAACTGTAGTCTGTGTGTGGTAGGCCCCAAACCCATCCCCAACCCCCCAACCCCCCTGCAGTTCAGTTCTGTTCAGTTAAGTTTCAAGTGCAGTATGACTCTGTAGACAGGCAATGGCCAATATCCACAGGATTACTAAACGGGGCGTGGCAGTGGCACACATTTGAGCTGGGCACCATACGCTTCTATATCCGGCGGTAGAGTGAATTACATTCGGCCAAGTTAATTCAACATTAATACAGTTGCATGCGATATAGCCTACCACTTTCCAAAAGATTACCAGTTATCGCCAGTGAAAGATTTGCCCCCTCCACCAGTCAGTGCTAGCTCATATGTAGGACCGTGTACGCAGTGTGGAAAATAGTCACTGATTCAATAGCAAGGGCATCAGAGGAAACACTTCAGCTCAACTGATTCTCACACAGAAAGTAGTTGGCACAGTGGTCACCAATAATTGGCTATTACACATTGCAGATATTTAAGGCTTTAGCTTTTGAATTGTTTCAGTGCAAGAGCCAAAAGTAGATTAAAACAAAACAAGATGCCCCTCACTAACTTGTTTGTGGGGTTTTTGTTTCATTGTCAAATTTTTGTCTGCAATCCAAAACCAGAAAACCAGCTGGTTTGAATTCTGTCAAGTAACCGCAGGCACTAATTTATTTACTTTCATATCAAAACACTAACTCACAGTCAAAACTGCCCATAAAAGTGAAACTCTTACCTCATGAAATAATCTAATTCTGCCGATTATTGCTTGACACTTGCATGAAAACAGACTGTCATTTTGATTGGCCCACAAGAAAGTGCTGCCATCACCCATTTTGGCTGATGGGAATGTTTTCAGAGAGTGGCAGGGTCCATATCCCATATTACATTAGGCTACGTTTCTCTAAACTACTTCTGCGAGTCTCCCCCTTCTTCCCCTTAAGAAAACACAGTTACCGAGCTTTTAACAAGCTGTGATGCCCTCTGGCAGTGTGCAATGAAAGCCTATATTTTACTGCACATTATAACACATTGGCAGACTATGGTCTTCTAATGAGCCAAGAATGCAATTTCTAGCTTTACATAAAAACACACGCGAGTGTGCCATTTGAATGTTTGCATTTGGAGTCCGCTGAGGTGCGAACTCCGGTCTGGTCGAAGCGCGTATCTTAGTCACTCACTGTGGGGACGGGCCCTGTACTTGTCCAGTGTTGTTCATATTTGTGTATACTGTGAGTGCCTGAGTCCTAAGACATCACCCCAGCACAGGAACACAAATGCATATTGGGCATATTTCTGCCTGGCTTTGGCGGGGGGGGTGGGGGGGGTAGGCTCCAACTCCCCTCAACGGAATCACTGGAGCTGAACTTTAACCAGACTGAAACCAACCCGGCAAGATAACCTCCCGCTGACAGGGCGGCTGGGTCTCCTCTGCCTGCTCTGGGGAGAGAAAGGCTGGTGGTTTTGGGTTTCACTGACCGCCATGGTCCTCTCTCTCTGTCTCCACCGGGGAATGAGAGGAGGGGCTCGTGACGCTCACTGTTCGATGGCTGTCCAAATGATGTGCTTTCTCTTTGAGCTTTTTGTCGTCCCCCGTACGTAGGCAATGAGCATTATCTACTTTTCTAGTTTATTACCTAATATAACCTGCTTAAACTTTTTGATTTGCTGTGATAGATCCCTTACTACATTTCTGTTACATCAATTCTACCTTTCTGCACCGGATGGGCCAGTGGAGGATGGGCTTCCCCTCGATAGCCGGGTTTCCATTTTGATCAGCCAAATTCAGACCAGATTTTTTTCCCCCCCATTTTTGCCCTTCTGTTACTCTGTAAAACATCTTTGTGACAGTTTTCTGAGCAAAAAGCACAACACAAATTCAAAAAATTGATTTGATTTTGATGTGATTTGATATTTTGATTGAGGACAGAGAAGGGAGAACAATAGGGAAGAGCTCTGCTGGAGGTCCTGTCTCGATCCCCACCAAGTCCTGAACACGGCCCATCGCCAAAGTGCCTGGGTGTTTCCAGAGCTTGGCTCTTCCTCCTGAAACTTTAGGGAGGGTCTCTGTGGGGTACGGTGGTCACTGGCAGGGACGGTGCGGAATGCCATTAAAGCCGTCGGGGTCCTGAAAGGAAAAGGGGGTTCCCTCCGGGGCCCAGGGGGTGTGCCACCCGGACACAGGAAATGGGGGATCTGAGAGGGAAGGGGATTAAGTCATCCAACTGAGTCTTTGAGCAGGAAGTCGGCCGGGCCCACAGCACAAACTCCTCACAGGGAGCCGGACAATCAGCCGCTCCCCCCCCCCCCCCCCCCCCCCCAAAAAGCACCGCCCCCCGGAGGAGCCGAGGGAGACTCCCGGTGAAAGAGGCTCTGTAGCGCAGCGGTGAAAGACCCACCGTGGCCGTTACGCCACGCTCCGCCTTTGATGCGCTTTGTGTTGGCCACCTGAGCGTTCGTGATGGGTGTGATTGGGCCAAGAGGAGTGCAACTGCAACCCCCCCAGCCAACCCGACCCGCACTGGTTCCCCAACAAAATTTGATATTCATTATGCATTCATTCAAAGAAAAAAAACACACATAATTAAGTATATTCAAGAATTCAAATGAAGTATTAAGATTTTCATTTAATCATCCATACATTTCAAGAGATGGCTTTCCCATGACAAACAAGGTTTCCTTTTTAGGAAGAAGGTCCAAGCTCTGTTGCTTCCATTGCTGTTTGTCTTTCATATGATTAGGTCATCAATTCTGGAGAGAGAATGTGACTCACGGAGCAGAATATTTCTGTCACAAGAGGGGCTAAGGCTGTCTTTGATATCGCAACGCAAATAACTTAATCATTACCCAAAAAATAAATAAATAAAAACATTTGCAAAGTCTGTAAATGGCTGCATATGTCTCACAAAAAAAGCCCGTTCAAAAGATCAAAAAGTCTTAAAGCACATTCTGCTCTTGGTGTTCATGCACCATTGATTCTGATAAATTTACTTGAGCTTGTGAGTCGAAGAGAGATTTCATCCTTCTCTTACAATATCTCAACAACCGCAGCAAGTGTGATAAGCTCTATTCAACTAATAGTTTTTTTCCAAATGTTTTCACCTTTTATCTTTTGGCTTGCCAACAAGTTGCTGCTATGTAATACAAGACATGTGTATTCTCCAAGACTCTCCAATATAGCTACAAATAACGATGAAAAATGAATGTTTTGAATTTCTCCTGCAAGTCAGAGGGCTTGCAGAAAATCTTGAGCTCATACAAGAGAGATATTGTTTCCCAAATAGTTGTGATCTCCTGCCCACCCAGATTGCTCAAAGAAACGCTACCATGAGTCAGGGGTCAATTGTAAAGTTAACCTCAATAGTGCAAGATAATACAGGCTTTTTTTAAATACATAGATGAAGTTCAAAGGTCATGCCGTTGAATTTCTGGAGCACATACTAAAGGGAGCAAACTGTTCAAAAAGAATCTGAGTTCATTCTCATTTATCTTATATTTTATTCAGTTTTGTTTAAAATGTTTTTTGTTTCATTTTTTTTTTTACCAAGAACACCTTCCTGTGTATTTGTGCGTGTGTGTGCATGCCTTGTACCCAGAAAAATTTCCTCCAATGGTAATGTGACTTCGTGTTTGTTTTTCAGTCAGATTAATAAAAAATAATAATAATTCACAAAACAGCAACTAATAAGTTTTATTTTGTTGTTGTTGCCTTTGGCCTTTTGGATGGCCTTGTCCTTATCACAGTTTCCACTGTGAGGCCGTCTCTCTGGGTCTGTTTCATGGGGGTCTGCTTCAGCAGCTTATCACACTGATTCCTATCTCCATGCAAATGAGCGACGTGCTGCTGGTCTGTGAAAAAGGACAGAAGCACACGGTCACAGCACCACCCGCGTCCCGCTTTCAGTTTTAATGAATGACCGATGAGTAATTAACTTTTTTTTAAAACTCTGGTTCCCTTTGGACTGTCATTGCATAAATATGCGACTCCCCCCCCCCCCCCCCCCCAAAAAAAAGAGGAAAAATGAGATGGATTGGGAAACTGCTTGTGAAACAGCAGTGAGAGGCTCACAGGACAGACTTGGGGGTCAGATCCACAAACGAAGTGTTTTCATGTACTCCTCTGCCTGTAATCACCCCCGCCCCCAACCCGTTCCCATTCGCGGCTCCCTCGTTCCCACCATGCTGTCTCTCACCTCACATCTCTGCCGAACGCAGAGGCAGGCGCCGTTATCTGCTGCCCCTCCACTCCCAGACCCCCCCTCCCCCACCCCGCCCCCCTCCCCTTAAGAGCAGAGCTCTGGGGCTCCGTGTGACCAGCGAAGCCAACACAGCCCGGCCTTTTCGCAAGCAGTCCGCTAGATCCGCTGCCCTCCCCCTTCCCTTCTTTAGCGGGGTGGAAGGGGGTGGAAAAGACCCTGAGATTCAACCCAAGACCATATGTCCCTGTTGCCCCGCTGGCCAGGGCAAGGGGTGGGGGCTTTACAGCTGGAATGTATTAATACGCACAATAGGATTTAGCCTTGGTGCACTCGACCCCCCCCCCCCCTTCCCAGAGAGAGAAAGCCCTCCTCACCGACTCCTGTTCATTGTCGCCCTTTCATTAACTCCAGAGTAAATAAAGCCACACTACAGGTCACTGCCATCGGGGGGGCGAGCCGCCCAAATATTGACAGTGCATCAGGTCGCTCCCGACAACCTAAAAACAACAAGACATAATCTGCCATGAGCGGGCTTCTGTGAGCCTGTCAGATAAGAGGTTTTAACAAGCTGGCAGCACTTACCACTTAAATGGTGCCTGTTCTTACAGGTCCCTTACAGATCACGGTAGAAAAATGGAGAACTATTTCACCTGTACACTGGAATTACAGGTGACATTTACAAGTCATTATTGTACTACCTCACTGCGGTGCGAAGTAGTTCCAATCTCGTAAACTGGTGACAAATGAACTGCCGCCATTTTAAGTGCAGACTTAAAATGCTGTTCTCAGCGTATCTAGAACTCATGCTAGAGTTTGGAAACTTAAGTGAAATCTAGTCAAATCAGAACACATACAATACCATTATGAATACTCATGACTAATGCATATTACTCCAGGTGTGTTATTATTGAATTGGCAAGAGCAGATAGTTCAGCATTGTGATGGGGATGTCATCAAAATGCTTATTAATAAATCTGGAAGAGTACTTTATTTGCCTTTGCAAGTTTTATCCAGAAATTACAGACATTCAAATGTCTGCATAATGTGCAGTCTTATCTCTGAAGATAACAGTGAAGAAGTAAGGAAAAAAGTAGGAAAACCCTGATTTAATGATCAGACACAGCAACAACCTCAGAGTCAGACTACACACTAACATATGCAACCAAGGACATGTGTGCTGGACCTATATAATGCATGCATGGATGTGTGTTTGCGGGCAGGTCAAAACAATGTACATTAAGAGGAAACTGCACTCATCAGAGTATAAAAACAAAACTCATAATCATACAAATACAGCTCCCTAAATTTAAAATATGTTGCGATACAAAAAATATCCTCAAGCAGGGTAATATAGAAGCTACAGCCTTGCTTAACAGGGCAAACATGAAAATGAAAATGATAACTGCCTCTTCAGGCACAGCTACACTCCAGTTTAAAAATAAACTGGAAAAAACGGTTGACACGTGCAAGAGGATTAACCTCCCACAATTTAAGTAAGAAATAGAGCATCTGAGCTGACAGTTGTTCTGTGGAAGTGCATGCTGGGACATGCACATATTAGAGTCCCAGGCATTCAGCTTGGCAGCTGCCATTATGTACATCCAGGGTGGTGTTTTATAGACATTTTAAGCTTAAAAAAAGTGTTTTGAGGCACAGACGTGACAGAAACAATTTCTCAGTTTGGTGATCTAACCTTCAGTTTCAGTGGATGGAAATGGTGCATTCAAACATCACTTTGTTCATTTTAATAATGCAACTTTCTAAATTCAAATTTACTTCTTGACTGACTGTTAATTTTGAGTCTAATTTTGAGCCTTGGCTGGTTCAGAATAAAAAGTATCCTACTATGCAATGTAACCCTTTCGTAAAGAGAATGTCATTGAATTAGACTAGCACAAAGAATAATATTCCATCCGGTTGATCATCACTGGAACCCCCCCCCCCACCCTACATGGTGTCCTACATCACAGAGAAGTCGGGGGGTTTTTGAGTTCCTGTCCTTCCCCGTTAAAGAGGGGAGGGGTGGGGTGGGGCGGTGACTCAACCTGCCGGTAAATTTGTCCACGAAGCAACTGGCGTGACATGGGCCCTCGCTAATCGCTTCTGACCGCTCGATCTAACCGCACACCTGCACCGGTCCCAGCGTGACGCCTAATCCAATCAGAGCCCTTTTCACCGAATTTCACAGGCGGCCGCTCGGGGGCTCCAGGTCAGCAGTTAATAACGACGTTAAAATGTCCGACCTCCTCTGTTACTCCACTCCCCCCCCCCCCAAACTTCCTATTTAAACACAGGAACCCCCCCATCCTCCCCCCCCCCCCTTCTCCACCATGCGCATTTTTATTTTATCATCCTGCGCTGCTAAGTAGGTCAGGTTGTCCTTGGAAATAAATGAGCCAACTGCAGCCTCTCGTTCGGGGCAGAAGGTCTCTTATCAGCTAGCTTTTTTTTTTCTTTCGGAGAGACACCCCGTTGGTTGGTTCTCATCATTATTTTCGCGGAGCGGTTGTAAATCATCAGGGAAATGGCGCACTGCGCGGCGCGTGTTAAAACAGGAACGGCGGTGTTGAAACTGTTGAAGCCAAGCTCTTTTCGCTCCTCCTCCTCGTCGCGCGATTGCCGAAACTCGCCGGCACTGCGCTTGACAAACCATCCCCGGCCAGCAAGTTCCTCTTCCTAAGGAGCCACGGCGTAGTACTTGGGGGTCAGACCAAATCCCAATATCAAACCACCCTCTGGTATAAAGGCAACACAGCCTGACGAGAGTTGCGGTTTTACAGTTTGGATCTGTGCTTCTGCCCTGTAAAAACACAGTGGGGAAAATGCACTTGGCAGCACCGCAGCTCAGGCCCCTCAAATCCATGACATTCGCTTAAATAGGCGGTGTCAGACTTAAGCCTTCAATTTGTCACACAGCCCGTTTTGCGGCGAAGGCCGATCGCGGCGCTCAGCTGTTCGTGCTCGTTCCCATGTCAGAGCGGACAGGAGCTCCCGTGTGCTCCATCAGCTCGGTGGCGATGAAGCAACTTTACTTTACCCCACAACAGGCGGCCGTTTGTTCAACTTCACGAAACTGCAGCATTTGCCCAAAAAACTACACTACGAAAAAGCCAAATCCCATTGACCGTTTGGTGCAGATCCAGCCAATGGGATTTTGCTACTAATCTGCAGATGGGATTATAGCTGTATTTCAAACATCTTAACTAAATGTGATGTTGAAGGCAGCCGCACAGCTGTCGAGAATTACTGTGATCGCTTTTAAATGAAGTGTTCCAAAAGGGCCTTTTCCAGGTGTGTGTCCATGGGCACCTCTACACGTCTACAGTTAATTTGCTGGGACTCATCGCAGTACTTGCTAAATTGACTTGCACACTTATCCCAGTGAGAGGCGCGAAATGCATGTATGTGCCTTCGTGAACGTAAAAGCAGGTTGGGCTCATGGTATAGATCACCCATATACGAGAACTTAAAGAACAACCCCCTTAACTCTGATATGGTTGTTCCTGAGAAGTGTAAGCAAGAGTACTGTGTATGTGGCTTGTTGTAGAATACCCAGGGCTGGTGCACCACAAATGTGCTGAAAAATCAATCAGTTGGACTTAAAACTCACCCTATTGTTACCACCGCTGTTTACTGATCCTGTCCCTTAAGGTTATGAACTACCTTAACTTCATGACACAAAAATTTGGCGACTGTTGCCATCAACTATTGGTTATTGGCTTCTGGGGCTACAGTTGTTTGCAGTGGCAACAGTTTTGTAGACAGGATAACTAAACCCCTATGCCCCAGCTCAATAAATTCCTTGTTGTCTGATTCCATCCAGCGTGTATTTACAGGAAACAGAAACTGCTCGTAGACAACAGCCATTTTCAGCTGGCTGCTGGCAGTATCTGACTTCTATCAGGCATTTAAAGAATGCCTGATACCCATTCGCGGCTCGCGAGGCACTTGCAAATGCAACTGCACATGTGCACCGTCGCACGTAGGACCTGACACAGCGAACGGGCGCTAGGGGGTTCAGCTGATGAATGATTCCAGTGTGCAAATGGCAAATTTCAGCAGATTCAGCAGAATTTCAGACTCTCAGCAGACCCTCTGTAGACTTTAACTCACAGAAACGAAAATAACAAAACCAGAGCACAGATCAAAGTGTGTATGAGGCGTTACTGCATATACGTCTAGAGGGCAGAGGTGCTTTACCTCACCTCAACATTAAGAATAGAAGAAATCTGCATGCTAAAAAAAAGGGCTCTATTCCTCAACATTCTGAGATTTCTTTCAAAGAAATGTTCTTACAACTGCTTTACACAGCCGGGAATGTGACTGCAGACAAAAGGCAATTTCAGTGAAAGCTATAACACATGCCCACCACAAGAGCACATCAGGAGCTAAACAGAGGAGTTAGGTCCACCGTTTTTCTATACGGCTCTGTGGACTATTGATATTTGCTTAGTTTATCCTGAGCTGCCTGTCTGACAGAAATGGCTCTGAAAGTAACAGATTAGAGGATACCTGCAAGCTTTATTCTGCAAAATACAAATGAGGATATTGTCCACGATCACATTTATCTTCCTGCCGCTGAACACAAGAGGTGGTCAACCCTAAATGCAGAAAAAAAGACATTTTGTAATAACGTGATTAACTGGGTCGTGTGAAACGGCGCCTCATTTTTCAGAGGAAACGGAGGGCATAATTTTGGCCACGCTCCGGAAAATCAGGTATAATCAAGATAACAATGCGTGACCACATGCTTACTTGAGTGTACAGCTTAATCTTTTATCTCCATTATGTCTTGTTTAGGCTCGCAGACCTTCCACACCACACACAGGGTGAACGAGGAAAACGTTTTTTTTTTTTTTTTTCTTTTTTCCTGAAAATGAAAGGAAACACGGCCTACATCTAAGAGGCATACATCTGCCCTAAAGTTGACTAGTTTCTGGGACCTCATGTACAGTAGTGTATGACATGGAAAGAAGAGGAGGTACATGTATTTTCATGTACAGTATAATGGCACACAACACTTTGCAGCTATGATTTATATATTATTTCAAAAAAGGGATTTGGCACGTGTTTGGCAGCTGGACAGTCCCCTATTTGCTGTGCCAGGTCAGAATAATTAAAAAATGTCAGCCATTCTGGCAGAAAGGCTTTGCATGAAGATTTGGCTACTGTGGTAAGAGGCGAATCACCTGCATTTGGTCAAATATCATATCTAAACCCTCAGCATAGCCTAATTAAAGCCCAGAAAATGTGCAGAAGTTTCTTATAAAGTGGTTAAAACTTGCAGTATTTTGGAAAAGGCCAGTTCGTTGTTATGAATGCCTTTTTTAAAGACTCGTGACTTTTGTTACCTTTAACGCGTGCCTCGTCTTCTCTTGGGGAAAGCGCTTCGTATTGCATAATTACAGCTATAAATCATCACATAGTTTGCATGGCGGTGTGACACAGCTGATGTTAAGAACTGCAGTAGCGAGATTGCTGGGCCTACCTCAAAGTGACCTGTGAGTGCTTTCAGCGAGAATGCTGCCAACTCAAGGAAAAAGCAGCTATGATGTGCTATTAAGGACGATATTTAATTAGAATCGGGAATTTTATACAGTGCAGAGCAGCTCTGTTCTCCCAGAACCATCGCTCAACGGATGATAGTCTCCCATTATGTGAGATGTGATATGCAATACCATCGTCGCTATATGATTTCATGCAGAGAATTTGTCTGAAGTAAGGCTCAAGTGAGCGTTTTTCCGTGAAGCCCCTCCTACACTCTATCCGCTGTATTTTAGTATAGTCAATGTAAAACACATTATCACAAGATTGTTCTGAGTCTGTGTGAGTCTGTGTGTGTGTGTGTGTCTCTGTGTGTCTCTGTGTTCATTGTTCAAACACCACAGTCACTTGCATCTTGAGAAAAACAGCCATATGGACGCAAGCTTCAAAAATCTTGGGGGGTGAAATGAGCAGCCTTGCCATATTCCCTCAGCATCAACTCTGACTCTCTTCCAAACTATTTTGGAGAGCTTCCTGTGCATCTATGTCACCCTCTCTGCCTGCTTGGATTCTGCTCCTGAGCTCAAAAGGAAATCTTCACATTCACATTACCAGACTTATGCAAAATGTACCATCTGTATAATACTGCTATCACAAAGAAACTCCTGGAACAAAACCAGAAGCCATAATAATAACCGCATTGTAAGAGGCAAACGTGGGAACCCAGAGAGGCTGGATCACGGCCTTTTCTCTACATCTTTTCAGAGTTAAGCAAATAAAGAAAAACATGTTGTGAGCATTAAATATATTTCTGGAACAACATTCTGCAATATGTTGACCCACTATACTGTATGGTTATAGCAGAAATGGACAACACAACACCAGTAAAAACATATTTAGAACAGATATACGGTAACGCTTTCTTTCTCTGAAAGTAAACAAGGACAAACTGATGGCTATAGCATGACTGACTGATTGTCTGACTGCAACGCGCCTGGAATTTTGTTTTATCTTTTCAGATGAACGATAACTTTGAAGTCAATCCCACATTTGATATCTTAACTGTCCCTGTAACATGTGGTTTCTTTACTTGACCTAGTGTTTTTCACATTTGTCTCCCTAAATAAAGTTTGCACGTGAACCCCTAGACAACAATTTTGATTTGATACCAGTAAAGAAAATGGCAAAACAATTATGTTTGATTTTGGCCTGTAAAATTCCATATCTAAGGCCAGTTTTTATGTAAAAAGGGAGGGTCACATAATTAAAGTTTAGAGCTAAACTTGTGATGTTGAATGTAATCTTAATCTAATTTCCCCGGTGATTTCTGTAATTGCCTACCCAGATTGTGAAAGCGCCCTCTTCCTACCAAACAAAAGCTTCTTGTGAGAATGTTTCTCAATGTAGTAACATTTGGAACCATCTCAGTAAAAAACATTTTTTTACAAGAATCTAAAGGTTAGGGGTGATCAGCACAAAATGAGTGTGCAACACGAAAATTCCTCCCTAGACAGTTAAACAAGGGCGTTTAAAAAAAATAATAAAAATCTAATCTTCCACACACTGGAATAATTACCATTTTTTCACCAGTCCGATCTCATCGAGTCCCAAAAGCTTTTGACGGGTGACCGAACGGTGACTGTGCCGACAGACGTCAGGCAAGCTGCTGTTCTTTCCTGGGTTAACGTGGGAGAGAAGGAGCATCTCTCCGATACGCTGCTCGCACACTCTCTCACCCGCCATTCACTAAATCAACATGTCCCATATCTCCCAACCCAGGCATGACTAATTTAAGGAATATGAACTGGACATGTTCCAGCTCATTCAGTGGTTTTTACTTTTGTGGGGGGGGGGGGGTGGTTGGTTACCCTTGAAAATAGCAAACATTACTCATAGCTTTATTATGAAATGTTTTGAGCTTTTCCATGAATGCAGTTGTCCATCCGTTCGTATGACGCAAGACATCCCTGTGGCTTATAATAACAAAAACATACATAGTTTCAGAGGAGTATTCTCTCCGTACATGACATAGCCTACATCTAAATACGTCCCCTTAGGTTTGAGTCCTGTAATACAGCCCTTCGGAATAAATGTAAAACAGGTAAATGAGATGGTCTTGTCTTTAAAAACAAATTGCGGAAGACCCAAATTATTAAGGAGCACGTTTCCAAGAAGAAGCTTGTGAAAATTCTTCATACCTATCTGCTTGTCAACAATTCCTGAGCTAACCCAAACATATTTAATAGCTATGACGCACGAGGAGCTGCTGTAATGACTTCAGAATCACGCAATAACCCTCCAGATATCAAAATACAGGACAATGCTCATATTTAACACGGACTACACTGTTCTGTTGTCATATATTATGCATATAAAATAAATTGTTTTCTTGTTTGTCGTGGCTGAAGGGTTGAATATTTGGGTAGGATTATCCGGCCGAGCTCATTTTATCGGTAAGCCTCGCGCAGAATACTGCACTGCGGGTCGAAGGCGTAACGAAAGCGTGCTGTGTGCGCGCCGCGCGGCCAGAGATCTGCCGGAGATGTAGGCTACATTTTTACTGCTTCCTGGCAAGTCACCGTACGCCATTTTTACTGTCGAGATCCGGGACAGAATGTTCTCCGGGCCTCCGCAACATGACTGCCTTTCCATTCTGCTGGAAGCAACCAGAGCCGTGCGTGGAGATCACAGCGTCACTCTCGATTCGAGAGCAAGAGCTTTCGCCAGAACGAAACTTCATCCCGCTATCCCATGTCTGAGATTCTACTAAAAAAAAATTTAAAAATTAAAAAAAAAAAAACAATAAATCAATAAAAAACAAGATCTTTTTTTTTTTTTTTTTTTTTTGAAGAACAGTGGTTCTGAAGAAAGTCACAAATGCGTGTTGGCTTTCATTGTTACTCAGCACTTAACTGATCAATTAATGCACTTGGTGACACAGTCAGCTCACCTCACCTGGTTTCTTTGTTATGAATTTGCAGCTGCTTTGAACAAGAGCCAGGAGGCCCTGTGGCTCTCCAGGACCAGGGTTGAGGGCCAGTAGTTCAGAGACAGGACTGTTGTTTTTCATAGGTCAGTGACCACACCATACTTCTCTACTTCTGTCAGGCCCTCTCAGTTTATCCTCCCTTTAGATCCAGAGGAAGCGGGCCAAAGTTAAACAATTTTCTAACTTTGCTCACAGATTTTTTTCATAACTAGGCCAGGCCAAAGTTAGCTGAGTCAATATAGGTCAGCGTGACCAATGCTGTATTCACATAAGCATGAACTATGTGAGCAAGCCTGATTCTACATCTACACTGTAAAAAAAAAAGACCTAAAGATTTTGGCAGTATTTGTTTGCATAACGCAAGCAACAGTGGAGAATAGTTTATAAATACTTCTCTTGAAGCGTGCTCATAACATAAGGAAAATTCAGTCTGTGATTTTTATATAGGGCCTATATAATGATGTATTGGTTCATTACATGATATTAACAAAGGAGTACATCAGAAAGAAAAAGTCTTGAAAAGGGTAACTGTACACTCCTGTCAAATAATAGAAAACAAGTGGACAACTATTAAGCGTCACTGTTGCAAGATAATGTTGCTACCAGTTATAATGCCCAAAATATAGCAGTGTTTGCAATGATGTGTAGTTGTGAAGGTAAGACAAGCACAGATCATAGTTGAGTTGTCAGGTTTCTTCTCACATTAATGCATAACACAGAAAGCAGCACCAAACGCAGTGGTATGTATCAGAAAGCTTGTTTTGTCCCCATCATTTATCATTTCAAAATAGTTCCAATCATCGCGCATTATATTTTCAACATTTCTGAAGTCATTATTCCATAGCAATCATGTCTTTTTCCCTTGATTAATAACGCAAGTGTACAGGGTGTGCGCTATCAAAACACACTCGTGCAATGCAGTGGAGCTCAAGGATATCAGTTGGTACTTGAAGACGGGGCACACACCCTGAATGTCTCAGTCCGGATGATTCATTTCTTTAATATAACACAAATTCCAGGTCCCCAAAATTCCCAACTATTACCCCGCTGGCATTATCATATGACAGCTCGGACAGACACCCTGCCAAAGTCACATGATATCGCAAGGTTTTATGGATCAAAACACTCCACTGCAGACACGGCCACTGGCCACTGGTGCTTGTGTTGGGGGAATTACCAGACCTTTATTTTTTTTATTCCGATGAAGGCACTGGTCTAAAATCATGGTAATGTGATCTCTGTTCAATTTAATGATAAGTTCCTGTCCGTAATTTTCAGTCATGCGTTTAAAGTCACTTATTTCTCTCTTGACATTGTGACCTTTTATTTTTGGAGCGATCAATTAATAAGGACATTTTGAAATGAATTATCATTTATAGTTATGTTATATTGTATGAATTGTACTTCCCTTAAAAAAACGCAGTATGTGACTGGTCTTCAGAGACACCCAGTAAACTGCTTAAGAATTAACATACGATTATTTTTGTGTGATATTTTAAAGCTTACGTGGGTGTGAATGTTTAAAAGAAAATGAATGGCATCCTTGTGAATTTCCCAGGCCTATATTTGGCTTGTGAAAAAAAAAAAAAAGAAAGTCTGGCCTGCCTATATTTCTGTCCTATTATTCTCAAGGTTTAGAAGCAGGCATGAAATGGGGTTAATATTTATCTCTGTTTATTAGTGAAGGAGATCAAAAGGGAACCCTATCTAGGCTGCAGTCGGTTATTTCCAGCTTGGAAGTGAAGACAAAAGACGCTGTGTCTTGTCCTATCCTCTGAGGCCCCGTTGTCAGAGTCTACAGAGTCACAACGTCTTTAAAGACCACTGGAGGCAGCTCATCAAGATTATGTCTGCTCGCCCTGTTCATAACAGGAACAATGAAAATGGTTTTGTTTTCGTTTGGGCCCTGTAAAAGATATTACAATGATAAATTAATACGCCCCTCTAAACAGTCAGCAGAATGAAATGGAGGAAGTGCCCGGCAAATGCATGCATTTAAAATCAAAGGAAGGTATGTATGTATCCATGTCTGTCAGTTAGTATGATCGTATATTATTGTGTAACTTAATACAGACCTGTACGACAGTACATATCTTGTTGTGGTGTCTTTTTGTAGGGCATATTCGCTAGTGGCGCGGTCAAGGAAAAGGGTGTTGCATTTAATCCCTGGGTCCTCAGCTGGCGTGCAACATTTTTTCCTGTTGCACATCACATTTTTTTTTTCAGTTTTAATGCTGTTGGGGTTAAAACTAAAACTGAACTGACTGCAGGGGTGGAGCTTGGGTCTTTAGCATGGGGAGCGAGGGCGGGGCAGGGCGCTCTGTAGGGGCCTTTGAGACCAAATTATTTTAAAATTCACGACTGGAAAATAGTTGATATCCTATTACAAACATAAATCAGGTATTGTCACATATTGCGACAAATATCTAAGTCTTATAAAACATTCAGCGAACGTTTGCTAGAACGCATATTCTGAAATATAGTTAAACAGTAGACAGGACCATGGACAACAATACACAGGCCTATTAAAATGTAGCGAAGACACGGCGATCTAAAGTTACAAAACGGACACAGCGTTAGAAACACAGAGACGCAAAACGCAGGCCGTCACATGCACGCGCATACACAAACGCACACGTTTGGCGTAAATAAATAATATGAATGTTTCACTTACCAAGTTGTTGACTCTGTTCGGCTGATATACTCCAGTCCATGCTGTGGTTTACATGTGTTAACACCGCATGTGTTAATTGCATCATCATTAGCAGAACACAGTAATAATCCAAAGGTAAAATAGAACAGTAAGCTCAACGGTTCATTGCTAGCTCCACAGGCTACTTGCTAGCATGAGCTGCAAAGTTTGTACTTCCTCTGCCTTCACGATTGTCATGCAAAGAACACGAGACAAATACTTTTTAAAGTGGAACTCAGGGGGCAATTAAACTTTATCATTATCTCACTCCGTACGCTTTCCCGCACCGGAATCGTACGTTTAGTGCATTTACTTATCTAACGTTAAGTGTCTAAACATAACTTTACCTTCACAAGTAGGCCCCAGCTGTAGGCGACATGCTACGTCAGATCAATTCCAGGCGGATACACGTCATCAATCAAATATGACAGGGTTTTTGTTTTCATAATAATGAATGGTGATTCATTCTAATTCTCGCTAATGAAAAGGCTCAGCTAGAGAATCTGTTTTCATTTCAGCTGTGCTGCAGGGCTTCATAAAAATAAACAACAACGGCTCAGGGATTTTCCGGCGTTAAATGAAATCATATTATACATAATGTGTTTTTTTAATGTAAAAACATGTATATAATCCGTTTTTTGTTTTGTCTTCATCATCATCTTTGAGAGAGAGGGAGAGAGAGACTGTTGTTAATTAACAAATAATCTTAAACAATGGACATTCCGGTCGTGGACTCATCAAAATATTCCCACAACAGCAACAAGCAACATTTTTGTCTTCAAACAGGCACATTGTGTATATATTCTTCAACTTTTTTGGAAGCTCCAGCTGCTGCAGAATCGCCCCCCCCCCCCCCCCCCCCCCAAAAAAAAGTATTTTAGGTAACTAATATATTTGACCCATTCAACAACCGGAAAATACATAAAGGGCAGGATGTGACCTGGCTGGGAATCTTCTCCTTTGCTTTTTCATGGGATTCTCTGTAGCCTGCTCCCCCGTCAGCGCTGTGCTGGCCTGGCCATGTATGGGAAAATCTTTCGGCTTTTCTCCGTGGCTCAGCCGCAGAGTGTAAACACGTCTCCCCCCTCACATGGCGCTTTCTCGCTCAGACCTGTAATTTCTAAATGGTGGCTTGAAGCAAGTCCGTTTTATGACCGGAGCCCATTGGGTCTCATTAGCTCTTAGCTTTCCACGGTGATTCAGTTCAGCAGAGAACTGACCCCAGACATAGCAGGAAGACAGTGATCTTGTTGCAGAAGTGGCATAAATGGGTACATATTACTCAAAACTATTACGAGTTACTCTCAGTAATCAGCTAAACAAAACTTTGGAGCTAGTGTAGTCGAAGAATTTGCACTCGATAACGTGATAATGTTCCTGAAGATTAATATTGGTGCCAGAGGTTATTCGTGTTTCTGTGATTTTAGATTATTTTCCCTCGAATGTGTGCTAAATCTCGGGCTTGCCAGTTGAAATACAGCACTGGAATATAGCTCACGCATGAACATACTGCATTTGTATAGGCCATTTAAAAATATATTTACTTCATATTCTAGTAGGCTATCTGAATTCATAAAAATGTATTTTATTGTATAATATATTGCCGATTGATATAAATGCTATTAAGTTGAGGAATACTCTCCTGTCTGCAAAGGAATGTAAGCAAGCGTGAGTATATTTATGATCATAATCATAGTATTGTATCACAACTAACCTGCGGGGGGGGGGGGGGGGGGGGGCTTACGGTTTGTAGGGGGTTGTCCTCTATCAGGTATGCCGTTGGTGTAGCCGAAGGAGGCGGGGCTTTGCTACAGCTTCCCATTCTCGAACACTGAAACAGGGTTCATTTGCGCTCCTTGGGCAGCTCGTACGGGGAGCAGACTTTAAATGTGTCTGTGGTTGACGGAAAAGAAAAACTGAGAAATATTAATCATGGATTTATTGAATGACGCGAAGAGCAGAGGACTTGCGTCTTCGGTCTGATTTTTCTTCTTTGCTGTTTCCTTCTGAAATGCCGGTCAAAATTCTAGTACGGGGATGAGATGAGTGGCTCTCCTTAACATCTGGTATAAAACTCTCTGGGCTTAAGTAGTGTCACTGGATTTGTTTACACGGGGAAAAAGCTTAAAACAAAAGAATGATCTTAACTCGTGAGTATATTTTATGCACATAATAAAACTCCACTTACTGTGTCCCAAGCTATTTCGTCTAACTTTTAAATTTCAAACAATGTATTTCCATGATGCATGACTAAATTTCCTTGATATGTAATATTTTGAGAATTTCATAAAATGTTTGGTACTTGTTTTATAACTAACGGGCAATTAGTTCTAATGTAAATGTTTATTATTTCGCTGTATTAACTCGACCGTTCTTTTGTCTGCTGCAACACTGTAGTTTCTCGGCGAGACATCGTTTCAGTCTACGTCTGTATGTCGCTTCGTATGTAGGTACCTTGGGGGTTTAAAAAATAGGCTAAATGGCCCATTTCCCGTTATATCAGATTTAAACATAGGTTTTTGATTAATTGAGGGAAAATATAAAACACTTCTGACTTTCTGAAGATGAAATGTTAACGCTGCATGATGTAAAATGTGATGTTGCACCTTTAACACTTGACAGTAACACTGATGTTCTTGAAATCGCTCCTGATAAGACCGTCTGCTACGTGATTGTAATGCAAATGTACTGCAATTAAGTATCAAGAACTACATGAGCCCCAGTTTTATATTCCAAATTTTGATTGATTGGTTGTTTTGCATAATTTTTTCTGCATAAAGTTTGTCTTACAGATGATGCACTTTTTCAAATGTTGTGCGTTTTTTAAAGGCTGCCTGTTAGTTTGGCGGACATTGGTGATGCTGGGTGTTGACTGGGCTATCTTTCATTGTGAGAAATGCCTTTGATCTACTCGGAGAAGGAACACCTCCTGTAGACTGTGTATACCATAGGGGGATCTGGCAGGCTTGCAAAGAGGGACAGCCAACAACCCCCATACACCCTCCCTCCCCTCCCCAAAGAATGATGAAGCTATCTTTCTTTTGCTTATATAGCAACGGGCGCGTGTCTTTTCTCGGTTTCCTAATGAAACAGTTACGTATTTTCAGGTTTTTTGTAACTTTTTTTTTAGGGAGGAGAAATTAAGTTTTTCAAAGTGTCCATATCGTGCATTTCTCCCTCCTCGACCAGCTGTCGGTTCTCGGTTAGAGAAGAGCAGACCTGACAGCACCGTGGCCAAGGGGGTGTAAATCCATCACCCATGTAGAAAAGAGCAATTAGGACATGCATTTGGATGTTCCATCTGGACAGCAGCCTGTGTATGGTCCATGGCATGGATAATTGCCATTAGGTATTCCCATTATTCCAACAAGTGTGTCCCCTCCGTGTGTTCTGCCAGGAACGGCAGATCGGGACAGAAGGCTCTAGCCTATATAGAGTGACGCGGGGCTTTGGCGCGAGCAGTTATTTAACAGTTTGGAGTGACAGTGGTCGAACGTCGCAGAGTGGAACCGTTCTTGTGATCTGCGCATAAGGCTTCACAGAGATGTGGGGGGAAAAGCATGGATTTCATCCATGAAAGTTGCATGACTGTTGTGCATTTAAGGCATTCCTGTGTTACACACTGAGAGAACAAGGCTTGAAGCTGTTATACATTAAGTACATAAATAGAGTTTTTGGGAATGAACCACATGTATAAGATCTTGCCTTGCAATGGCTAGAAAGAGCCATTTATGGTGATTTGAAACAACATTCAACTCTCTAGCTGAACAGGAAAAATTCACCCCTTACTCACTCCGTCCTCTGAATATCAAAGCGCCCTAAAATGCCTCTATAATTTGCGTACATGCAGAGCCGCAATCCGTTAAAATTCAAAGTTATGCTAACTCAAAGAATGCTAACTGCATTCCTTTGGAGCGCACGCAAGCCACACATCAAGCGATATTCTTGTCCTGTTTCAAGTCAAATATTGGCCACCAATTGTGAGAGGGGGGGGGGGGGGGGACACTTCCTAAGGTTTCAAGAGCATTAGCCTACATCATGTCATAAGTCTGAGTGGGAGTTGGGAGAGTAAAGTCATTGCTCCTGAACACCGTGGCCACGCGAGTGGCTTTCTGTGTGCTTACCTTTCCGTGTGGCTCCACAGTGAGTACTGGTATGGGCAGAGAGCTGACTGGATCCAAACATGAAGTCTCACAAATTATCAATGCACTGCACAAGAGGAGGGGGGGGGGGGGCTCAGGAGAAAAATTTTGATTGTTTTTTTTTTCAGTGGCAGTGTGTAGACACTGACACACGCACAAACACACAAACCTGTGTTGTTCATCAGGTGTACAAGTTTAAATCCTTCATCCTTAAAATTTTCTTTTAAATCTGGCCCGATAGGATCGATAAGGGGACTGGCAGTCTGTTGGAGGGCAGGTAGGCTGTTCTTCTCTTCTCTGCTCTGTGTGAGCTTTGCTTCTCTTCAGACCCAAGGCTGACACGATTGCCAGAGTCTGTGTTTTTGTTGGACATAGTGGGTCTGTTATCTGGCCTTGAACAAAATGGGGAGTGTGTGTGTGTGTGGGGGGGGGGGGGGTCATTCTCAATACAGGATGGTTCAGTACAGTAAACAAGTTCACACGCTTCCTACTAATAAGGAAAAGGGAAATGAGGTAATTCGCCGGCACTGGGAGGCTGTAGACAATACAGAACCGGTCCTATCCGAGAGGTTCATGCCGTACGCGGACGGCGTGATAGTGTGTGTACTCTCTGTACGTTCTAATGGAAACGTGTTACCGTTTGTTTGTGCGGATCCAAGGTTCAGTTCACTAGAGTATGGCGGATATTGTGTGAGCTGAATGAATTTGATAAGGATAGAAAACTTCTTTTTTTTTAACTTTGCATTTATTTCATTGGGTAATACATATTTTTGAGCTGAATCAGGCAATTGCGTTCTAGAAAAAAACATAATCTACCTCTGTGATGTTATTGCTATTCTTATTTTTGTCTGTTTTCATTTCCTTATGTTCTATATGATCTTGGGAGACCGTTTGCATTGTTGACGTGTCTGGATAAATACTGTCGGATGTGTGATGTCACTATAATTGTGGGAGGGTTAACTAACATAAATCCATGTTAAGCCCGTTCAGTATTGCAATAGCAAGGTAATGTATTGGAGACATGGGACCAGTTTATTAGACACAGATTAAGTCTAGTCCTAGACTAAGTTCAATTTTGAATGGACATTCTACAAACAAAACTCAATTTAATCCCAGACTAAACTCAGTTTAATCTCAATCTATGTCCACAAAACCAGCCCATAGAGTCTTATTTCTATTTTACTTATGGATCTGGAATGGCTTCAACATATGACACTACCTGCATGTTGGTCTTTTGTAAAAAAAAAATATGTTGGAAAAAGTCCAGTAAGCCGGCTTCTCCAAAACTGAAGAGTTCTGTGTCTGCTTTTTTTTCTTTCTTTTTTTTAACCACTGAATAGAACAGCCTTGTTTATTGTTTGCTGTGCATGTAGTCCTTTGTTTGTGGTATCACAGGGCTACATGGTGACTACTGGGGGCTCTAATGACGTGGACTGTGTTTGTTTGAGAGTAGGGGGAGGAGGAGGAGGGGCGGAGAGGGTAAGCTCGGGTCAGCAGATATTTCTCTGTTTAATTTATTGTGTTTCCTGCCCCTCTTACCTGTCTCAAATTAGCGGCTTCTTCCTGTATGTTCTACCGATTTAAGTCAGCGGTTGGATGAGCCGTGTTAAATTACCCACAATCCTGTGCTGTGTGCTCAGGAGAGGAGAACGGTGGAATGGAGGCGATGATTGTTCCCCCTCTGTGGAATGTGTCAAATTTGCATGCAAACTGGTGTGTCTGGGGTTGCTAATGGTCTGTTAAAGCACATGGTTAATCTGCATATTGGGAATTTGCAGCTACAGTACATTTTTGGTGCGTTTTTATGGCTCTGTGCACAATTTTCTTTTTATGATTTTATCTTTTTACAGCAGAGGAAACCTGGTCTAATTTTTATCATGTGACATGACTTGTTTTCAAGTTTATTTTTTTTATGTATCAAGGGTCTGTACTCAGGTCCAGGAGGGCCACAGAGTCTGCTGCGTTTTTCACTTTTAAATGGACAAACAGGTCAGATTTAAGAATTTAGGTGAGGACAGTTAACTGTTTGACAAACTGCTTTAAGTGATCCCTTAAGCACTGAGTAACAGTAAACACCAGCAGACCTGCAGCTGGTCAGGATCAGGGTTGCAGACCACTGATATGTATTATTATCATAGCAACTATACGTGAAATATTTTATTAGAAAAAGACCTATCGTGCAAAAACGTCATTGTGCAATCTGCTCTGATAGGTTGAGTTTAAGGGGTTGGTATCACTAAATGAAGTCTTTATGAGATTACCCTTCTGTGGCTTCTCTCTAAATGATCTCACGTGTGCTTTCCAAGCCAAAGGCATGCTAATGCTAGCACCCAGGTGCGCCTGCAGTGCGACATTAGCCGTGTAGCAGGGTAGCGTTAGCGCTTAGCGGCGTCGGGGGCTCGTTGTTGGTAATGATTCACTGCGCCTCTGCTTCTCCGCATTGCTGCGGGGTCTGGAATCTCGCTCCGAGCCTGGAACGAGGAAAGTCACGTACTCCTCCGAGCAGCAGTTCTCTTGGCTTGCCCTTCCTGCCCTGTCAGGGCTGACCCCCACCCCACCTCCCCCCTGCCCCCCCCCCCTCCCCCCGACCCTGTTTGTTTTTCTAGCCTCCTTGTTAACCCCAAAAGAGGAAAACCACTTTTTTTTTTTTTTTTTTTACAGTCCTGTTGATTTGCAATCTCCATGGTGAAATACAGCACACCGTGGTAACTGCCAATGAAATTAGGCGGAACCCCTTCCTCCGGTTCCAAAAAAAAAAAAAGTGGTTTTCCAGTTTTCCAGAAACCACTTCAGAGGAGAGAGTCGTATAGAAGCAGGACCTTATGGATGTTTTTTTCCCCCACTTTTCGCGCACACACAGTCCTCAGAGTGGGGGCTCGTGTTGAGCGTGGGGGGGGGGGCGGTGCGTAATGGCGGCTTTGGCGCCGTGGTAACGAGCGATCCCCGGCGCGGTCCGTGTGATGTTGGGGGCTGAAGAGAGATCGCCGTGCGGGGCCCCGTCGGCGTCGATTCTCACAGGTCCCGTGTGAACTTTCTCACCCACACAACACCCCGGAGGGCATTGGGGGGGGGGGGGGGGGCGTACGCTGTCCAGGGACCACAGTCTGAAGGGGCCCCGACACGACGTAGGGGAGGGGCTCCCAGGGGCTCCGGGGACACCATTTGCTCCACAGGCCCTCTCTGCGACACCATTTAGCAAGCTCTGTCTAAATGCCCTCAAATGGTTAATAAGCGGTCGTCGTCGTCCCCACCCCCCACCCCCCCCACCCCAATCCCTGCAGCACAATGGTCCCCGACACCGTTTGTCGGCAGTTAGCAGGGCTGTCAGAAATGCAGCCCAGCCGTCGCAGCGTAAAAGGGGGGGGGGGGGGGGCAGCCTGTTTGTGCTAATCAGAAAACAAGGGGAATGCTAATGACCGCAAGCTATCACTAACCGTCTCTCTCTCTCTCTCTCTCTCTCTCTCTCCGGTCCGCTGCGTTAGTTTGGGAGGTAGGATGCTCATTTCAGGTAACCAGTCGCAGGGAATCAGTGCTTACGCCTGCAGATTTTCTGCTCTTTGGCAGAAGTGGCGTGAGGAGGGCACTAAAAATGGATCCCCCTCGCTGGTCCGTTTCCCCAAACGCAGCAAGGGCGCGCTGGGGTGGCTCTGGGCACCATCTGGCGCTGATCCCCGTTATTATCTGTGCGGATACCGCATGGAACTGGGCCCTCGCTGGCCGTTTCTCTTCCTGTGAATGATGGGAACACTGGTGGATTATGGGCTTTAGCTGGCTAATGCCTTCAAAGCTGAGAGCAGATTCAGATTTCTGACATTCTAAGCCCTCGGAGAAAAAAAAAACACCTTACACCAAAGACCCTGATCACAGACAGAGTTATCAGTTATCTAACACCGCCTGCTTTTTTTTTTTTTTTTTTTTTTGAGAGAGAGAGAGAGATCGTTTTTAACGGTCTTAATCATCTAGGATTAAGATTATGTGCCGGTTTTCTTCTTTTCTGTGGAACATCTTTGCTTGGGGAAACAATTCTGTCGTTCCGTGCAGTTTGGTTGGAATTTTATACGTGCCTTGTCGACGGTAAAGCGGTTCATGCCCGTTTTGATGGCATGAACCGCTTTTTTTTGGGGGGGGGGGGGGGGGGCTGCAGATAAAAGCTGACTGGAAAGCAGTGGGCTACCTCTGCGGCTCTTGATTAGCTGCACGGGTTCAGTTAGGCGCCAATAATTAGCTTGCCATAGCACAGACCAGCCTTACAGTGAAACTTCCTGTTCTGTTAATATCTAACAGAGCTGTTTCATTTTCTCCTTTTCTCCCCCCGCAGAGATCGAGGCCAAGGAGGCGTGTGATTGGCTGAGGGCTGCTGGCTTCCCACAGTATGCGCAGCTCTACGAAGGTAAATGGCCCAACCAGCTGCCCATACCTGCATTCTCCATTGGAGAAGGGGTTACCATAGCAATTAAAGACTGACATCTCCAGAACCTTCTTTCTGCATCACCACATTTACGCTATGCTTTTAGTGAACCTTTTATTTGCATCAGCGTTACGGTACAGTTGCTAGATCAAGTACCAGATGCTTGTAGATGCTGCCGCTTGATCTTAGTTAAACACGCAGTCATATTTTAAAAGGTGTTGGTGAAATGACACTTTCAAAAAATCGGATGGACAGAGTCGTTTCCGTTCCAGGAGACCTGGAAATTTGGACTTTTATTTGGATGGGATGTTATGAAGAAGAGTTTGCACCCGCACCACTACGTCCTTCACTCGGGTTGGGTCGAATGTTCCGGATGCCCTTGATTGACTCAAAGGCGTTCTGCGTGGAGACAAAGGGCTCCCTGCGTTTGCTTAGTTACAGGGGGGCATTCCTGAAGGCCCCGCCGCGGGCGAAGCTCCCCGCCGCCAGGAGTTTCCAGCGGGGCAGCTGTGTTTGCCCGCTCGGCTGGGATGCACTTCCTCTTTTGTTTCATCGGGAGGAAGGTGGGGGGTTGTTTTGGTGGGGGGGGGGGGGGGGGGGTTGGGGGGTGGATCTTGTGGGATCTGGTGACAGATCCTCCTGGCTTGGAGGACCCACGCATTCTTTCCACAAGCTCAGCACCCCCTAATCTGGGTCAGGCGCCCTCTCTTCGTTCCCCCAAGGCCCTGGTGGAGGAGCGGATTCTGCCCCTTTGAAGAGGCAGCAGCTCTGGGTTTTATCAACCGTGTGATTCCCGCTATCTCCACCCCCCACCACCACCACCACCACCCCACCTGACCCCTATGTTCTCCTCTCCTCTCCTTCTCCCCTCAGATTCACTGTTCCCCATCGAAATCTCCTCCGTGACCAGGGACCATGACTTCCTCGACCGGGATGCCATCGAGGCCCTGTGCAGGTAAGACCTCACACCCTCAATGATGCCCGCATCCCCCCCCCACCCCCCCCATACCCCGCACCCCTCCCCACCCCCCCCCACACCCCGCACCCCCTCAAAAAAACAAAAACAAAAAAAAGAAACCCCTGTGCTACAAACTCTTCCAGGCTCTTAATGGCATTCTTTCACCTGCGTAACCAAAAACATATTTGTCGGACGATTTGCAGGAGAGATTACCTCAGATATCGCACACTTAAAAAAAAAAGACGATAAGACGATAAGCCACTTCTCCGCCCTGTCTTTGAGGCCGACTCTAGGTAGGGGAAGATGATTACTGCTTCACAGATGCTTCGGTTTCCCTCCTTTCAAAACACGTATCGAATGGAGGCATCAGTCCGTTATCTAGGAATGTCCTTCTCCTGTCACGCTACTCTCTCGTCGTCGTTCCTCCCAGTGGGAGTTTGAAATGGGCCCGGCCATGCGTGTTACTACACAGGCAGTCAGTTAACAGGGGAAAAGGCGCAACAAAAAAAAAAAACACCAGAGGAGCGCTTGCGTTACTAGCAAATGCGTTATGTGATGTGATGGGGTGGTGCCATTCAAAAAGGCCGTTTGGAGGGGACGGCGGGTTACGTGATTGTCTTTCGCGTACGTGTGGCTTGTGAGGGAAAGCGTTTGAGTGCAGGAGGCAGTGGAGCCGGGCCGGTGGAGCGGGGGGGGGGGCGGGGGGGTCGGGTCCACAGCTGATTGAAGGCAGACGAGCCCAGCCCAGCTGGTGGCTCTCATCTGGAAGGCATTACTCAACGCTAAGCGAAGCCTCCAGTTCAGCTCGGTTGATCTCTTGAAAAGTAGTCTGGAAGGACACCTACCAGGTGTGGCGGGGGGGATAAGCTTTCTCTTCTGTTTTTTAGCCGTTTTCCCACATTTTTTTCCTCCCCTTTCCTAAGCTTGTCCTTTACCACCTCATTAAGAAGCTTTCTTTTCCCTCTTTGTAAAAGGTTTTTTTTTTTTTTGCAGATGTGTTATGTTTGTTAACGAGTCAAACAATAGGTCTGAAGAGAGGCTTGGACCGAAAGCTGGAATGTCTTTTTAAAATTCCCTTTGTGTGTGTGTGTGTGTGTGTGTGTGTGTGTGCGTGCGTGCGTGTGTGTGTGTGTGTGTGCGTGTGTGTGTTATTCACAGGCGGCTCAACACCCTGAATAAATGTGCTGTGATGAGGCTGGAAATTACTCCACAGAGAAAACAAGTGAGTTTACTATCTTTAATTTAAGTTTTACTATCTTTAATTTAAGTATATTATCTTGCATTTCCTTTTCATCGTTTGGCGCTTAAAAGGAGAGTTCCCTTTTCCACACGGATTCACTTTTAATGGTCAGGAGTCTGTTGTATGTCATAGTTTTTTTTTTTTTTTTTTACTTGAGGTAAGATAAGTTTATATGAAAAGGAACGTGTATATGCATGGAACACGCTTGTTCTCTAGTATAATTATTAGAATTGTATTTTTATAACTTTGTGTGTGTGTGTGTGTGTGTGAAGGAGAGAGGGTGGGTGGGTGTTTTAAACTCATACTGAGTTTGAGAAATAAAAAAGATATTTGCTGGAATTAGCCTCAGGATAAATGGCAACCATACAACTGCTGTCAGCGCAGTTTTCATCGTGGCATGTCTTGCTTCTGGACATTTTTTCCATGAGTGAATTTCTCTCTCGGTGCAAAAAAAGCTGTGTCAGTCTGTCATCTGCATACAGACGACCCCCTTAGTGAATGGGCCTGAATGATCAACAGTGTCACTGTTGACCTCTGGGATCGAGGAGGGTCAGAAGACACCGAAGGGGGTCATTTGCTGACTTTATAAAGGCGCGACCCTACCTAGCGCTGGAATGCGTTCATGCTCGTTGTGTAACTGCCTTCCATTCAGGCTTTTTGTATGCGCGGTATGCAGCGCGCTGCTTGTCACAGTCCTTGACGGACAGTCAGGGCGTAAGATCATTTAGACGCACCCCGTCAAATTCTCACAGTCAAACCGTGCTGTTGGACGCCCCCCCCCCCTTGGAAACGCTTCATGCGATCGGAATCGAATTGAAACGGAGCCCTTTTATCGTGGAATCTGCTAGCACGTGAGCTAGCGACGGGCTCCTTTCATCCGCGGTGTGTCACAGGGTTAATTAGTTTTAGCGCGGGCAGTGCGACAGACGGGGCGGGGTCTGGGGGGGGGGGGGTCCTCGTCCCGCGGGGGCTGTCCCTGATGAAAGAGCACGTGCGACCCTCCAGGGGCGGTAAATCGGCCTGGTTTTTTTACGGACGTTTTGTCACCGTTTCATTAGTCACCGCGAGGAGACTTCAGAAGCTCCGCGAAGCCGCGATCACTGTCTCAGCCGCGCTTTTTAGAAGTTAAGACCGCCTCTGGGTACAGTGGCCGCTATTCAGTCGTGGAATTGGGGTATCCGAGCACAAAGTCCCTTTGAAAAGGAAGCTGCTGTTGGAAAGGGTCTGGGGGACTTCCTAACCCCCCGGCCTGACTGGAGTTTAAGACCGGAGCGGGGATGGAATTTCCTGTTGCCTCTGGGGCAGTGATAAAGTAACTGGAGACACATGTGGCTCTTGTGAGTCTGACATGGACAAGTAACGCACAATGCCCTCCCCAGTTATCTTATCTCCCAAATGAGTAAATTAACTTCAGAACCACAGTTAAGAAGGTTACAAGGTTTAATAATGCATCTTAGAGTCCACATACATTCCAGAAGGTGTCAACCAAGGTCCGATCAGTAATGTAATATTTGGACCCAAAAGGTTAGGAGCCATTGACCAAAGATTTGTCAGATGTTGTATGAGCTTTGGCTCCAGATATGACAGTACGTATGGGAACATATGAGAGGTTGGTGAGTTGGTGAGTTGGTGCAAACGAGAAGGTGAGTGAATGAGCTGTGGTCATGTGATCGGGCCCTTCTCTCGGCGAGTTCTCACCTGTGCCCCCCCCCCCCCCCCCCCCCCCCCCGCAGAGCGAGGACTCGGACGAGGATGAGCCGTGCGCCATCAGCGCCCGCTGGACCTTCCAGAGGCACAGCAAGCGCTGGTCCCGGCTGGACGAGCTGGACGTGTTCTCGCCCCCGGGCGAGCCCGCCCCCCCGCCGGCCGCGGAAGGTTCCGGCGCGGGGCTGAAGGTGGGCGTCAGCGCCGAGAGCGTGCTGAGCGACCTGAGCGAGCAGCCGGAGGTCAGCTCCCTGCACAGCCTGGGGAGCAGCACGGGGAGCCAGGGGGCGGCCTCCACCACCGCCTCCACCACCGCCCCCTCCACCGCCAGGGCCGACTCGGTGACCAGCGTCTGCTCCTCGGCCGGCTCGGGCCCCTGCGACGACCGCTCCTCCGAGGGCCCGCCCCCGCCCTCCTCGCCCAGGGAGGTGCCCGGCGTCCTGGCCGCCCTCAACGGCAAGCCGGGCGGCAAGAGCACGCGCTCCAAGGCCAAGAGCTTCCTGAAGCGGATGGAGAGCCTGCGGCTGAAGAGCTCGCCCAGCAAGAAGAAGAAGGTCATGTCCAAGCTGATGATCGGCGAGCCGGTGCTGCAGGAGGGCGTGGACCAGGAGAAGCTGCGCCGGCTCAACTGCGTGGAGATCTCCAGCCTCAACGGGCCGGGGGGCGGGCCCAGGAGCCGCAGCGTGTCCTACTCCGGCCAGACCAGCGGCAGCAGCAGCAGCAGCAGCAGCCAATCGGAGGCCGGCAGCAGCGCGGTCAGCACGCCCAGCCCCGTCACCCGGGCCCGGAGCCGAAGCGCCGTCGGCGGCAACAACAACAACAAGCGCGGCGGCATGTACCTGGAGGGCTTCGACCCCTTCAGCCTGCTGCACCTGCAGCCCTCCCTGGAGGAGGAGGAGCCGGGCCAGGCCCCGGGGCCGGCGGGGGGCGACGCGGTGGCCCAGCAGAACCGCCGCAACCGGAAGGAAGCGGCGACGAAGGCGGCGGCGGCGGCGGACGAGGAAGAGGAGGAGGAGGAGGAGGAGGAGGTGATCTTCTTCATCCCCGAGGGCCACAAGCCCGGGACGTTCCCCAAGGCGCTCCGCAACGGCAGCCCCCGCCTCCGGCTGCGGCGGGGCAGCAGCGACGACAGCTCCAAGGGCTCCACCCGCCGAAACTCGGCCGGCTCCCTGGACAGCCGGCTCAGCTTCTACGACAACGTGCCGTCCCCGCTGCTCCTCCTGGACCGCGAGGAGGAGGAGGGGGAGGGCGAGGAGGAGGGGCAGGGGCGGGCCCGCTGCCCCAAGCTGGACGACATCCTGCAGCACGTGCGCGGGCTGCAGCGCTTCGTCAGCGAGTGGTCGGAGCAGACGTGCGAGGAGGGGGGCGGAGACTCGGACTCGGCGCTGGACTCGGTCTCGCCGTGCCCCTCCTCGCCGCTCCAGAACCGCCTGGAGGAGGCAGAGAACGGCAGCGACCTGGACAGCACCGGCAGCCCCGCCGGCGAGCAGGACGAGGCGCTGGCCGCGCGCGAGAGGCGGGACTCCGGCGTGGGGGCCTCGCTCACCCGGTCCAACAGGTGACCTCATCCTTTCCGCGGAAAAAAAAAATCTCCGCTCGTTTATTACATTACAGGCATTTAGCAGACGCTCTTATCCAGAGCGACTTACACGAACTTCTTACACAGCATTTACAGTACATTACATGCATTTATACGGCTGGATATATTCTGAAGCAATGCAGGTTAAGTACCAGCAGTAACAGCAGCGTCCTCACCGGGAATCGAACCTGTGACCTTTCGGTTACAAGGCCAGCTCTCTACCCATTATACCACACTGCCGTTTATCTGTCCGTCTGTGCCCCCCCCCCGCCGTTTGATCTCCGTCCTTATCTCTTTACCCCTGTCCCTGTTTAAAGGGAGTAGCGCTTTTACCCTCTGCCCCCTGTTACGCAATGGCCTCGCTAACAGCGTTTGGCTTCGCTCAGGAATGCCGTATATCAGGGAGACGGACTGTGAGCAACGTGCCCAGAGCCAATAGTATGCGAGAGGAATGCCAGAGCCGTTGTCATCTTTGAGGGGGGAGGGACTGTAATCTTGATTGATTCTCAATATGTAATAGTTAGGGAGATCACTATCTTGGTAATTCAATTAGATTTGATCCGATTTCTTTCTTTCTTTTTTTTTTAACTCAGAGGGAGGATAAATGTTTTGTTAGCCACCTGTCGGAAATAGCGTGGTTTGTCAATCCTTTAGGACACAACTATAGCTACCAGGTATTCACTGCCCCCCCCCCCCCTTTAGGACAGACCTACAGCCTCCAGGTATTCACTGACCCCCTATTCCCACCCCCTCCTGTGTATGTTACCTGCAGGCCTCAGAGGCTACGCTGGCACAGCTTCCAGGTATTCACTGACCCCCTATTCCCACCCCCTCTCCCATGTATGTGTTACCTGCAGGCCTCAGAGGCTACGCTGGCACAGCCTTCAGGTATTCACTGACCCCCTATTCCCACCCCCTCCTGTGTGTGTTACCTGCAGGCCTCAGAGGCTACGCTGGCACAGCTTCCAGAGCTCCCACCGGCCCAGCCTGTCCTCCGCGCTGCTCCAGATCAACTGCCAGTCCGTCCTGCAGATGAACCTCCTGCAGAAGTTCTCGCTCCTCAAGCTCACCGCCCTGCTGGAGAAGTACACCCCCACCAACAAGCACGGCTTCAGCTGGTGCGTATCGCTTCCCAGGGCCTTAGCACTCAGCATGCTGGGGGGAGCGGGGGTAAAGGGTCTAGGGTTTCAGTTTTTTCAGACGGTAATTATGCCCCGTGATATCAACACTGGGAAGGAGACATCCAGAACGTTCACTTTCGACAGTTTTGTCTGTACGGCGTAGCCGAACGAGCCGAAGTAACAGGACCTCCCGATGACCCCCGGTGCTCGAGCAGGCTGAGCCGGGGTGGTGTAAAGTCGGTCGAAAGGAGAACGATTCATTTTGTTTTTACTTTAAGTTGGTAGCATGTCCCGGTTCCCCCTCTTCAGATATCTCAGTCCTGGAGTCCCAAGGGTGCCCCGTGAGGCCCAATTAGCTAATGCAGGTGTGGACCCCTCTCCCCCTTGCCCCCCCCCCCCCCACCACCCCACCCATTTACTCTAACGGTGCAACTGGAAAATCCGCCCCCCCTCCCCCCACTTACAGCCATTCCAGGAATTTCGGCTGTGCAAAGAGTCCCACGCCCAGTGGGGCTGAGCGGTGCCTCCCCGTGTTTTTAAAGCGCCCCTCTGTTCAGAAGGCCGACGTTGCGTCGGCCGCGCGCCGTCCCACAGAGCGGCCGCTTGTGTTCTCCGCTGACAGAGCGCCGCGTCGACGGTGGTCCCCGCGTGTTTGGGGTTCCCCGCGGCGGTCGCGATGTGTTCCTCTCGGATTCCTCGCCCCGTCCCTCACACAGGGGCCCGCTTTATGCCCGCTTATAAACACGCGCTTCCCTTCTTCTTAAAAAAAAAATAAAGCGTTTTTTTAAATCCCCTCGGGGTAGGTTTATTTACGTTGCCATGGCGAGAACAGAGGGCATCACAAGGGGGGGGGGGGGAGCGGTGCGAAATCTGGGGTTGAAAATGTGCCGAAACAGGACTGCTCTTGTGCGGGAGGCGACGCCCCCGGTCACATGGGCCGGCTTGTTTTTCAGTTTTTCGTTTGTTTGTTTTTCCGTCTTATAGGCATTAGGCACGTGTGGGTCTGAACTGTTACAGGCTCTGTCAGTCACATACAGCCCACCAGAGAGCTTAATGCTAAATCACATGCATTTGAGTAACAGTTAAAGGTTTTTGGGTACAATGGTGGAAGTGGCCAGTCATGTGACCTGTGATGCAATTGCCTTAGCAGGTTTTAAGACTTTTTTTAAAACGCATGTTAATGACATTTCTAAGAGCTGAATAGATATGACTTTTGCTTATCGAATGTATCCCTGGACAGAACGTTTGTCAGTTAATCAGCCTGAGCAGTCAATCACTGTAACCATAGAAACGAGAAGGTTCTAAGAATCGAGGACAGCGTTCCGCTCATCGGCTGCGGTGTTCTGGCTGTCCCCCTTCGCAGGGCTGTGCCCAAGTTCATGAAGAGGATCAAGGTGCGCGACTACAAAGACCGGAACGTTTTCGGGGTCCCCCTCCAGGTGAACGTCCAGCGCAGTGGGCAGCCCCTGCCCCAGAGCATCCAGCAGGCCATGCGGTACCTACGCAGCCAGTGCCTGGACCAGGTCAGTAAAAAAAAACTTTAAAAAAACACATGCGGCTGTCACAAGGGTCATCTGACCATCAGCAGAGATGTTTACTGTGCAAACAAAAAAGATTTCACGCCTTTGCTGGAGAATATCAGACGAAGAGAATTATGTCATCGGTGTGTCTTAGCACAACAGTATCCCCTTTTTCCATTCACCATTACGTAAGGACATATGGCGATCCAGAATCCTCCAAACGTATCCCTCTGTATGAGTGTGCAGCCTTAACGTTACGTGATCTCCTCACAAACTGAGGACCAAGGACAGAGCGGTCGGTGGATTTTGAAGGGGGGGGGGGGGTAAATGGGTCATGTTGGCCGGCCCATGCTGGGATACCGAGCCAGCCACTGTTTGTTTTCGTAAAGGCGAGTGCCCCCCCCCCCCTCCACCCCGTGCCCCCCCCCCCCACCCCGCTAACGCCCGTGACCGTTCCGCCGTCTCCCCCCGCCGCAGGTGGGGCTGTTCCGGAAGTCGGGGGTGAAGTCGCGCATCCAGGCGCTGCGCCAGATGAACGAGGCGTGCGCGGACGGCGTGGGCGTCGGCTACGAGGGCCAGTCGGCCTACGACGTGGCCGACATGCTCAAGCAGTACTTCCGGGACCTGCCCGAGCCGCTGCTCACCAGCAAGCTGTCCGAGACCTTCCTGCAGATCTACCAGTGTGAGCCTCAGCCGCCGCCGCAGCCCAAAAAAAACACCGCTTTTACACCCAAAAGCCCGGATGCTCCGATGCCGCTAACGATACTGCTGTTGCTAGGGGGTGTACTATCATTCTCATTACATTACACTACAGGCATTTAGCAGACGCACTTATCCAGAGCGACTCACACACACGACTGACATTGCATTTCACATTGCATCCATTTATACAGCTGGAACTGAAGCAATGCAGGTTAAGTACCTTGCTCAATTCAAGGCTGCTAAGCACAAGTTTGATGACCCCATCCCCCTTTCCCTTGCATGTATTTTTGTGTATTGGACTCTTGTAGTTGTGTTACGTGGAAATATCAAGGTCAGGCACTATCTTTTTTGACTCCTGTATATTTAGGAATTGCTGGTCTTCCATTCAGTTAGGCGGTTATGTTCCCAGGCCCAGTGCATATTAGATTAAACGTGATGTTGTAGAGCAGTGGGGAGGCGGTTGCTCAGTAGAAGGATCCCAATGGTAGATCACATGCTTTTCCCCTCTTCGTTTCTGTTAGTGTTCCTCTGTAGTTGAGGGGGGGGGGTGGGGGGGGGCACATGTGATCTGAAACAGCACAGGGCTCCTCTCAGAATCTGCATTAATCATGCGGTCAGTTAATGGTTTTCATAACACAAACCTCCCAACCCCCTCATCCAGACAAAGATGTTTAGTTTGTCCCACGACCTCTTAATGCTCCAACATCCAAGAAGGGGGTAGACTGGTAAACTGAAACGGTGATTTTCCATGCAGTTGACCTGCCGTTTAACATTGAGAGTTCAAAGCATTCGTAGTCCTCTGTTCTGGGTACTTTTAAAAAAAAAAGATTTTTACGACCAGTCTGGTGGATGTTGTTGACGGATTTAACACGGAAAAGGAAACTGTAAATATCCATCAGATGACTTGAGGACACACAATGAATTCTTTTTATCTTTTTTTACAGTTTTTTTTTTCCCCTGTTAGACTGGAAACTATGTGCTGTTCAGCCTAAATTGCTGATTAGATTTACCTTTTAAAGGTCAGCTTAGTGTATTTTTCTGAAATTAAATTGGATTTTTTTTAGCACAAATATTTTGAACCTTCTTGATAGAATATTTTTAAACCCAAGATAAGCCAGGAGGGGGATTGTGCTTTAGGAGCTTTCAGCCCACTGATTTAGACACAAACAAACCATTTCTGACTCAAACAAATAGTTTCACTCCATTACAAGTTTTTCCCAATTCATCTGAATGGAAAAGTCTGTATGGGCAGTCAAAGCAAGCTCAATGGCAGTTATTTGAAAGGACAGATTGATACATGTTGATTCACGGGTCCAAGCTTGAAGGCAATCACGTTTGAAATTGAGCTCTCTTGTCCGTGGCTATGATTGTTTGTACATGGCTTCTAAGTAAGCTCTGTAGCGTGTATGATATTCTTTCATACATGGCAGTGATTTCTATAGGAAAAATGATTTGCTGGTTGAAAATGTTTGATTTCCAGGCTAATCAAACATGCTATATATTAAATATCAGTTTGCTGAAGTTGTCCCCTGTAGGGGTATCCATGTTCCTGTGGAACAGGATATTTCAGGGCATCTCAACAGTAGGATAGTACCCCCTAAATGACCTCCCATCTCCTGCCCCCCTCCCCCCTTCCAGATCAAACATGCTATATATTAAATATCAGTTTGCTGAAGTTGTCCCCTGTAGGGGTATCCATGTTCCTGTGGAACAGGATATTTCAGGGCATCTCAACAGTAGGATAGTACCCCCTAAATGACCTCCCATCTCCTGCCCCCCTCCCCCCTTCCAGACGTGCCCAAAGACCTGCGTCTCCAGGCCATCAAGGCGGCAACGCTGCTGCTGCCCGACGACCACCGGGAGGCGCTGCAGACGCTGCTCTTCTTCCTCAGCGACGTCACCGCCAACGTGGCGGAGAACCAGATGACCAGCACCAACCTGGCCGTGTGCCTGGCGCCCTCCCTCTTCCACCTCAACACCCTGAAGAGGGAGAACTCCTCCCCCAGGTAAGGGGCACGGGCAGGCCAGTCCCGCCTCCACGGCTCAGCCCAAACTGGGGGGGGGGGGGGGGGGTCTAAACTCACGCTGTCCATCCGTCATCTAACCTGCTTCCTGGTCAGGGTCGTAGGGGGGAGGGTTGGAGCGAAAATGAAATTAATCACCACCCAAATCTCAAAGGTCTGTCTAATGATGAACCTCCATTAGCAGTTTTTACTGCTTTCTTTATTGCATATTAATTACATCTAAAAATTGGAATAAACACCCGTACACAAGCCACAAGCATGCAGCGCACATGCACACACATATAAACACACACACACACACACACACACAGAGTGCCATCTGGCCTTTGTGCTGAGGTTTCCTGTGTTCTCACGCTGCTCGTGTACCCAAATTCTTGCGCCTTTGCCCCGGTCCCATTGTTTGAGGGGAAAAGCCGTTTCTGACGGGAACGCCGTTTCTGACGGGAACGCCGTTTCTCCGCGACAGGGTGATGCACAGAAAGCACAGCCTCGGAAAGCCGGACCAGAAGGACCTGAACGAGAACCTGGCCGCCACCCAGGGGCTGGCGCACATGATCGCCGAATGCAAGAAGCTCTTCCAGGTGCGCTCTCTCTCCGCAAAGCATCATGGGAAACGCTCTGGGAGGGGAGGGGAGGGGAGGGGAGGAAAGCGGAGGGGGCTCAAATATGACCAGTTCAGATGTCTGTCAGTGTTCCCAAGTGTCCTCTGAAAAAAGCTGGCTTATTTGGAACACATTGCAAAAAAATAACTAGCAGATTTGCCTCACTTAAAGAAAATGTGCCCATCACTTAGCATTCTGTTTGCTGAGGTTTGGAGCTTAATGCAATTGGCAAACATCTCTTGTATAACCATCTCTTGAGCCCTCCTGTCGTACATTACTCACTGGAGAGTGCTATCAACGCACGTTTCCAGCCTCAGCTCACCTTTCACCCTTTTAATGAGCAAAATGTGAGTGGGGAAAAGCCTAAATTGGATAGGTATGGATAATGAATTTAGGCGAAGTAAATTGAATTTGATGATTTCATAAAATTAGCATTCATCAGCAATTTAATTCCGGAGCCATTCACGAGGGGGAGCATTTTTGTTTAGGACTTATTTCGAGGAAAACGATTGTAAGGAGATAGAGAAAGAGGCAGTGTTTCCCGCTCACTTTTTTCCCCGTGAAACCTTCTCGGCTTCCGTTGGAGATTAACCCGATCCCGTCCCGCCGACGTTCCCAGATTCCCGAGGAAATGAGCCGCTGCAGGAATTCCTACATGGAGCAGGGCCTGCACCCGCCCAGGCTGGAGGAGCTGGGAGAGGCCGGCCCGGACCAGGCCCCCGGGTTCAGGGCCTTCCTGAAGGAGGGCCTGGACAGCCTGCTGAAGGAGGCCAGGGACAAGTTTAAGGGCTACGACAGCTACTCCACCCCGGAGCAGACCGAGCTGGCCTGCAAGAAGGTGCTTGGGTTCTCTCTCATAACATTAATAATCTCTCTCAGTCTCTCTCTCTCTCACTCTCTCTCTCTCTCTCTCTCTCCACCTTCCTCTCTCCCCATGCATACTTCCTGAGGAATTCTCTGAATGGGATTTCTTATTCACCTCATGTCTTTAAATGCAGTTTGGCTTTCAGTTGTAGCACCACATCAGGCTTCAGTAGATTCCACTCCTGAAGGTCTTGTACAACATCCCAGTTTACCGTAGAATCCAATCGGCAATGGGTATCTCCAACAGGCCTTATGCAGTGTAGGATAACGGTTAAGGAACTGGCCTTGCAACCTAAATATTTGCAGGTTTAATTCCCAGGCAAGACACCGCCGTTGTATACAGTATATCCAGCTGTATAAATGAATACTGTGTAAAAAATGCAAAAAGCTGAGTAAGTCACTGTGGATAAGAGCATCTGCTAATCCTTCAATTTGTTTTTGTTTTTCTATATTTACCAGACAATTTCATCGATCAGTGCTCTGACTTGTCACGCACCATATGAAAGTGTTGCTCCTGTTCGATGGTGCACCTGGTCTCTTTTGTCATAAAGCAAAGCACAGCTGAAGTGCTTTAAAAAAAAGGCTGAGGGGCGTTATTTTTCACAGAATCTCTTTGTTTATGCAAACTGTTTTCATTCTTTACTTTTGAGTCACGGTCACAGTCCGTTGGGTTCGGTTTTTAACCGTTCCTTGGGCCGTACGATCCGAAACACCCTCCCTCGCTCTTCTCCTCCGTTTTGTTCCTCCCTGCGGTTTGGGAGTCCCTGTTAAAAGACAGAGTATCTGGTCATTGTTAGCGGGATTAAGGCTTTCTCGGGGCTCCAATTAAGTTAATGGGATCGCATTTGCTGTGCTGTTCTTTAAAAAAAGAAAGATTGTCAACAAGTCGAACCGCAGTTTAAGTAAGATAAGCAAGAGGAAGTAAACTGGCTTGCTTGCAGCCCCCAGACTTTATTTTGTCGTAAAAAATAAAAGCTGTGTCCTTAAACAACCTCGGAGCTGGTGGATACAGCCTTGTTAACTCAAACCATCTCAGAGAGCCACTTCCTCTGTCTTATTAGGCCCATACGCCGACATCTTGCACAAAGACTTTTACGATGCTATTAGTTAAGATAACTGCATTAATCTTTGCATCTGAGCTTTTACTGTTGTCAGATGCCTCATCAGTCTCTCTTTGCCCCCCCCCCACCACTGCCACCCCCCCCCTTCACCACCCCTGTCCCACTTCCCACTCCTGTACGTGCATCCTGTGATCCTGTGCCAGTGTTAGAAAGGCACCATAACTCGGGTGTCTCAGTGGCGTAGTCTGTAGAGCACCGTCCAACACGCCAGCGCTTTGAATCCATCCGCGCGACCCTTGTCATGTGACCCTCCCTCTCTCTCGCCCCCCATTCTTCCTGTCCCTTTTACACTGCATTGTCCAATAAAGCTTGTAAGTCCCTAAAAGACACCATCTCCACTGCTCTCCGAACATACCCCACGTTCCCCGTGCACGTTCGTTTGGGGCCTGCTGTCCATCGCTGGTCTCTGAGTCTCACCCTGGCCCTCTCGCTGTTGCAGGTGCACGACGGATACCCGCTGCGCGTGTGGAAGGCTACGGCGGAGGTCCCGGCCGCCCCGGAGGAGGTTCTGACCCGGCTCCTGCGGGAGCAGCACCGCTGGGACGAGGACCTGCTGGAGTCCAAGGTGGTGGAGAACCTGGGCGGCCAGACGGAGGTCTACCAGTACGTCCAGAACAGCATGGCGCCGCACCCCACCCGCGACCACGTGGTACTGAGGTGAGTCTCTGTCCAAGCCCCGCCCCACTCCCTTCAGCCAATGGCCTGCCACATTAACTGCACACAAGCCGCACCCCACTCCCTTCAGCCAATGGCCTGCCACTTTAACTACACTGGCTATTTTCCCTCCGCCAATTGCCTGGATTAAAGCTACATTTGATGTTTACAGTATATTACAGTATATTCGATTTCTATGAGGACACTGGAAGCTTCTTTATCAGAAACTGACTTTTTTTCATTTGAGACATCACGTGAATGTGTTTTTTTTTTTTTGTTTTTTTTAACAGAATGTGGGCGACTGATCTGCCCAAGGGTGCGTGCGCAATAATCGCCAAGTCGGTGGACCACGACGGGGCGGCGCAGATGGGCGTGCGGGTCAACGTGCTGACGTCGCGCTACTTCATCGAGCCCTGCGGGTCCAACAAGTCGCGGCTCACCTACATCTGCAGGACGGACTGCAGGTGAGGCGGACGCAGTCCATGGGACTGAAGCGTGTGGAACTTCACTTGATCCCTAAGCCCTTGTTTAAGTCTCTGCACTGTTCATATATCCTCTGACGAATGCCCAACACATTTCCAAGCTTCGATACATCCCTCACCCAGTAAAATCCTACCTATTTGCATTTTGGTGTATGCGGCTATGTTCAATAGTTAAATGAACAGTTTAACTATACCCAGCAAAATTGTATCTGTTTAAGATTTCAGGGAGTTTTTATATATTAAGTAGATAAACTAAGTGCTTCTTCGACAAAGACGCTACACTCATCTCTTGTGTAGGATAGAAGGTTGAGACCCGGTAGAGCAGTGACTAGGCGAGAAATGGCTTCTCTGTCTGACAAGTTACATGTTTCTCCATCTCCACCACAGGGGGCGCTGTCCAGAATGGTACAACAAGATGTTTGGGCACACGTGTGCGGCCGAGGTGGGGCGAATAAGAGACTCCTTCACCAGTCAGCCCGAAAAATGAGCGAAGCAGCGGGAGAGAGGCCCGCGTGTTCCACGGCCGCCGTCACGCCGAGCGACTCCGCCCCCTATCCGCCGTCACGCCAAGTGACTCCGCCACCTTGGACTTGGACCTGGGCGCTTCTGCGTCGCCATGGGCAACGTTGGGAGGGGGCACGGGAGGGGGTTGTGGCCGCTTCTGGGAAGCGACAGAACAGACTGGAACGTGTGCGCGGTGAACACGTTTTTGTGAACGCTCGGATACCGTATGTGAACGCTTTATTTGGGATTTCCAGCGTGGAAAAGCAGAGGTCGCGGTGCGTTGCGACTGCACCACCGCGCGTTGGTTTGGGTGGTGTGGACGGTGCCTGAGAGGAGTTGCGTGGAACAGAGGAAGACACGCCTGCTTGTTATCCAAGATGGCGTCCAGCAGCGGTAACCAAACCTGCTCCTGGAGATCTACCATCCTGTATGTTTTCACTCCAGCCCAAAGTAGCACACTTCCTTCAACAGCTTTTGTTAAAATGCTAATTATCAGAATCGGGTGTGCCAGATTAGGGTTGAAATGAAAACCTACAGGACAGTAGATCTCCAGGAACAGAGTTGGTTAACACTGGTTTGGAGGAACGCAGGCTAGGTTGGGGTGGCTGGGTCACCATTAGATTAGAAGGTAATGCAGAGTTTATAATCCTCAAGATTATAATCCCCCCTGTATGTGAAAAGCAAGAAGGACCAAAGTTTTACAGTTTACTCTTGTAAACTCTTACAATTTAAGATCGCAAGACAAGAGCAAAATTGTATTCGGTCTCATCAGGAATTGCACAAAGAGCGTTGTTTGGGAATGTAATTTTGTTTCTAAAGACAATCCACATTTTATACGTTCGCACCGAGCCACTTGGTGTTCATAAGCATTGAATATACATTAATGTCATTACAATACATCAAACTATAGTAGAGTATCTACATTTTACATCACATCTACGGCCCTTTACATAAGTACTGATTTATTTCTCTTCAGCATGGCGAGGAAGACAGTGAGTTGTGCTTTTAGAATGTTTTACAAACGTGCAGCCCAATAAAAATAAATAAAAATAGAATATCCATGATTATAATCTGCTTGATATTAGAACAAAGTTGAGAGACAGAGGAGGCGGTCTAATAAGCATCTCTGTAATTACTGGTTTTTAAATTCTAATGAATCGGTCCTTTTATAAAGGTGATTTTATACAGGTTTTACTGTAAAACACAAAGATGTAGAAAAAATAAAGATATTGTATCTAATTTAAGGTGAACAGCCAAATGGCAATGTACAATCATGTCATTAAAAGAAGGAAAGTACTTTATGTATGCTTCTTACATACCTGTTTCAGTGTTACATAAAATATGAAGTTAAAATGAAAAGAATTCATAAGCTTTTTAAAAAAATACATTTTCAGATTCTGCAAAAAATATTGTTAAATATACAATAAATTTTCTGTACATACTGTGTATTCCAAATGTACACTTTAACTGTATACTGCCAAATGAGAATAATGCATGACAATAAATATTAATTTAACATATTCATGTATTTATACCTCAGATATGTTTTGTATCTTGTGTCCTTTTACTGTAAATGTTGTGTGAAAGGTATGGTGAATAAATGTTTTATCATTTGTATTATTTCTGTACAGACTGTCAACATTAAATGCACTATTAAATGTGTCAAAATGAGAAGAGCTGTCTTCGTGGTTGTTCTCCTGTGGCTGACTGATGGATTACTTACTGCTTTGTCATCCTATTCTGAAAATATTCTGAGGTGTAATTCTTCTTTAAAGGATGTGCTTTAGCAGAAGTAGCCAAGCATGCAATAAACATGCATATAATATTACATCTGAGGGAATAGTATTAAAAGCTAAATCAAGCTTTGTAATGGGTTTTACAAGCCAAATCAAGCCATCCAAGTAAAAGTGTCTTAGTCTAGGTTTCCTGTAAGAACAGTAATCTCAGCTGTGCTAACATTAGTATTATGGTACAACACTGCTTTGGACAAAGGCCTAGTTGTGTTGTGGGCTAGGGCCAGTCTGCTGGATGGTCACAAGTTTTAAGTATTGAATAGGGGCTGGTCCTCTCGTCTGTCCCATTACATTACATTACAGGCACTTAGCAGACACTCTTTACATTGTACTCTCTCTCTCTCCCTGCATATCTTCAAAGGCAGATGACATTAGAGTTTGGGGCGATCACGGGCGAGCCATCTTTCGCCAGAGCCCCGCCCCCCCGCTCTTACGCCCAGACCTCGTTAGCGGAGTTCATTAGCCATTCCTCACATTGCGATGTCGCTCACTTCCTCTTCAAGGGTATCGTTTTACCCGTTTTAGTCACACTTAGCTGGGCCTGCAGATGTCGTTCATCCAGCATTTTCATCCAAACCTGGAGGGCGATTGAGTGGGCGGCGGTGTAGTACGATGGGTAAGGAGTTAGTCTTGTAACCTAAAGGTCACAAGTTTGATTCCCTGGTAGGACACTGCTTTTGTACCCTTGAGCAAGGTACTTAACCTGCATCGCTTCAGTATATATCCAGCTTTATAAATGGATGCTATGTGTAAAAAAAAAAATTTTTTAATTAAAAAAAGTTGTGTAAGTCACTCTGGATAAGAGCATCTGCTAAATGCCTGTAATGTAATGAGATCAGTCTGTTAGGAAAGAGTGTGATTCTGTGGATTCAGCTATGAAAGTTTTTTTTTTTTTATAAAGTTAGGTTCCCTGAAACGTCATGTAGTGATTGATAAACTGCAGGCTGTATGACGGACAGCCAAGTCCGTAATCCAGAACTGCACGCCAACAGCACTTCCATGTTCATGTGGGAAAGATTATCAATTCTGACAAGAGGACGCTGTTTCAAGAAGGACCTGTGAACTTTTTAACGCTGTGAAAATTGAACATTTGGCCAGCACTTGTGAGGGAAAACATCTCAAAGAGGAGGCAAATGAGAACTGGTAGTAGATAAAGTTTCAAAACAAAGGTCGATAAATAAAAGCGACTCTCCAGAAATGTGAGAAGCTTTTCCCACGCTGATAACTGTGCAGAAAGACGAGGAAACAGCCACAGTCTTCTTCTCTTTCCTCCTCTTGACCCGCGCATTTCTTTGTGTGCAGTTTCCTCAAATAAGGATATGCATTCACGTAGATGGCAAAGTAACCATGTCTGTGTAGTTTTGAAAACGTAATGCCTAAAAAACGTTTAGTGCAACATGATTTTTCATTTAATATTCATTTGAAAGTTACTTTTTATAAACCGTTTTGTCTGGTCGTTTTGATTTGTACGTATGGGCCAGAACAAGAGGACAGGACTGGCATCACTACAGTGCGGTTCAGATGCTCTCGTACCCAAGGCAACGGAAAATCCCCTGGAAGTGATCGTTTTAGCCGCCGTAACCCCTTAAGTGCGAACAGGACGATTGCTAGCAGCTGAACCGCTGACATCATGATTTTCCCCCAGAATTTCTAACAAGGAATGATGACCTTAGAGTCTGGGAATGGTTGCTAGGAGCCAGCGGTGGCAAAATGAGCGAGATGTAGAGGGAGGCCTGTTGCTCTTTAAACTGATATTGATTATTTGTCTTGTAACAAGTTTTTTTTTAATTGATTCTCACAAAAATACCAAACAAGGCACATGCTCCAATACCTGATTTCTTGCAATGGTGTGTAATTGTAACATTTTGATCCAGATTTTCAAAAATTATCTGGAGTATCCTGTTCCATGGATAGTTACATATTTATATATTTAGCAATCAATAATGTTTAATATATAAATATTCCTTCATAAACTACTTATTATCTATGACACGAAAAGAACACCTTACTTGTAGAGACTACATCAGCTCAGTTCTCTAGTTATTAGGGTTAGGATTAGGATTAGGGTTAGCAAATGACGATCATAGAATTCTAGGGTACTAATTCCATGATCCTCATCTGCTATGAAGACAGAACGAAATGTTAGTTGTTCAGTACTGCTATCCTGCCATCTGGTGGCCATCATCTAGAACTGCAACTGTCTAATTACAGGATATTTTTACACGGCAACGGTTCAGATTTTCTGCGCACCATTGGTCCAAATGGCCTAAATTGGCAAGGCAGGCCTGATTAATTCCAATAAAAGCAGATGTTGCTGAAAATAGCTGGTTGCGGTAGAGGGACTAAGGCCGTCTGGAGGAAAATATAATCGCTGGTTCTGTTTTTTTTTTTTTTTTTTAATCGCATACAAAGACGGTCGTTTTTCAAAACCGTTTGAGCCATGCTGTGGAGCCGTCCTGCGCTCGCCTGATAAGAACACGGGTTTTGTGTCTTAACAATGCGCCGTAAAATACGAGCAGAAGAGAATGACCTGAGCGGGTCATGTGGTCCGCGACCATCTGTAACCATGGTGCATATTCAAATCAAGTAGGCTACTGCTTTCATTCTTCAACCACATCGCTTTAACAGACCTACGCTGTAAACAAACTCATTCCGGGCCTGTACCACTGCATTCCGGCTTTGCATAATGTATGGAGTCTCACATCCAGTGGAACTGTTTAGAAACGTATTTCGTCTTACACATTTAAACCTCGGTAAATGTTCATCAAGGGCTATTGGGTAATCTGTTAACACAGGCACACTAATATAAGACATGTGAAAGCTGCTTGTGATATGACTCCAGTGGTTTAAAAAGCCATTGCTGAAAGATTTCTTCATCTTATGAGCAAGATAATTTATTTTTTATGTGTAAATTATCATTTTGGACACAATTTAAAACAGATGAGTGCAAAACTCAAACTTAAACTTGACAAGAGATTGATATTGGACACTGAATTGTATTGTTTTTGTACCTGATATGATTCATATATTGAGTAATTTTCTATGTGGGGGGGGGGGGGGGGGTTGTCAAAACAATGAGACAATAAGGGTAGGCCTAATGAAAACTGATTTAGTACAGTTAATGGGAATTCACTATCTAATTTTCCCATGTAGGTCATAATAATAGTTCCAGATATAGAGTACACTGCCGATGCTGTTCGAATGATGGACATTCTGATCGTTATTGGAGAAAGGCTCTTAAGAGGACCCCTTTTTCTTGGCGATCACACACCAGTTTCCGTGGTCGAAGCAGGAGCTCTGAACGCTGAGCTCCGGGACGCTGTCCTCGATCAGGCGGGTCAGCTCTCCTCCCCTGAAAACGTGGTAGTAGCGCATCAGGTCTCCAGCGTCCGCCCGGTCGCCCTCCCGCCCGTCCAGGCTCACCGTCTCCAGGATGGAGCCCGCGGAGCCCGGCGGGGCGGCTCGCGTCCCGGCGCCGCGGTTCAAGACGTTCGCGCTCCTCACCGCGGCGGAGAGCTGGCGGGTTTCCGCGGCGACGTGGTCCCCGCGGGCGCGTCCTCGCTCGCCCCCGTTCACCTCTGTCAGAGCGCCGGCGACTTTCAGCCACTGCTCCCCCGCCTCCTCCTCCTCCTGATTCGCCGGTTCCGCGAACACGTCGTCGTCGTCGTCGTCGAGGCTGGTCTGCCGGAGCAGCGGGCCGCCGAGGCCCAGATCGACGCTGCCGTGCCGGACGGGCTGAACCAGAACCGCGCTGTCCGCCCACTGCGCCGGGCCGCTCCGGAGCTGAAGCCCCTCCACGCAGCGCCTCATGCCGGACTCGTCCAGGGACTTGGAGAAGAACCAGGACCGCAGGGCCCGGCTCAAGCAGGCGCGGGGCGCCCTGGCGTCTTCCCGCTGGGACGGGATTCTGAAGCAGCACCTGCCCATCGCCACGTAGTCCCCCCCCAAACTGTGGGCGCGCCGCCCGCCCGTCCCGCCCCCCAGGGGGTCCGTCCCCGCGCGGCCCTCCGGCAGGTCGGCGCGACCCGAACGCGCGTCCCCGGATTCGGAAGAGTTCCTGGAGCACAAGGCCCCGTTCCACGGCACCAGGACGTCCTGCTTGGGGAAGCGGCGCAGCTTCTGTTCCTGGGCCCAGACGTAAATCATGAGCTCCCCTCCCGGGGCCACCGTCCTCGCCATCTCTCTTATCGCGCACACCCTCCTCTCCGGGGTGGAAAAATGATGAATCACTACGAATAAAGAGCACTGCGTTTCAAGAGCTAATCGGTTATGCTGTCGGCTATGTTATGCTGTAAACCGAGGAACACTCATTTTTACTCGACTGACTGTAAGCACTTGAAGTGCTACAAAGCCACTTCATACTTCGATGACTATGGCCAGACATGCCAGGCCATTCACTAGATAACAGATTCAAGCCTGGTTAATTCAAGGAGTTTCTCCTTCAGTATCCTGCCTCCAGCTGGTATGACCAAACACCAATGCCCAAACCAAACGCATACACTTAGTTAGCTAATTTTGGCAACCTGTTGTTTTTATTTATTTATTTTAATCTCATGACTAGGGGATTAAAGACCTTCTGCAGACTCTCTTCCTAAACTCTTTGCTTTTTTTGTGCACCACATCTTTCTGAATTTGCCATTCTTCTGCATCCCTACCGAGACCTTGTTTCTTTGTTCTCTTCATCTCTTTTCCCTCTTATTTTTTCTCTCTGTGCTGCTTTATCTGTGTTTCCCTGTAAAACTGAAGAGCCTCAAAGACCATCTCTCTGGCCAAGTCCTGGACTCAAAGACACACACACATGCACACACACACACAGACACGCACCCACACACACATGCAAGCACACACATACACACACATGCAGGCATGCATGCACACACATGCACACACACACATACACACACAAGCATGCATGTGTGCACACACACACTCACAAATATACAGTATATACATGAGCGCACAGACAAGCATGTGCACAGAAAATTACCACTTATTATCCCACTCCAGTCTGCAAGTTTCTCAGCAACACAATGTGCTAAAGACTTTGTAAATCTGTTTGCATACTGAAGATTCGGCACAAAGGCCTAACCCTGGAGGAAAATCATACATCTGCCCTTGATATTGAGAGGTCTGGATTCAATCAACATTTGCCATTCATTTTAACTTTACAACATCAGTCCTTGCAAATATTGTTTGGCGAATTCTGCAACCATTTAAATTATACCATCAAACTGCACTAGTGCAGAGAAATAAATTAACACTTGCTTTCATTTATAAGTCAGAGGACAGTTATCAGCCTGGATGACATCTTGAAGTGAAACACATGTTACTGGTAACATCCACCTGTGATAGTTGTTAACCATTTTAAGAGTAGGTTTTAAGCCAGGAACGTTCAGTCAAAATTCTCCATCAGTGTTCTAGAACTCCATTGCTTTCAGCAGTGATTGATACGTCAGCGTTAGAATGTTCAGTTAAGAACATTCCGATCACGTATCTGTGACCTCACACCTTAAAGGGTTAAATGCGTAAGATGGAGTGTGGTTACCGCCGATGGATATGACAGCGCTGAAGATGCTGTTCCTGAAGGGGAGGCGAAGGTTGTCACACACCAGCACTTCATTCCCCTGCTTCCTGGCTTTGGCCACTAGGGGGCCACACAGATCACAGCCCACCGTGCGGACTTCACGATTGACATTCAGATACTTCCCAGTGCCACAGCCTGCCAAAACAAAAGGCATTCAAACGAAGGTCATTTTTCTCAGAAATAGAAAGCATTTTTTTTTTCATGTTATAGCGGCAACGATTATGCACGGTGCAAATCTCCTGTCGTGACATCCTTGTTTTCTGTGCAGTTTTATCAAAATGCAAGATGGATAGTCACACTATGGGTGTTTTTGACATGACTGCCCCAAAAGACTCCTGCCCCCTGTCCCATATGCACGATTCAGTGTACAATTTAGTGTCATTGTAGCACGTTGACAAACAAGAGGCATATAGGTTTAAAAATGTAAATTTAAAATGAACTTTATTCCAGAGAGCTAATGGAAAAGCTTACCAATGTCAGCCACCAGACTGCCCGGTTTCTGTTGGAGGAGGAACTGTCGAACCCGAGGCCAGGCCTTGCCCTGCAGGTGGCCCAGGTAGGGAGCGGTCTTCTCGTAGACGCTGTGCACATAGCGCCTCTCCAGAAAGGCCGCTTCAGTCTCCATCCTTGTTCTTCAGGTGCATTTCCGTTGTGACTCAGGCCACGGTGTCCTGCTTAGTATGCAAGTCATTCTCATCACCGACGCCAAGCCCTGCGACAAAACAGAGCCGTACACATTCTGGGACTGTCTTCCTTTTCGGGTGCAAGAATAATAAAGGACGAATATGTGTAAAGGGAGAGAAAAAACTAATCAGTGACAAAATAGTGGTGTCCAGGGAGTGATACAGTTTTAATCGTCTGATTGGGTTATTACAGAATGGGGTACACAGAAGGTCTAGAAGGCCTTAGAGTTAGAAATGACTGCTTTCCTTATCCTTCCTAACAAGACATCAGCTGACACCAAGTAAGAAGCGACTTGATGTAAAATGTAATTTAACAAAAAAACACATATTTATAATTTATTATTAATTCTGTTTTTGGAAACCTTTTGAAATGGTGAAGATTAGAGAATATAGCCTACATTTTATTAGCTACAGTAAAAAAAAAAGGAAAAAAAAGAAAAAAAAGTGTGACATCAGTTATTTGTTGCTCGATATTGAGGCAGCGTTATTAAATTCAAAGGAAATTGAAATTAATGCTTAATAAGCATATTGCTTTACATGATTAGAATCTCATATTTCAATTTAATCTTAAGGCCTTCTGAGTTAGTCTTTCTGTGTCTGGTGTTTCAATTATGAATAAGATGCACTTCTCTAAAGTGCTTCCTGGTAATATCTAGATGTTCATCGCACACTGGCATGCAGCTAAAATGAACCTTGGCTGGCAGTGCTCGAGGGCATTCAAAAACTAGAATACTAGATTTAAAAAATAAATTACAATTTTAGTGGCTGACCTGTTAAAATTTTTATACTGTTTTGTTGATGAAAAATGACTGTTTTCTTTTTGGAGTTATTCATTTTCAAGATGCTATGAAGAAAAATAGTTTTACAATCACAAATCTCATAGGTGATGAACTTTGTTTTGTTCACTAATTAAATTACACGCGCACACACAATAAAACTGTCAATCAATTTCACTTAGTTCTACGGTATTCCTGCGCTGTGATTCCAATGAAATAGCTGCATGCACAGTTTATCAGAGGGTGAAAGCGATGACAACATAATAGACAACACTGACGGCATCCTCCTCCTCAGAAACCCACGCGCAGAGAGCCGCGTACGTCGCAGACGCGGAAACTAGCGGCTCCGGCACACGCTCGCCGCGCGGAGCTACTGTTATCAAAGCACGCCGCGGCACCGCGTCTAACGGCTCCCGCATACAGCCCGGACAAAACAGCTCACCTGTTTGTTTGTCCTTTTTTCCCCCCACATCGCTTCGATCCTGTTCCTGCTCCGGCTCGCACCTGTCCCAGGACGGCAGCGCATCTGAGATGGTTTCGGCACGGCAGCGGTCCCGCTCCGTCAGCGTGCTTCCGTCTCCCCCCGGACCCTCCGCGCCTGCCAGACGGCGCTCATTTGTGCCGCTGTCCCCGGGAGAGCAGAGGAGGCCAGCCAGCGCGCAGCATCAACCGCTCCAGCACTCCGGCAGGAGAGGAGCTGCTGTAATCTGTTCTGAGGAGAGCAAACAAGACAGGCTCCTGAGAACCTGAACCCTCGCACGCGCGCACACACACACACACACACAGGCGCACACACACAGGCACACACACGCACACACACATACACACACCGGCACTCACACACAGGCGCACACACACACAGGCACACAGATGCACACACACAGGCACACACACGCGCACACACACACGCACACAGACGCACACACAAACACACACACACAGGCGCACACACACACACACACAGACACACAGACGCACACACACACAGGCACACAAACGCACACACACACACACACAGGCACACAGGCACACACACACAGACACACACACACACACACACACACACACAGACGCACACACACACAGGCACACAGACGCACATACAAACACACACACACAGGCACACACGCACACACACACAGACACGCACACACACACACACACAGGCTCACACACACAGACTCACACATAAACGTAAATGCTTCCTCTCCTCATTCAGTCACAGGTGACAAAATGAATCCGCTCTTCGTTTGACAGCCCTTCCAGGCTTCTGTTTCCAGCTGCGGAGCGGTGCACGGATAACAAGGCTCCTCTGCCCACCCTTCTGTGTGAGCGCGCAACCTCTCTTTCCTTCCCCGGTCACATTCCAACTTCTTCTGTCACTCTTATTGTCATTCCTGCAGCACGTTCTCTCACTATGACGCCAGCCAGCCAGGCAGGCTTTTGTTGCAATGATTAACTGAAACGTTTGAAATGTAACTGTTCCCGGCTTTCAAACAAGGCACACTCGTGCCTTTACATTACACCGCAAAAATGTGGTTTAAGGCTAGAAAAGATTGTATATCGAAGGAAAATGTGAAGTAATTCAGCCCCTGTTTGAAGAGGCAATATTCAGTCAGGGTCAAGATCTTTATACAGAAGTGTCAAGGTGTGAAAAAACCAATTTCACTGCAGTCAGTCTCCACTCTCCATGCACATTCTGTACATGTGCTTTGTTCCACTATCAGTGGCTATAGTTAGGCATTGTTAGACATCTACAGTCAGCTCTGAAAGAGACTAATATTGATTGACGATGACTACGACAACATTTGTTTTGTTTAAAGTGTGTCATTTCTAAACAGGAACACTTCAAGTGTGACACAGCGTGTCTGTTCTGTATGAATATTCACTTCAATTTCACTTATGATTTAAAACAGTCACTTTTGATTGGTTAATAAATATATTAATTCTGTATTAATTATACAATAATAATTCTCCAACTTCCAAATACTTTAGATCCTGAAGAGGGCAGTATTAGAACTTTACTACTACTACTTTTAGGATAAAAACAATGAATAAAACTATCAGAGAAATCATTGACATATCATACACAGAAAGGGAGAGAGAGAGAGAGAGAGAGAGAGAGAGAGATTCATATATATTTAGATTTATATTTGAGTGTGGCAACTTTGAGAAACAGGAATAATTACACAGTCAAGCAATGACACACATATATTGAGGGTATTGTCCCATCTTGGGGTTATGAAACAGCTACATTTGCACAGTTTGCACATAAAGGGTTACAGTGAATCAGTAAAAATGCAGATAACCTTAGACAAGTGTGTGCATGTACTGTCTAAGTGCCCGATCAAGTGAATATCTATGTAAGTATAGGGACAGTGACAAAATCTTATTTTCTCTAGCACATTTTAACTGAAATAGAACAATGCAGGTGATATTAAAGTGCAGACTGTCAGCTTTAATTTGAAAGAAAAGGTCTTGCTAGCTATGAAAGATCAAAGGATCAAAGGTAGCTGATTATGTCTTATATTAACATCTAGGAGACATACCAACTGATATAAACATGACGCAGATGAGCAGGTACAGCGAGCACAGAAGAACAAAATGTAGAAAATTATCATTTTTGTTATAATTGCTTTCAACAGCATAACATTTGTCAGGCAGTCCTCGTTATGGCCTGAAATGAGAATCAATAAAAGTATGGAAATGGTTTCCATGGCAATTGCACAAAGGAATCATCGACAAGATGGCTGTTATAGCCTGTTACAAAACGATAACATTTTTTATTATTCATTTAGTCATTTCTTTCGAGAGGACTGGATCAGGCTTCCAAACATGCAATGATACATAACAAAATAATGTTGAGAAGTTGAAACAAAGTGTTCTCTTTAATACTTTTTAAGCCATCAACCAAGGACATCTATATTAGAGAATATCAAATGTTCAGTCTAAACTTTGGAAGAAGTATCCCGGCAGTGTTGAGAATGAGTCACTTCCTGGACGTGTCATACAGTGTGCGTCCTCTATTGTCAGAGAATTTTAAGGCTAAGGAATAGGTTAAGGTTTACTTTGTCTCCCAAAAATTATTGTGCCCTCAGTAGGTCCTCCGGAACATTTATTTCACAGTTTTGAATGACTCATAGTTCTCATAGTGTTCTACAGACAACAGTTGAGAGAGAGAAGGCAGATGAAGGCGAAAAAAGAAAGCTGACCTAATTTGTTCAGTTTTTTTATTTATTTATTTTTATTTATACCCTTGCTCATGATGGCTAAGCCTAAGAAAGAATGTCTGGGTTGGATGTGTGTCATCTGAAGCAGCTGATAGTAAATACTCAGCAATTCATAAATAATTCACTGCAATGATTATGTTTGGCTGAATGCGATGCCTCTAATTTCATCTAGAGTACACCATGTCCCTTTTCGTAATCACAGGGAATATTTAAATGCTGCTTTTAAAGGTCCGTGCTAACATTAAGGGCTCAAGAAGCCACTTATGCAATCTGCCAAAATAAATAAATAAATAAATATATAAAAATCAATATTCGTTAAAGATTAAAAGTAGCGCTGCTCCACATTTGACTGGTGTGTTTCTGAGGACCAGAATAAAGAGGAAAAAGACCATACCGCAGGGCGAGAATCAAAAACAAAAACTTTAAATAATTGCAGCGACTGCAAAGTGCCTCAGCGAGGACAGTTAGACACGAGCAACGGGAGTGCAGAGAGGCTTATCCGCATGGATTAGGCCCGTGGCGAAACAAGGCCCTCCTGGAGAAACTCTGCATGACCGTTGGCCAGTAATACGGCGCTGCTGATGTCACGCGTCGCATCACTATAGATCTGCAGGAGAGAGACGGTGCATCCGCAGGGAGCAGAGGCCATTATCTTCTACGGATACGCGGGCACGCTGGCGAAGCCCCAGCGTCTTAGCGTTCACATTTCACCTCACTGTCAGTTTAATGGTTTTTAAAAAAAACCACGTAATGCCCGCCGTGCAGGACGGCTTCCGCGTTGCAAACCGAGAAAGACAGACGACAGAAAATTTCGACTGCAAATTGGGAGAAAAAAAAAGTTTTCTTTTCACATCAAAAATGTATCATCCGTTTGATTTGTAAAACCGTAAATTGAATTTACGCAGAAACGTGAAGGGACGAATTTGTTCAGGTATTCCCAGTGAAGGAGGAGCACGCCCGTTCGAATATTTACTGTACCAGAAAACCTGCAGCCTCTCTGAAAGTGCAATGAAATCTTTATTCTGCATTAAGTAATGACCAATGCAGTGAAAATATTTTTTAAACTATTCATTTTGATTTTAATTCAATGCCCCTTGTACTGTAGGCTTCACCACAAAAGATATGGTTCTTGAGATCAAGACCAGAGACTTGTGTCCCCTACAGGGGACGAAAATGAACTGCCAGGTCTTAAGAGGATATCGCAGCGTTGAATTACCTCTTCCTGGCACACAGCTTCCTGCAGCAATCAGGATCCATCTGGCAGCCCCAAGAGCACAACTGAGATTTCGTAAAGGTGTCTGGATGGATGAAGATGACCTTCTCAGGACACATCTGTGGGAGAGCCATCAGACTGTGAGAGGATGTTGTGATCATGCAGAAAGGCGTCTCGTTTCAGTGCGGACGCGGGGCAGGTGCAACGTGATACGTGCTATTTGTGGCTCTGCAGAAAATAAGTCTGTTCTCCCGCTTCCTCGCAGGCACAAGACGTTTTTATAGACGAACTGATCGCGGCGTCTGAGGAAGGAAGGACAAATTGGCCATTTAAACGGAAGGAAAAAGACATGAAAATAACAGATGTGAATGGGGGGGGGGGGGGGGGGGAGTGTGGAAAATACCAGCTGCATTCTGGGTACCCCTGCAAAGTACACAGGAAGGTTGCAGTGTATTGCTAAATAACATCCCAAATAGCGTTCCATTCAAGGATAAAGCTTGGATGGAAAGCTGACCGTCCCTTCAGTAAGTCCAGCCATCTGCGTTCATGGTTCATATTCATATCCTGTATAAATTCATTTTATTGTGTTTTCACAGGCTATCCTTGGCAAATATTTGATAAATAAATCAATATCATAACCTGGCATCATATGCCAGAGATATTAATTGTAAATTCATTGATATACAGTAACACTTATTTCTGCCTGTTGAAACCTATCCCAGCATGCTTTGGGGCGAGACGCAGGAATACACCCTGGACAGTTTGCCACTCCATCGCAGGGCATCTCACATTATGTATTTGTGCTTATCACAGTCTGTATTAATTGGTGTTGTGACCACACTTGTGTAACACTGCAGTAAAACCTTCCCATTGCGTGGTATTGGTACCATGGTGAAAACGCAATATAACTGGAATCTCATTATGACCTCCACCTATGACCAGAAGTTTTTTTACAGCATAAACACATCACCGTGGTAACCAGACGGTCACATCATTAAAATGGGGGGGGGGGGGGAATAATGTTGTGCACTCTGCTTAAACTGACATTTTCTCCCCACAGAAAAAGCACCTGCTTTACCTGCTTCTGCACACAAAGGCTGGCATATCTCACCCGATGTTCAATCACATTATTTTTCACCTCACACGATATTTTTATCTCCTGTCATAATTCGCTGCCAGACACCTTCAATTAATTCAGGTCTTCTGTATAAACACGTTTTATATACATTTCCAGAAGTACAGCATGCCAGATGTAATTCCTTCAGCACAGCGCAGAAAAAAACATCACAACCTACAAGGAGTCAGCAGCAAGACCACATACCCAAATCCCAAAAAGTACGCCCTCTACTGTCTGAAAATCTCTCAGGGAACACGGAGGGGAAACTAAATCCACTCAAAAAAGACAAATGAATAGCTGAATAAAATGTCTAAACTGCATGAGCGGAGTGAAACACCACAGGCACTACAACTCGCTGGAACTTGGACCGAGTACCAATGGGCCAGAAACACTAATACACGCGACTTCCCTTACAACTGGTTTACAAGCAGTTTCTCACACCGGATGCGAGATCAAAGTTGTGGAACATCAAGCAAACGGGAAGAGCGATGGATGATTTAGGGTTCCGGAATGCTGTCACCTTATTAATGAACACCAGAGTGTTTTAACGTGTTCCTTCAGAAGAATGATTGATGTCAATAGCCACCCAAAGATGCCTTCCTGTGTTAAAGTCAATGATGGTTTGTGATTTCCTTGGGATATTTATTTCATACTAATGTGTACAAATAAAAAGAAAATAAAGTAAAAATGCATGCCAAAAATAATAAATAATTTTAAAGCATAATTCATCTATAGCTCCCTTGTGCCACTCCTTTATATGTAGGCAAAATTCATTTATTTTATCATCATAATTCAGGTTTATGAGCTTTTATTTTGGTTATCTAATAATATTGCCATCCAAAATCCATGCACTACATTCACTTGCCTTTTTAATAGCACATTAATATTCATAATTCTCTGTTAGGATAATGACCCACTAGGAGTCCTACTCACCAAAGAAAAAATGGAAAATCACCATTACAGTAAAACAGTAGCTTGCTGGTGTGAATGAAAATAAAATTCTGAGTCGTTCACTGGTTGTGACTTATTGAATGGTGATAGGTAAGTACTGTTTTCCATAACGATTGTGTTTGGCGGTAGTGATGGTGATGAGCTGGGAACAAGGAAGCAAGCCGCAGTGACATAACATTTGAGTTGTTAATGATGAGCTCACCACATTATTATGCGTGGAGCAGCAGGTGATTTGGAGAGGTCAGACCATTTTCAAATGCCATTTGCTGGACTGCTGTCGCCATGGAAATGCGGTAATGTTGTTTGACCCTGGCTAATTCCCTTCCCATGCAAACACTGCTTAACAATGAAAATAAGTGCACAATGCTATACAGAAAGACCCTTTAAAGCAAATTATCAGACAAAGCAATAATCTGTGATGTCAATATTAACTTTTAAATGTTACATACACTTTAAATACATTTTAAATGTATGTATAAACATTTTAGTATTTAACTTTAACTGACAAACAATTGGGCTCCACGTGTGGTAGATGAATCCTGAAATGGACGATTCCACAATACGCCTTTTGCATCATAATTTGTCTTAGCAGAAGAAGAAACATCATTAAGCCTATCAAAAATCATAGAAAAAATAAGGGTGAAAATTATATTTTAGCATGGGGATACCTTCTGTTCATTCTGTATGTTAATAGACCTGTGGACTTTTCTGATATAAACAAAATTTAACGTGATGTTTTTTAGAACAATAACTCTTGAGCTGTGCATTTTAATGACAAATTTGGTGGTTGCATAACTGTTTACATAACTTTCCTAAAAAGGTAACTTCCCCTAAAATGGAAGATAAAGGCCCAGTCCCTCATCTGCCCCCCCCCCCCCCCCCCTCGCCCGCTGACTCCCCAGGAGTGGGTACATGCTGCTCCCAATGCTGAGTCAGCCCCAATAATGTAGGATGTGGGGGAGCGTGTGGATCTCTAAATGCCCTCTTCACAGAAGGCTGATTGGCTGGCTTCAGCAAAGCAGCAAATTTATTCCCCATAACTCTGTGTTACATCACCTGGTTACATTATTTTTCTATTATTCTCATACATTAAATATGACATCATCATAAATAAAATAAATTTGCTGGATAGCTGATTTTGTTGATTTGCTTTTAGCTAGACAATTAAGTGGAATTTGCACACAAATGAATGAGCTGCTATAAACCAACATGTTCACGAAAAGAGAAATGACGTGAAATTATTTTTTTTATGCCATCAAAGTACGGCCAAACTATTTAAGGTTGTGAATTCAGAGGTGGCAAAGATGTCATAGTTTTGAAAGGGACATGCACCTTGGTCAACCTGATTAGTCAATGCAAAAAATACACTTTGTTTATAGCATGCCTTTCGGTACATTAATGTAAAGCTACAGCATGTTTACACAGACAACCCCATTGGCTACAGTCAGGTAATGCAAATAAAGTAATTTGTACATGCAGTTTGCAATCAAATTTGCAATCTACTGACTGTGTTCATTCAGGAACACAGATGCATACCAGTGTTTGAGCTGGCTAGCCTGCATAAGCATGCCTAGTTATGATGTTAACATTGAATGACAGTGCGGTGTCCTTATGATGTCATTTAGAATTATTTAGTGCCAGAATTCTCTAGAGCTACATTCACCAGTTCAGTTGTTCATGAACTGGGGTCTCTGAAAAAAGATATCCTACAGAAGGAGGGCTCCCTCTAGTGATGAACTTCATTAGTGCCAGAGAAATCCCTTCAAAAGGCTGCAAGTGCATTCATTGTTCAAAGACCATGACTTTTTTTGTAAATTTGTCTGAACAGATTTAGTCTGTTATGTCAGACATTTGAAGTTCCCTTCACAGAGAACTATTTTAATGGGAAAAAAATACTGTCCTAGTTACCCTTTAGAGACACCTTTAGAGAACAATCTTGCTTACTTTGATAAATGTGTTCAGATGGGTATTTCCCTTACCTTATCCATCCCTCCACCTTTGCTTGTTTTTCTCCACGTTCATTGCCAGGGAATGTTGAGGGAACTGCATGGGGGAGAAATTATAAAAAAATAAGCTTTGGGAATATCGACTACTTTAAACGCAGTAATTAAATGCATGGACATAGACCCTGGAGTGCGTGTGTGTGGGGTGGGGGTGGGGGGGTCAACATCAAATACACCCCCACCTCCCAAAAAAAATATCCTGAAGAAAATGTGTTGTCCTCACAAAGGTCAAAATGACATCTATGTCCTTAGATGAATGATTTTTTTTAAATTAATGTTCCACTGCATTTGTAATAAACTGAGTACCAGATGGGTGCATACAGAAAGCAACGCTGGTTAATAGCTCATCCTCTGAATACTGCTCCATAGACACTGCAGTGACAACAACATCTGATTTATAAAGAGGCCGCAGTATTACAGGATAAGGGGGTGTCTTGGGTGGCATGTGCGTTCGAGGATTGTTCTGGACTCAACACAGCTGTTCCAGCCGCATACAGATATTTAAATTGCAGCATATACGGTATACATGAAGATATTTGCATTATTTCATTTCTAAAACATTTCAGTTGGCCAATGACCTACTGTAGCTATGTATGCGATTATACTCCATTTAAAAAATAATTGTAAAAACGAATAATTCCTACGATGGGCTATGTAGGCTACTGAAATTGTGTCAATGTATAAAGGTGTGTTTGCAGGTAGACGATACATGGGGTCTACACTTACTAGTACTAATATATTAATAAAACACGTTCTTTAAAGCAAGACAAATAAAACGCATCCGTAACATCTCAGACACGTGAAATGACAGTCACAGATCTAGGCTAGTGTTTTATAAGGCATAGGCTAGACTTAGCTTGTTTGGTAACGTGGATGTTGTCGGTGGCCTGTATGAACAAAAGATAATGCCGGAGAATCTTAAGCAAACCACGGGACGATTCTGGGACAGCGCTTTCATTGTGCATAAACCGCCAAACATACATATATCACACATACTTTTCACACGTCGCACAGCACTGTAATGCTTTGCTTGCTAGCTTGCTACCGGTCACCAACATCGACCTCCTTTGAGAAGTTATGAAACTTGTATACCCGGGGTTTTATAATACGGCTCATTCGACCAATGAAAACACGAATTCAACACCACGTGGTATATCTTCTACGTAACAAAACCGAAGCCACAGTAGTTATTTTACAGGGTTAAATCATTCCATGGAATCATGCATAGACAGCGCTCAATATTGTAGGGCATATTAGGATGCTTTTGGTTGTATTTTTAAAAACTAACGCCGTGCTGTGTATTAGTTAGCAGCTATGTCTGTTTTACATTCCGACAGTGGAAGATTTTTCATACCGGAGGATTTAGTTTATAAAATGGAATGGGACGAAGAGGATAGTATAGATCACCAGTTACTCATACAAAAAGCTGATACGTTAGCATCACAAAATCGTATTAAAGAAGCACTTGATTTGTTTTCAGTGGCTATAAAGCATGGATCGGTGAGGCCAGAACAACTAAGCACTTTAGTAGACTGTGTTCTGCGGAATTTCAAGGTGGCATACGGTTCAGACACCGACAAGACTACACCATCAAAGAATGACAGCTACAGGGAAGACCCCGGTGATAAGTTTTGCTGTCCAGGATGCCATAGATTTCTCAGTGAACCGGTGACTGTTGCTTGTGGACATACGTATTGCAAACGCTGTTTACAACTAGAACTATATTCAAAATGCAAGCTCTGTAATAATGATATGGATACGAGGTGCGGTTCAGGCCAGCCACATAGAACCAATGTGATACTCTTAGGTATCCTGGAAAAATGGTTCCCCGATGAGACAAAAGTGTCAAAAGTCATTTTGGAAATTGAAGATCTGACCAGAAGACGACGCTTTGAAGAAGCCTTGGTTCTGTCCAGTAATATGATTGAGTCAGGTAAGCCCTTCTAGTTCTTTAGTTGACTAGCCTTGCTTAGCCATCGTTAGCTAGCTGTGTATTGGACTGGGGAAGAAAACTGTTTATCGCAAGTTAAACCCTCTTGCTAACGGTAGGTAAAATACACAGGGTAGTAGGCTATAATTTCCCATATTGTTGTATAGACAACATAGTCACTATGATTATGTTTGTGTTGAAATGGTGATCTTTTATGTAACATAGCTATCGCCACCTCTGTCATGTAGACCTCATACGACCCGATATTGTATAACGGTAGCAGCCCGTGCGTAGAAGCGCGTTGTGTAAGCGGGGTCGTGACAAGAGGAAAACGTTTTTAACCTTAATAACTGTTTAAACGTTTACAACTAACAATTTCGAATAAATGATGACATGGGTGTCCAAATGTTTTGCTGTCGCTCACTTCTTTAATGAAACTATAGGACTTTGTAATGCATTTTGCTGCAGTAGCCAGTAATCGGTGTTGGGAGGCAGTGTTGTTTCCTCTAATCCAGTAATGCCGAGTTAATATGTATGAGAAGAAGCTTTTTTTAATGTCATGCGAGAGCCATTTGATATGTGTATGGAACATGGCCCAGTAGCCTGCATGGTGAACACAGCCAGTCTAGTCTGATGTACACCTCATACTCACGCAGATTTGTTATGTAACTTCAAATTATTCTAATGACACGCACGCGCGCACAAACACACACACACACACACACAGTGGCTAAAAGTGATCATAGCTACCAACTGACAACACAACATTTGGCACATAGCAGGCGCCATGAGGAATAAATGGTCTTATACCTGGTTGAAGTGATTCAAAAAGACCTGTTGGCCTATACATTTAAATAGATTGATGTCTCAGAAATTTTTGCCTGCTTTATGTTAACACTTGTTTATTGTCTTGTACACAATACACAGGATGGGGCTTTAGAAAGCATTTAATTCATTTGATCTATAAACATGTGTTGAGGTGTCTTTCTGGAACAGTTCAGAGCTTTTCAGTAGTGCTGTCTTTTAAGCTTTGGAAGTGCAAAGTTATGCAATCTACTGTGGATTCCAAGGTTATATAAATAAATTCCTTTGTGTGACTAATATGTGCCTCTCTTTCCTTACATGCTCTGCTACATGCATAAACAATTACGCAAGATCAGTACAGTACAAGACCAGTGTACTTGCTTTGGCATCCTGAAATGCAGCAAATTGGGAGATAGTGTTAAGATCAAACAGCGAATCAAACAACTGCATGTCCTGTCTTGCGTTATCGAAGACATCAGGAACGTGAGAACACGGCCTGTAAATGTTTTGCTTGCTGGGTTTTGAAAGCGTTTTTTTCCTCTCTACTCCAGATCCGGGTGAGGTCTTGGGGAGAATATTCAGAGCTGAGTCCTACGCTGGACTCAAACAGTACGAGTCGGCCCTCAAGGAACTGGAGGAGCTGTGTTTGAACTCACTTGGCAGCCCAGAGGTGTGTAAACTAGGGCAGGAGCCCCTTGTGCCGATGGTGTAAATGTGCTACACCATTCCTGGCTTGTGCTAATGGCCTTTAGCTTCATTCTGTAGCTTGAATTCATGGAACTGTGTAAATCTGTGTAAAAAAAAAAAAAAAAATAGATTGAATTAATAAAAGTTTAAAGTGTTTGTGATTCAGTTGGTTGAGTCCTGCTGCACTCTCTGAACGGGAACTTTGATTTTCTCTCAGGTGTATTTCCAGAAAGGCAAAATCCTCCAGGAGATGGGCTGCGCCAACAAATCGCTGCAGGTGCTGCTCCAGTGTCTTGCTTTAGACGGGGACTTCGCCCCGGCCAAAAAGGAAGTCGAAAAGGTGCTTTTAAAATTCTTGTTTTTCGAACAACAGTTTTGACCGCTTTTGCTGTTCTCCACCATTTCAGAATTTGATATTGGTATCCTAATAGAGCTCTGTAACATAGAGGTACATAACACTGGCATGGTTCTGCGAGGTATTATGTCAGTGAATTACCGAATTTGTAGTGAAAACTTGTGGAAATGGATGCAGCCTACTTGAAATTCTCGTTCAAGAATATCATTTATGTTTGCGTTGCCATTAGAAGACTTACCTGTTTCTCTTGTCTAAAAAAAAAAAAAAAGTGCCCTCATGTGAAGGCCAGTGGTTATACTTGTGTATCTTCACTTTGTGTTCATTACCATTATTTTATTGCACTAGAATGTATGTCTGTAATCAGATTATGTAAGTTTTTTTTTCACTGGGTAAAGCTAGTCTTTATCACATTAACCGAATGTGAAGAAAAGATGCATGGAAGGGCTTACATAAAGAAACTGGCTTTTCCAAGAACGGATGGGTTGGCTTCAAGGAAATTATTTATAAGGGATTTCTCCCACGCAGAGAGAGAGCAGAACAGCCCGGCCTCTGTGGACTGGGCTAGTATGTTCCCTGAAACTGGAGCATTTTGTTTTCACTTTGCACAATAACCCACTGATAAAGCTTCTGTTGGTAGTTTAATTGCTTAGAATCTTTGTTGCCAGTGAGCGGCAACTTCTCCACAAATTTTTGAGGACCTGTTTGAGCTAGTAAAGTCAATGGGTTACACGGTTGGTAATGGAAAAATTGATGCAGCCTACTTGTTGAAATTCTTGTCCAGCAAATCATTTACATTTGTGTTGCCATGAATCAGAAGACTTACCTGATTATCTTGTGTGAAAACAAAAATTATGTGCTCTCATACGAAGACCAGTGACTATGCACTATATACTTTCAAGATCACTACCTTGACTTTAATATACGAGAACATAAATCTATAATCAGATTATGTCATTTTTTCCAGTGGGTAAAGCTACTTTATTACATTAACTGAACTTGAAGAAAAGATACCTAGAAAGGCTTATGTAAGAAACTGCCTTTTCCAAGAGAGAAATTGGCAAGGAATTTCGAGGAAATTATTGATAAGACATTTCTCCCACACAGAGAGAGCAGAACAACCTGACCTCTGTCGACTCTGCTGGTGTATTCCCTGAAACTAGAGAATTGTAGTGTTTGCACAGTAACCCACTGATAAGTTACATTACGTTATATTTGGCATTTTATTCAAAGCGACGTACTGTAAGTGCTATACCGAAGGTAACTGGAACAACTACATAACACAGGTCAGATAAAAGGTACAATTCTTGTAAAGTATCAGTTATCCAGAGCCATGAACACATCAAGTCAAGTTCACACAGTAAGCATAGGCTAAGTCAGTTATTTGCCCCATGAAAAGATTATTATTTTTATTATTATTATTACTTAGCCCCCATGTGTCTATGTTTGTTTTTTTGCAGATTGTGTATGATTTGGTGTCACCTGATTGTCAGAAGGTGAAAGAGGGCCTGCAGGAAATGGCCCAAGGCTCCGCCCCCGGACTGCGTACCAAAACGCCGGTGGGTGACGGGCAGGCCAAAGCTCCATACCACAAGGAGGTAAGGCCCGGCGGTCACCCTCACCTTGAACTTCAACGCATTATTAGCGCTATATTAGCAGACGTGTTCTCTGCTGACAGTTTAATTAGTCACACAGAAGTGTGTTTCTTTTTGGCTGGACCGCAACACCGGGGCCAGCCCTATAAACG